>NC_044552.1:79228367-79828367 GCF_007565055.1 Rhinopithecus roxellana
GAAAGAGGACGGCAGGAAGGAAGGAAGGAAAGGAAGGAAGGAAGACAGGAAGGAAGAAGGAAGGCAGGGAAGGAAGGAAAAAGGAGAAGGAAGAAGGAAGGGAGGGAGGGCGGGAGGGAGGGAGGGAGGGAGGGAGGCGAAGGAAGGAACAGGAAGGAATGGAAGGAAGGGAAAGAAAGAAAGAAAGAGAAAGCAAGGAAAGAACGGAAAGGAAGAAAAGGAAGGAAGGAAGGAAGGAAGGAAGGGGACAAAGAGAAGAGCAAGAAAGAAAGAAAGAAAGAAAAAGAAGAAGAAAAGAAAGAAAGTAAAGAAAAGAAGAAAAGAAAGAAAGAAAGAAAGAAAGACAAGAAGAGAAAAGAAAAGAAGAAAGAGAGGGAGGAAGTAAGGGAAGGAGGAGGAAGGAAGAGTAAAAAAAGGAAGAGAAGGAAGGAAGGAATGGACGGAGGAAGAAGAGGAAGAAAAGAAAAGAAACGAAAGAAGAAAAAGAAAAGGAAGAAGAAGAAAGAAAGAACGAAGAAAAGAAAGAAAAAGAAAGAAAGAAAGAAAGAAAGAAGAAAGAAAGAAAGAAAAAGAAAGAAAGAAAGAAAAATGACGGGAGGAGGGAGGGAGGGCGGGAGGAGGGAGGGAGTAGAGAGGAAGGAGTGAAGAAGAGGGAGGGAAGGAAGGAAGGAAGGAAGGAAGGAAGGAAGGAAGTGAAGGAAGAAGGACGGAAGAGAGAAAGAAAGAGAAAATACACGCACACTCCAACGCAAAAACCCTACTCTATAATATTACCCCAACTGAGATCCTGTCAGAGTTTACGTTTATGCTATATTTGATAGACTTCAAAATACTGTGTACATACTTTCAAATAGACTTTATTTTTATGTTAACTATTTGAGACATTGACCAATAGATAACCTAAAGTTTTATCATATTTAGCATTTTATTTTCTGAAAAGTGAATTTGAACTGGTTTAGCTTAGAATTTTGCTGATCTTTCCTGGGCTTGCTATGAATCTATAGTCATCTGATTCTTTGGGTAAAGGTGACTGGGTAGGATCGCCTCATTCTTATGCCTGGAAGTTGGTGCCAGGCCTTGTGAGGTACTGCTTGTTGCAGGTTGATGAAGGACGGGCCATGTTTCCAATAGCTTAGACTAGGCTTCTTCACATGATAGCAAGTAACTGTGTTCCAAAAAGCAGGAAGATGGCAAAATTCAATGTTAGGCAGTTTTTGACTTCTGCTTGTCTCATCTTTGCTTAATGCTCCATTAGTTAAGACAGCTGACTTGGTCAATGCAAGATTTAAGAGAAGAGAAATAGACCCTCACCTCTTGATTGAAGACACTGCTAAGTCAAATTGCAAAGACGTGTGCGTAAAGAGAGGGGGGAAATTATGACTTCTTCGTAGTTTTACAGAGTTTGGTGCATGTATTGAAAAATATTTATATTATTGTATAACTTGTATCTTTCCCTTTCTTAATTCTTCCTTTTGACTTCACTACTTTTAATTGAGCCTGCATTAGTTTTCTGTTTTTTTTTTTTTTTCTTTAAAGCAGCAAGGAAACCAATTCCATTTAAATTTACAAAAATAAAAAATAAAAATAAACTGGAAATAAATTTAAGAAAAAAGGTATATATCTCTACAATGAAAATTATACAATACTGATTACAGAAAATTGAAGAGGACACTAATAAGTGGAAGGTAGCTTGCGTTCATAGATGGGAAGAACTATATGGGTTAAAATCAACACTATCCAGGCAATATAAGGATAAGATGTAATTCCTATAACAATAGCAAAGACATTTTTCGGAGAAATGGAAACAGCCTAACATTATATGAAGTCACAAAAAGCCCCAAGTAGTGGAAGCAACCTTAAGCAAAAAGAACAAAGCTGGAGGAATCACATTACCTGACTTAAATATACTACAAAACAATTACACAAAATAACGGTCTGGCATAGAAACAGACGCATAGACAATTGAACACAATGGAGAACGCAGAAATAAATATAAACATGTACAGCCAACTAACTTTTGACAAGGTTCCATAACTCACATTATGGAGAAAGACAGTCCCTTTATAAATGTTGATAGGAAAACTGAATATCCATATGCAGAAGAATGAAACAAGACACCATCTTTCACCACTTTCAAAAATCAACTTAAAGGGAGTAAATATTTAAGTGTTACACATTGAAATTACTAGAAGAAAACATGGAAATGCTTCATGACATTGATCTGGCACAGATTTTCTGAATAAGACCTCAAAACCACAGTCAACAAGAGCAATGATAGACAAATGTCAATAAAATACTTCTGCACAGCAAAAGAAACGACATGGAAAGAGAAAAAATTGCTACAGAATGGAGAAAATTCCACCACTGTGCATCTACCAGAAGTTAATATCCAAAATATATCAGGAACTCAACAACTGAATAGCAAAATAACACAAAATCATTAAAATGAGTAAAATGTTAAGAAAGAAGAAGAGAAGAAAGAAAGAAAGAAAAGAAAGAAAGAAAGAAGGGAGGGAGGGAGGGAGGGAGGGAGGGAGGGAGGGAGAGAGAGAAGGAAGGAAGGAAGGAAGGAGGGAAGGAAGGAAGGAAGGAAGGAAGGAAGGAAGGAAGGAAGGAAGGAAGGAAGGAAGGAAGGAGAGAAAGAAAGAGAAAATACAAGCACACTCCAACGCAAAAACCCTATCTATAATATTACCACACTGAGATCCTGTCAGAGTTTACGTTTATGCTTATTATTTGATAGACTTCAAACTACTGTGTACATACTTTCAAATAGGACTTTATTTTTATGTTAACTATTTGAGACATTGACCAATAGATAACCTAAAGTTTTATCATATTTAGCAATTTTATTTTCTGAAAAGTGAATTTGAACTGGTTTAGCTTAAGAATTTTGCTGATCTTTCCTGGGCTTGCTAATGAATCTATAGTCATCTGATTCTTTGGGTAAAGGTGACTGGGTAAGGATCGCCTCATTCTTATGCCTGGAAGTTGGTGCCAGGCCTTGTGAGGTACTGCTTGTTGCAGGTATGATGAAGATGACAGGGCCATGTTTCCAATAGCTTAGACTAGGCTTCTTCACATGATAGCAAGTAACTGTGTTCCAAAAAGCAGGAAGATGGCAAAATTCAATGTTAGGCAGTTTTTGAACTTCTGCTTGTCTCATCTTTGCTTAATGCTCCATTAGTTAAGACAGCTGACTTGGTCAATGCAAGATTTAAGAGGAAGAGAAATAGACCCTCACCTCTTGATTGAAGACACTGCTAAGTCAAATTGCAAAGACGTGTGCGTAAAGAGAGGGGGGAAATTATGACTTCTTCGTAGTTTTACAGAGTTTGGTGCATGTATTGAAAAATAATCTTATATTATTGTATAACTTGTATCTTTCCCTTTCTTAATTCTTCCTTTTGACTTCACTAATTTTAATTGAGCCTGCATTAGTTTTCTGTTTTTTTTTTTTTTTCTTTTAAAGCAGCAAGGAAACCAATTCCATTTAAATTTACAAAAATAAAAAAATAAAAATAAAACTGGAAATAAATTTAAGAAAAAAGGTATAATATCTCTACAATGAAAATTATACAATACTGATTACAGAAAATTGAAGAGGACACTAATAAGTGGAAAGGTAGCTTGCGTTCATAGATGGGAAGAACTAATATGGTTAAAATGTCAACACTATCCAGAGCAATATAAGGATAAGATGTAATTCCTATAACAATAGCAAAGACATTTTTCGGAGAAATGGAAACAAGCCTAACATTTATATGAAGTCACAAAAAGCCCCAAGTAGTGGAAGCAACCTTAAGCAAAAAGAACAAAGCTGGAGGAATCACATTACCTGACTTAAAATATACTACAAAACAATATTACACAAAATAACGGTACTGGCATAGAAACAGACGCATAGACAAATTGAACACAATGGAGAACGCAGAAATAAATATAAACATGTACAGCCAACTAACTTTTGACAAAGGTTCCAATAACTCACATTATGGAGAAAGACAGTCCCTTTATAAAATGTTGATAGGAAAACTGAATATCCATATGCAGAAGAATGAAACAAGACACCATTCTTTCACCACTTTCAAAAATCAACTTAAAGTGGAGTAAATATTTAAGTGTTACACATTGAAATTACTAGAAGAAAACATGGAAAATGCTTCATGACATTGATCTGGCACAGATTTTCTGAATAAGACCTCAAAACCACAGTCAACAAGAGCAATGATAGACAAATGTCAAACTAAAATACTTCTGCACAGCAAAAGAAACGACATAGGAAAGAGAAAAAATTGCTACAGAATGGAAGAAAATTTCCACACACTGTGCATCTGACCAGAAGTTAATATCCAAAATATATCAGGAACTCAAACAACTGAATAGCAAAAATAACAATAAATCAATTAAAATGAGTAAAATGTTGTAATAGACATTTTCAACAGAAGACTTATAAATGGCCAACACGTATATGCTTTGTTTTTATCTTTTGTTTCTTTTGCATATTTTGCAAACTCTGATTTTATGTATTTAGTCAGTTTCAGAGAGTTCTCAGCAAGTATTTTTTCAAACGTTATTTTTCCTCATACACTTTTTTCTTTTTCTTATACTTAAATCTGTATATAGTGAGTTTTTGTAACATGATCTACATTTCTTTTATATCCTTTTCCATATTTCTTATCTTTTCTTTATGTATATTAACATAGATATGTTCTCCTGATGCATACTCCAGATCAATAATCTTTTTTTCTGCTTAAATCTATTAACACACCTATTAAATTATTTCAATTATTATTATATTGGTCTAGAATATAGTTCTAGAATTTAAATAAAAATACAAAAATTTAAATTATCTGGTGAAATTATTTCTCATCTTGAACACTTTAATCATAGTTATTTTAATGTTAGTTTCTGAATAAATTATGAATTTGTATCTATTGTTCTTTTTTCTCTCAATTGTGAATCGTCTGATCCTGCTTACTGGCATGCTTCATGACATTTGAAAGAATGCTGGACATTGAGCATGAAAAGTTAACATGATGCTTAGCGATGTTACTTAATCCAGAGTTGATTTACCTTCTCTTAGGCTCTTTGAAAACAAGCAGACTACCTTCATTCAGTCCACGCTAGGTTTCAGGTTTTGTAGAACTCATTTATTTATAGTTTTCTCTTCCTACCATAGCCCTCACTAATAACCTAAGTATTTACCAGCTTTCCTCCATCTGTCATGTCCTGAAGTTCAACACCTATCTTGCTTAGGTGCTTAATATTTGCTTAATGATACAGCATCACAGCACCTAATTTTAATTCATTTTTCAAACTTTTTAATGCATATGCAGCTTAGGACTCAGCAAGTGACTCAAGAAGAAAAATACATAGCAATTTTAGGAGAATGAACACTACCTTTTTCTATATCATATCTCCTGAATACTCAGATTCCTGTGAGCCCTGAATTTCAACTTCCGCGACCTTGGATCAGTGTGCCTACTATACATCTAAAGCTGCTTCTTTCAACCTCTATCCCCCTAAAGCAAACCAGCAAATTATTCACAGGACAAAAGTAGAGGCAAATGTGAGGCTCACCATATGCCAGCCTCTCCTGAAAAGTATTCCAGTATACTACTAGTGGAATTATAAATTATAACACATTCGAGAAAGAAATTAGAAAATAGAAAATTGTTAGTAAAATATTTGAGTAAAATTTTTCTGACAAAAGAGTAAGAAACAATATACCAGATGAAATCTATTTGTAGGATTATACATTATGGGAAATTTTGTAAATATATACAAGAATATATGGGCTAGTAAAAGGGACGACTTGGGCTAGGCACGTCGCTCACGTCTGCAATCCTAGCACTTTGGGAGGCTGAGACAGGCAGATCACCTGAGGTCAGGAGTTCAATACCAGCCTGGCCAATATGGTGAAACCCCATCTCTACTAAAAGTAAAAAAAATGAGCAAGGCGTGATGGTGTCCACCTGTAATCCCAGCTACTCAGGAGTTTGAGGCAGAAGAATCGCTTGAATCCGGGAGGCAGAGGTTGCAGTGAGCTGAGATCGCACCACTGCACACCAGCCTGGGCAACAAAAGTAAAACTCTGTCTCAAAATAAGTAAATAAATAAATAAAAATAATAAAATAAAAATTAAAAAAGGGAAGACTTCTCAAACTAATAAATAGGAAAATGAATAAATAATTGTAATTATGTTCATACCTTAGACTAATACAGGATGCACATTTCTAAAGGATCTCTGAGGGGAAGCATGATGGTTTCTGAGGACATGCTCCAGGAAAACAAATATAACTGGTAAAAATTATTTTAAAACATATATATTTGAAGGCATTTAAAAATGCTAGAAACTTCCTAAGGGCAAACAGCAAATGGAACAAACATTTATTTAAGAAAACCTATAAATCATGATAAGAACAGTGAGAATCTGTGACATTTAAAGAACAATGATTTTCTTCCCAGTCAAGAAAGAAGTTACGTTCCTGTTTTATTTTTATTATTATTTTTTTTTTTACAGAGTCTTGCTCTGTTGCCCAGGCTGGAGTGCAGTGGCATGATCTCAGCTCACTGCAGCCTCTGCCTCCTGGTTTCCAGTGATTCTCCTGTCTCAGCCTCCTGGGTAGCTGGGATTACAGGCACATGCTATCATGCCTGGATAATTTTTATATTTTTAGTAGAGACTGGGTTTCACCATGTTGACCAGGCTGGTCTCGAACTATTGACCTCAGGTGATCCACCCGACTCAGCTTCACAAAGTGCTGGGATTACAGGCATGAGCCACTGCTCCTGGTCATTCTTGGTATTTTTTACGTAAGTGTATGAGGTTCTTTCTTCCCTAGCTACCAGTCTATAGCTATGGTATCTGCTAAGAAGGGCAGGCTGTCAGCATTTATCATCCTCCTCAGATCTGTGCCACAGAAGCTCTGTTTTAATCAATAGCAGCTGTGAGTTTTGTGGCTCCTTTCCTCTACCCTTCCACCATTTATGAGGTAAAAACTCTACTCCAGATGCAGCACAATGAAAATGCTAGACCCTAATTGTTCTTACCCTAATTTGCTCATAGGATGAGGTTTCTCAACAGGAGAGGCAAGCTGAAAAAAATAGAGGCTATACTCCCTGCCGTGTACCCTGCTTATAAATCATAGTGCCATCTGATAGAAGTGGGACATTACTCTATCCCCAGTTATAAGACAGTGGTACAAATGCTTTACCCAGGGGGAAATGTAGATCTTAAGAAAGGAGAAATTAGTACCTCTCCCTAAGTGGATCAATTTTATTTGGAACAAAGCTCAGAGAGTAATGTCTAAGGGCACTGTTGAAAACATTGGGGATTTTCATGGTATGCCCTTAAGAGGAGACAGGTATCTCCAAGAAAGCAAAAAGATAAAGTTCAGCACTAGAATTTTAAAATAGACAATCAGAGAAATAGGCAGATAAGAAGAGCCCCTCTGGGGTCAGGAAAAAAAAAAAAAAAAAAAAAAAAAAAAACTCAGACGTGCCTCAAAGTCTACCTGCCATTAACTGTATGTTTGTGTAACCCAAAATTTATATCCTGAAGCCCTAATTCACAATGTGACAGAAATTGTACATATGGCTTTTGGGAGGTTATTAGGTTCTGAAAGGGTAACTCTCTACCATGTGAGCACACAACAAGAAGATATCCATCCATCAACTAGAAGAAGGTGAGTTTTCCACAGACCTGAGATCAGCTGACACCTTGCTTTTGGGCTTCACAACTTCCATAACTATGCGACATAAATGTTTGTTGTTTAAGACACCCAATGTATAGTAATTTTTTATAGCAGCCCAAACTAAGACCCTCCCATCAATGAGATCTAGGTATAGTTGGATCAAACTATGGAGCAATTTATGTCAAAAATAATTGTCAAAAAACAATATGGCATATACACAGTAATATGCTTACATAGGTAAACATCAGATACACCTTTTATATACATAAGAAAATTTAAAAAATTCAAAAATAAATAACAATATTTATTGAAATTGAAAGACATTATTTAAAAAATAAAACTTTTTAAAAACTTAATTTGAATAAACAAATAAAATCAGTACATCTATTATCTGGCAATTGTTGGAGACTAAGAGCAGAGTATAATACCTATATAGACAGATCAGCTAAAAACAGGTAGATCAGGGAAAGAGACAGTCAGAAAACCACTGCTATCCCATGTAGAGAGTGACAATGCATTAGACTAAAATGGCTAAAGAATCTGAGACTGTTTGACCTAAAAAGGAAACATGTAAAAGATTTGGGACAACTTTTTAAAAATATCAATAATTTCATCAACTGTCTCTGTTTCATTGAATATAATGGCAAAAGTATATCAAATAAGCATTTGTTTGGAAAGACAAATTTTGGTTTAAAAATCTCACAATAAGCAAAACTATACATAATAGAATAAGCTGTTACGAGGAGAATGTACAAGACAAGATTGATTGGCAAGCTGCCACTGATACTGTAGCAAAGATATTTATAAAATGAAATATCTTTTCTGTCTATATGTTTTCTGTATAAATATCTAAGATTTTATTATTCAAGTACCTTTTTATAGTTAGATCTATTTTGACACACAAGAGTTTTGAAGTAATATAATACTAGAGTCGTATAAGAAAGAATGCATTTATTTGCTCTTCCAAATTAATAGATAATTATTGAATGGATGATGCTGAGAAATGTAATAAAATAGTTGGACACGTGCATACATTCATATACGTTGGAATATACAGTCAAATGTATAAGTTAAGTTTAATGTAAACAATATAAACAAAAGTCTAAGACTAGAAGCGTTTAGTTATCCTGTTTTATCTTGTGGTATTTTTTTCTAGATAATTTTATTTTTAATTATTTTTACAACTTAGCCTTCTCTGAATGATGTCTGGTTGTGAATGTGTTATTTAATTAAACTTCCATTCTGACTGTCAAGGCCCAATGAATATATATTTACAGTAAAATGTTATTTATAACAGAACCTATTTTCCAATCTTTGCATTATTCTGTTGCGACTGTTAGAGAAAATAAATAAAACACAGTTATGACATAAAATGAAACTATAGCTAAAGACTACTTATCTTCCTATATCCTTAGGTAAATACATTCTACGGATCCTAACTGTGTCATAAAAAATTTTTTGTGATGAGAGAAAAAGGTTTTTTTTGAAAGCCTAGGCATTTTGAAATAAGTTGAAAATATATCTTGTCACGACAAGACTTGTGCTTGATTGCAAATGCTTATTTGAATACACATTCCAAATGCCTCCATATTCTCTACCAGGATGGGAGTCAGTAAGAAGAATAAGGAAAATTATTTTAACCCAGACCTCCTTAAGCCACTCATATAGAACAATACAATTAAACATTATCACTACTTTCCATGTTATAGACATTATTACCATTACTAAACCGTATTACACAATTACCCAAGGTTCATAAATAAAAATGTGAACCACTTATTGGATGTGTTGGAAAAAGGAGGTAACAGAGATGCCAATCACCCTGCTCTTTAATCTCCAACCATTTGATGCAAGATAATGTAAGACCATGGGCCTAAAAGTCTCCTTCAGGAACAGTGCGGACAGTGAAAAGTACTATGTGTATGACTCTTTGAATACAGAGAAAGTCAGAGTGACTTGTAGGGATTTAGTGGGTTTTCAGAGAAAACGGCGTAATGTCTTAACGAGGTATATTAAAGGATTGCAAAATCTCAGGGGAAACACCTTACACTTGGCTAAGGTTATTTTACAGTTTTAAATTGGGCAATAAGAAAAAAATATTTTCTAGGAGATATAGATAGTAACATGTTACTCTCACTTTTTTATGTATGGATCAAATAATATAACATTATTACATCACCATGTTAATTATATTGTATCAATTAATTGCCTGTGAGACAAATGCATTTGTTTATATGTATTAGGGATTAATTTTTTGTATGAAAGTCTTTTTTTTTTTTTTTTTGAGACAGAGTCTTGCTTTGTCACCCAGGCTGGAGTGCAGTGGCGTGATCTCCACTCACTCCAAGTTCCGTCTCCCAGGTTCACACCATTCTCCTGCCTCAGCCTCCTGAGTAGCTGGGACTACTGGTGCCCACCACCACGCTCAGCTAATTTTTTGTATTTTCAGTAGAGATGGGGTTTCACTGTGTTAGGCAGGAAGGTCTCGATCTCCTAACCTCATGATCGCCTGCCTTGGCCTCCCAAAATGCTGGGATTACAGGAGTGAGCCACCGCACCCAGCCAAAAGTCTTAATTTTGAGTTTGACTTTCACGAAAAAGAATGTGTTTTTAATATTTCTTATACATTCTCATAAGGGGGATATTTCTACATAGCTATTGTACCCATTGTTAATGATATTATAATTTTATTTGAGACCGTTTTATTATAAGAAGAAGATTCACTCTTTTCTCTTTTTGTTGTTACATTAATTAGTTTGGCAACAAAAAGAGGCAATCATCTCACACACTCTAGGAAAGGAGGTATGTCTTCTAGATTGTGACCCCTCAAATGCACCCCTCAAGTGATTGTGGTTGTCCTTCCCGCTGCCTCCATGTTAGGAGCAAGCCCCCCGAAATCCGACCATAAACTGGCCCAAAAACTGGCCATAAACAAAATCTTTGCAGCACCGTAACATGTTCTTAACAGCCCTAATGCCCACGCTGAAAGGTTGTGGGTTTACCGGAATGAAAGCAAGGAACACCTGGCCCTCCCAGGGTGGAAAACCGCTTAAAGGCATTCTTAAGCTGCAAACAATAGCATGAGTGATCTGTGCCTTAAGGACACCCTCCTGTTACAGTTAACTAGCGCAACCTATTCCTTTAATTCGGCCCATCCCTTCCTTGCCCATAAGGGACACTTTTAGTTAATTTAATATCTATAGAAACAATGCTAATGACTGGCTTGCTGTTAATAAATACGTGGGTAAATCTCTGTTCGGGGCTCTCAGCTCTGAAGGCTGTGAGACCCCTGATTTCCCACTTCACACCTCTATATTTCTGTGTGTGTGTCTTTAATTCCTCCAGCACCGCTGGGTTAGGGCCTCCTCCACCGAGCTGGTCTCAGCACCCCACTTTGTGAGGGCATGTGGTTTCAGACCCAGTCCCTCCTAATCTGATTTCCATTTACCTGTTGAGCTTGGAACTCCTGTTTTGGAATTGCCAGAATATACTGAATTCTTCACAAAAGTTTTCTTGAGGGGGAACCATTAATAGAGCTCCCTGGAGAGCCATGATTTCTTTCTTCCAAAGGTCTCTCTTTAAAATAATAATAATAATAATAATAATAATAATAATAATAATAATAATTTAATTAATTTTAAGTACTGGGATACATGTTCAGGATGTGCAGATTTTGTTACCTAGGTAGATGTGTGCCATGGTGGTTGGCTGCACCTATGAACCCATCACCTTGGTTTTAAGCCCAACATGCACTAGCTATTTATCCTGATGCTCTCCCTCCCTGTGCCCCTCTGACAGGGCCCAGTGTGTGTTGTTCCCCTCCCTGTGTCCATGAGTTCTCATTTTTCAGCTCCCACATATAGGTGAGAACATGTGGTGTTTGGTTTTCTGTTCCTGTGTTAGTTTGCTGAGGATAATTTCTTCCAGGTCCATCCATGTCCCAGCAAAGACATGATCTCATTCCTTTTTATGGCTGCATAGTATTCCATGGTGTATCTGTACAATATTTTCTTTATTCAGTCTATCATTAATGGGTATTTAGGTTGATTCCATATATTTGCTATTGTGAATAGTACAGCAATGAATATACACCTGCATGTATCTTTATAATATAATAATTTTTATTCCTTTGAGTATATACCCAGTAATGGGATTGCTGGGTCAAATGGTTTTTCTGATTTAGGCCTCTGAAGAATCTCCACACTGTTTTCCACAATGGTTGAACTAATTTATATTCTAACCAACAGTGTAAAAGCATCCTTATTTCTCCACAGCCTTGCCAGCATCTGTTATTTCTTGACTTTTTAATAATCATCATTCTGACTGGTATGAGATGATATCTTATTATGGCTTTGATTTGCATTTCTCTAATGATCAGTGATGCTGAGCTTTATTGCATATGTTTGTTAGTTGCATAAATGTCTTCCTTTAAGAACTGTCTGTTCATGCCCTTTGCCCACTTTTTAATGGAGTTGTTTGTCTTTTTCTTTTAAATTTGTTTAAGTTCTTTGTAGATTCTGGATCTTAGACCCTTTTCAGATGGATAGATTGCAAAAATTTTCTCCCATTCTGAAAGTTGTTCATTTACTCTGATGACAGTTTCTTCTGCTGTACAGAAGCTCTTAGTTTCATTAGATCCCATCTGTCAATTTTTGCTTCTGTTGCAATTGCTTTTGACATTTTTGTCAGGAAATCTTTGCCCCTGCCTATGGTATTGCCTAGATTATATTATAGGGGTTTTATAGTTTTAAGTTTTACTTTTAAGTCTTTAATCTCATTTGAATTAATTTTTGTGTAAGATATAAGAAATGGGTCCAATTTCAATTTTCTTCATATGTCTAGCCAGTTTTTCCAACACCATTTTTTTAAATAGTGAATCCTTTCCCCATTTTTTTTTTTTTTTTTTTTTTTTTGTCAAGGTTGTCAAAGATCAGATGTTTCTGATGTGTGGTCTCATTTCTGAGATCTCTATTCTGTTCTATTGGTCTGTGTGTCTGTTTTTGTATCAGAACCATGCTATTTTCTTTATTCTAGCCTTGTAGTACAGTTTGAAGTCAGGTAGCATGATGCCTCCAGCCTTTTCTTTCTCCTTAGGATTGTCTGGGCTATCTGGGCTCTTTCTTTGGTTGCATACACATTTTAAAGTAGTTTTTGATTCTAATTTTGTGAAGAATGTCAATGGTAGTTTAATAAAAATAGCATTTAATCTGTAAATTACTTTGTGCAGTATGGTCACTTTCATCATATTGATTCTTCCTATACATGAGCATGGAATGTTTTTCCATTAGTTTGTGTCTTCTCTGATTTCCTTGTGCAGTGGTTTGTCGTTCTCCTTGAAGAGGTCCTTCACTTCCCTGGTTAGGTGTATTCCTAGGCATTTTATTCTCTTTTTAGCAATTGTGAATGGGCGTTCATTCATGAATTGGTTCTCTGCTTGTCTAATGTTGGTGTCTAGGAATGCTTGTGATTTTTACACATTGATTTTGTATCCTAAGACTTTGCTTAAGACTTATCAACTTAAGAAGCTTTTGGGCTAAGTCAATGCAGTTTTCTAGATATAGACTACTGTCATCTGTAAACAGAGGCAGTTTGACTTTTTCTTTTCCTGTTTGAATATGTTTCATTTATTTATTTATTTTTTTGTCTGATTGCCCTGGCCAGAACTTCCAACACCAGGTTGAATAGGAGTGGTGAGAGAGGGCGTCCTTGTCTCATGCCAGTTTTCAAGTGGAATACTTTCATTTTTTGTCCATTCAGTATGATATTGACTGTGGGTTTGTCATGAATGTCTTATTATTTTGAGGTATGTTCCATCAATACCTCATTTAATGAGAGTATTGAACATGAAGGAATGTTGAATTTTATTGAAGACCTTTTCTGCACCTATTGAGATAATCATGTGATTTTTGTCTTTAGATCTGTTTATGCAATTAATTATGTTTATTGATTTGTGTATGCTGAACCAGCCTTGCATCCTGGGAATGAGGCTTACTTGATCATGGTGGATAAACCTTTTAATGTGCTGTTGAATTTAATTTCCAGTATTTTATTGAGGATTTTTGCATCCGTGTTCATCAGGAATATTGGCCTGAAGTTTTCATTTTTGTTGTATCTCTGCCAGGTTTTGGAATCAGGGGAATAATGGCCTCATAAAATGAGTTAGGAAGAAACAACTCCTTTTCAATTGTTTGAGATAGTTTCAGAACAAATGGTCCAAGCTCCTCTTTGTACCTCTGGTATAATTCAGCTGTAAATCTATCTGGTCCTGGGCTTTTTTTTTTTTTTTTTTTGGATTGGTAGACTAGTTATTACTGTCTCAATTTCTGGACTTGTTATTGGTCTATTCAGGGACTCAACTTCTTCCTGGTTCAGTCTTGGGAGGGTGTATGTTTTCAGGAATACGTCCATTTCTTCTAGAGTGTCTAGTTTATTTGAATAGAGGTGTTTATAGTATTTTTTGATGGTTGTTTGTATTTCTGTGGGGTCAGTGTTTATACCCTTTTTATCATTTTTTTGTGTTTATTTGATTCTTCTCTCTTTTTTTCTTTATTAGTCTAGTTAGGGGTCTAGCTATTTTATTTTATTTTTCAAAAAAGATGGTCCCTGGATTAATTTTTTTTAAGGGTTTTTCCTGTCTTATCTCCTTCGTTTCTGCTCTGATCTTAATTATTTCTTGTTTTCTGCCAGCTTTGGGGCTTGTTTACTCTTGATTCTCTAGTTCTTTTAGTTGTGAGGTCAAGGTGTCCATTTAAGATCTTTCTAGCTTTTTGATGTGGGTAGTTAGTGACATAAATTTCCCTCTTAACACTGCTTTAGCTGCATCCCAGAAATTCTGACACATTGTCTTTTTGTTCTCAATAGTTTTAAAGAACGTCTTGATTTCTGCCTTAATTTCACTGTTTACTCAGGAGTCATTCAGGAACAGGTTGTTCAATTTTCATGTAGTTATGTGGTTTGAGTGAGTTTCTTAATCTTGAGTTCTAATTTGATTGTGCTGTGCTCTGAGAGAATTTTTGTTATGATTTCAGTTCTTTTGCATTTTCTGAGGAGTGATTTACTTCCAATTACGTGATCAATTTTAGTGTAAGTGCCATGTGGCACCAAGAAGAATGTATATTCTGTTGTTTTGGCCTGAAGAGTTATTTAGATATCCATCAGATCCATTTAACGGAGAGCTGAGTTCAAGTACTGAATATCTTAGTTAATTTTCTGTCTCAATGATCTGTCTAATATTGACAGTGAGGTGTTAAAGTCTCCCACTATTATTGTGTGGGAGTCTAAGACTCTTCGTACATCTCTACTAGTTTTATGAATCTGAGTGCTCTTGTATTGGGTGTATATATATTTAGGATAGTCAGCTCTTCTTATTGAATTGACTCCTTGACCATTATGAAATGACCTTCTTTTTCTTTTTTGATCTTTGTTGGCTTAAAATCTGTTTTCTCAGAAACTGTGATGGCAACCCTGCTTCTTTCTGCTTTCCATTGGCTTGGCAAATTTTACTTTATCCCTTTATTTTGAGCTTATATGTAACTTTTCACATGAGATGGAGCTCATGAATAGAGCACACCAATGGATCTTGACTCTTTTTTTCAATTTGCCATTCTGTATCTTTTAATTGGGGCATTTAGCCATTTATATTTATATTTAAGGTTAATATTGTTATGTGTGAATCTGATCCTGTCATCATGGTGTTATCTGGTTATTTTGCAGACTTGTTGATGTAGTTGCTTCCCAGTGTCAGTGATCTTTGCACTTCAGCATGCTTTTGCAGTGGCTGGTAATGGTTTTTCCTTTCCATATTTAGTGCTTCCTTCAGAAGCTCTTGCAAGGCAGTCTGGTGATGTTGAATTCACTCAGAATTTCCTTATCTAAAAAGGATCTTATTTCTCCTTCACTTATGAAGCTTAGATTGGCCAGATGTGAAATTCTGGGTTGCATGTTTTTATTTTATTTTTTTAAGAATGTTGAATATGGGACTCCATGCTCTTCTGGTTTGTAGGGTTTCTGCTGAGAGGTCCGCTGTTAGTCTGATGGGCTTCCCTTTGTAGGTGAGCTGGCCTTTATTTCTGGCTGTCCTTAGCATTTCTTCTTTCATTCTGACTTTGGAGAATCTGATGATTACGTGTCTTAAGGTTTACCTTCTCATGGAGTATCTTACTGGAGTTCTCTGCATTTCCTGAATTTGAATGTTGAACTGTCTTGTTAGGTTGCAGAAGTTCTTCTGGATGATACTCTGAAGTATGTTTTCCAACTTGTTTCCCTTCTCCCTGTCTCTTTCAGGTACCCTAGTCAGTCATAGGTTCAGGCTTTTTACATACTTCTTAGAGTTTTTGTTCATTCCTTTTTATTCCTTTTTCTCTAATCTTGCCTACCTGTCTTATTTCAGCAACATAGTCTTCAAGTTCTGATATACTTTATTCTTCTTAGTCTATTTGGTTACTTATACTTGTGGTTGCACTGTGAAGTTCTTGTGCTGTGTTTTTGAGCTCCATTGGGTCATTTATTTTCCCCTCTAAGCTGGTTATTCCGGTTAACAGCTCTTGTAATATTTTATCATAGTTCTTAGATTCTTTGCATTGGATTAGAAAATGCTCCTTTAGCTTAGTGAAGTTCATTATTACCTACCTTCTGAAGCCTACTTCTTTCAATTCAACCCATTTCAGCCTCTGCCCAGTTCTATGCCCTTGCTGGAGAGGTACTGCAGTTATTTAGAGGAAAAGAGGCACACTGGATTTTTGAGTTTTCAGTGTTTCTTCAGTAATATTTTATAATTTTTGTGAGTCTATCTTGCTTCAATCTTTGAGGCTGATAATCTTTAGATTGGGTTTTCATTTGGACTTTTTTTTTTTGCTGATGCTGTTGTTGTTGCTTTCTGTTTGTTTGTTTTTCTTTTAACTGTCAGGCCTCTCTTTCATAGGACTGCTGTGGCTTGCTGGGGGTCCACTCCAGATTCTATTTGCCTGGGTCCTTCCTGCATCTGGTGGTGTCACCGGTGGAGGCTTCAGAACAGCAAAGAAGGCTGCTCTTTTCTTTGGGATCTCTGTTGCAGTAAAGAACCGACCTGGTATTAATGAAATGTTCCTGTCTAACGTGTCTGGCAACCGCTGTTGAGGGGTCTTATCCAGTCAGGAAGTATGAGGTCTGTGACCCCCTAAACAAAGCACTCTGGCTGTCCCTTGGAGGAGGGGATGCGCTGTGTTGGGGGAAATCTACTTGTCCAGACTGTCCAGATTCCTCAGAGCCAGCAGGGCAAAAGATTAAGTCTGCTGATCAGTGGAGACCACAGCTGCCCCTCCCTGCAAGGGCTCAGTCCCAGGGAGATCAGAGTTCTGTCCCTAAACCCTGGGCTGAAGTTGCTGAAATTCCTGCAGGGTGGCCCCATCTAGTGAAGAGAGATGGGTCAGAGTCTGGTCCACAGAAGCAGTCTGGCCAGGATCTGCCACAGTTGCTGTGCTGTGCTGTGCTGTGCTGTGCTGCGCTGTGGGGCATTCCTACTGGGTTCAAATTGTCCAGTTTCCCTGGCAACAGCAGGGGAAAAACAGCAGACTGGACCTGCAGTGATGGCTGCTACATGCTACATCCATGAACTCAGTCGTCTTTGAGAGCAGGCAGCCCCCCCTCCCCAGGGGAACTCAGTTGTCTTAGGCAGTCTCCAACCCAGTGGCCACTAAGAATCTGCACAACTCTGTGCTTGAGACTCAAGGCCCTGGTGGCGTGGGCTCATGAGGAGGATCTTCTGATCCATGGGTTGCACAGATCGGTGGGAAAAGCGTGGTTTCCTGGGCAGGGTAGCACGATCACTCACCGCCTCCCTTGGCTGGTGATGAAAGCTTCCCTTGCTCCTTGTGGCTCCCAGGTAAGCTGTGGCACCACCCTGCTTCTCCTTGTTCTCTGTGGGTCGTGCCAACTGCCTAGTCAGTCCCAATAAGAGAACCTGTGTACCTTACCTGGCAGTGCAGAATTCACTCACCCTTTTCCTTCTTCTCAGTGGGAGCCTCCAACCTCAGCTGTTTCTAGTCGGCCATCTTGGCCTGCAATAAGAAAGTTAGCTCTTTTCTTTATAATAGTAAGTGGAAAATTTGAACAATTTTGGAGTAACTTGACTAACAGAAACTTTGTCAGTAGTCCAAGATCCATTTGTTGAAATAATATAAGATGCATGAGATCTCATTAAGAATTACTTGACAATTATCATTGTTAACCTTGATGGGGGAGAATAAATAATTAAATTTACAATTTAAGATCAGTATTATTGAGGAAAACATAGCTCAATTTCCAGACTGCTCACCTCACTGGCAGGACCATTTCTTTGCCCAAATTGGAAGCAAGAGCCTAGTTTTCTTGGATTCACAACTATTAATTCACTGATGGCAATAAAAATCAGAAAGATTAAAAACTATTTTTGTGTTTATGTTAACAATGATAAATTCAGTTTTGCTACAGGTTTGTTTCCTGGACTTGAGTTTCAGAAATGAACTATATTTTCTTCTTAGCTGAGGGGTTTAAGAAAATTCCTCCAGTGTAGAGTTTTTTATGTTGTCGATGTGCTATATTGGATAATTATTGCAGACCAAATTTTTAGAGAGCATTCAGTAAAAACAAAACAGAATGAAATAAATAAGCCACTAAAGGAGATTGCATTAGTTCATTGTAACTTTTAAATAAATAGCAAGTATTTAAATGTAAAATCTTAGCTAAATACTTAAACTAAAATAAAGATTTTCATAAAAATGAAATGCAGTTTCTATGTGAGTTACAGTGGCTATTTCTATTAAGTCGGTCTTTTATTTTCAGAGAGGAGTTTTTATGTGTCAGTCACTTTGCCACACGCCTATATGCTGGCAGTAGAATGATGAAGATAATATGGTCAATGATCTTAAGACATGCAATCTTATTGGAAGACATATATAATACATCAATTAAAATATAGTGAGTTAAGTTAAAACAGGTTATTAGGGGCTCTGCTTATGAAGAGATAGGGATAATTCTTTTAGCTGTGGGTTTCACCCCACTTTACAATGTGTTTTGAACAAAGTCTGCTGCCTTTCCACACTGGAAGACCTCCAAGTTAGGTGAAACATAGATTAACACCTTTTGTCAGTTTTTCAAGTATCTCCTGATGGCTTAGAAAAGACCGAGACAATTCTTTGTGAGTTAGGTATGCTCTGCTCCCTTTGGAATCAAGGATCATGGCCTCACATTTGGAATGCAGGCTATTATCTTCAGGAGTGCCACTCAGCTGGGAGAGTTTGGAGAAAGAGAAAGTTAAAATGTCACAATGCTTTTTTACTATTTTTAAGTTGATTTTTTCATGATTCAAATTATGCTTGGTTTCTGTAAATCTTTGACTCTTTCCAGAGTTAGGACAAAGTTGGTTTTGACAGTTTCTGCTTCTTGTTCCATGTTTCTGCAGACTTATGGGTATTTGGAGCTACCTATTGCACTTCTTTGCTGATGTTACTATCTCTCTCTAAATCTTTTCATTTACACTCTTGCTACTTCTAAGTGTGCATGTATTTGTATATATATGCAAGCATACACACAGATGTACATTTACATTTACTACCATCACTTAATATTTAATCTTAAGAAAAATTTAATTTTTATACTTTATGAAATGTACTTACCAATATAACTTCTAACTTTGTTTTCTGCATCATACATAATACCTTGCTAAGCTAAATTGCAGGCACACTATGTTATAAATTAATAATGAAAAATATTGATAACTACTTTGTTAAAGCAAATAACTGCCATGGAATTTGCCCCTTATATTTTGTGACACTTCAGTTATGAAGATTTTGAAATATCTAAAATATTTCAATTGAAATCAATAAGAAAAATTATTTTGCCAATAAACTGTGTTATGATGCCAGACTATGCTTATAACTATATTTATTTTAAGAAACTTCTTTAGATTGTGCTAGAATGTGTGTAACAGGAGTAAGAAGATTATTATGAGCCATTACCTGAAGGTTCAGAAACACAAAAACTCAACGCATTTGTAGGTTTAAATTTCTGGGAGGAAAACTTTGGATCTGAAATATATCAAGAGAGTTTCATAATTATACAGATGGGAAGTGTGAACATGTAAGAATCCTCATAAAAGGAAGAAAGAACTTAAACGCATGAGGAGTCCAATTCATTTGTAGATAGTGAACTGAAACACCCAATTGTATCCTAATATGAGATAATAAAATTAATCTAATTTTTACTGCATATTTATTTTCATGAAACATTCATAACATGTGGAATTAAAAATTCCCAAGTGTTACTAAAGTGGACAAAATCAAATAAAATCCTAACTTTTATTTAAGACTCTTTAGATTTTTCTGTCATCAATAGTAATGTTCATTACCAGTTTTGGGCTTTTTAGTGTGATACACAATGCCATTGTGCAAAGAAGAAATTCATTTTATGACTTTTTAAATAATTGATGATTTAAAATGCAATACATTACAGTTAAGAATTCCAAAGGGCAGTTCTTTTTAAAGATTCCCTTTTTAGTTTGCAAGTCTGATTTTTCTCTGTAAAATAAATAGAAAATTTAATAGTCAGCTTTCTGTGGTCTTTATAATTTAACAAAATTTATTCAATAATTGATTTATGCTTATAAATGTATTTGACCTCCTTTCCTTAAGAACTCAGATATTTACCTAACATTAACTGAAGTTCTCCTCCATATTTCAGTAATGCATGTGGTCATACACAAGTTAAAATTTTGAATCAATTACTCAATAATATATTTTAAATTTGATTATAAGATAATTACTCTAATATGCCAACATTTCTAAATTTTAGTATAAACTAAACATGCACAGATTATTTTTATCTCAAAATATAAAAATTTTGATTTGATTTACTTTAATGTTTGTACAATTAATTCAAAATATTTTTAACTTAAAAAATACCTGCCAGGAAAACAGTTACCTTCTCATTTAGGGAGTATATGCTGTGTGAGGTGATAAAGAGTTGTAGATATCTAAATTTTTTAAGATCTCAATAGTCACAGAGAGCCCGTTTTCAGGACCACTTTGTCATAGACTAACAAACATAAAATTAACCCTGTTTGTGTTTTTTTCTGTTTTTAAATTTTTGTTACTAGTTGCAACACTGTTGGGTCAGCTATGACTTTGGTGGTCGATTTTTCTTTACTAAATAAATGTTATCATGTACCGCTAAGGTACACAACACACTGTCATGGAATACAGATAGTGAAAAGATCATAATAACAAAGCAGATTAGCATATTCATCATCTCACACAGATACCCATTTTTGTTTTTGTGGCAAGAGCAGTTAAAGTCTACTCATTTAACATGAATTTCATATACAGTATAATTTTATTGCCCATAGTCCTCATGTTACACATTAGGTTTCTATACTTGTTCATCCTTCAGAGATGTTGATCTTTATTTTAAAAATGTACACTTATCTAATAAAATATCTAACTTGCTATCAGATTTTGTTTTGGTTTGTGAAGATGTTTTAATGTTTCCCATATATATTTAATAATATGATAAGGCCGTTCCATGTAATCCTTTACAGACTTACTTATATTTTGTAACCTCTTTTAATTTGAACTTATTTGGCATTTTCTTATTATCTGTTAGACTACAACATTTTATCCAGATGACATTTGACTGAATTCGGCAAATCACATGGCTACATATAAATTTGCAGTCACAGCTTCCCAAGTCACCCAGTGACATCTATCTATGGTTAATACAATGAGATTATAGAAAGCCCTCTGTTTCTGAAACACTGGCCTGAGTATTTAGTACAATATCTGGCTTAGGACCAATCACACATGTCAAAATTCTGCAGTTGAAATAACTAAAATATTTTATTACCAAGAGTCTTTTTTGAATTGCGATATTGTTTCTTTCATATTTTTATTTTTGCTTTTTCTAGGAAGAATACTCCATACTATTTTTTAAGAAATAATTCCCTACAAAGATAAAATCATAATTCTCATACAAATATAAAATAAACAAACATCAAACATTTTATTTAACTAAAAATATTGCCAAAATTAATTATAGGAGAATTACACAAATCAGACACTTACAGTTTAGGAATATTAAAGTGAACTTACAATTGGACACAAATCAGACTTTTCCATGGTACTGCTGTTCTTTCAGTAAACAGAACCATTTACATATCTTTATGCAATAATTATTCTCCATTTTGCATTGTTGTGAACAATGAATTGTTTTACCAATTTACAGAGCTGTGAAACAATTTAAAGACAATTAAAGGCAAGAATCAACTAACCCAAAAGCTTTTTTCCTGGACATTTAAGTAGATAGATAGATGGTAGATAGATAGATAACAAATGATTATTTAAAAGGTAAAAAAATTATTAATAGTTTATGTACATTTTATAATATTAAAGTAAAAAGAATTTTTAAAATAAGACCAACAAAGGACTTTTATTGCCAGAGATGTTATATTACTACTAGGCAACAGTAGCTAAAGCAATGTAGTAGTGCCACCAAAAGCAACAAAAATCAATGAAACCAAATAGAAGGCCTAGAAACAGAGCTGAGCACTAAGTGTACACCCAGCATATAAAATAGGTAGCGTTCCTCATTTTTTAAAACAAGATACACGAATATCCAACAAGCATTAAAAAAATGCTGAACATCACTAATCATAAGAGAAATGTAAATTAAAAGCACAATGAGATATCATCTTACACTAGTTAGAATGGCTATGAAGAGGAAAAAAAAGAACAAAGCAGGTATTGGTGAAAATGTAGAGAAAGGGGAATGCTGATACATTGTTGTTGAGAATATAAATTAGTACAACCTCTATGGAAAACTGTGGAAATTTTTCACATAGCTAAATGTAGAGCTACCGTTTGATCCAGCAATCCCATTATTGGTATTTACACAAAGGACAATAAATCATTTTACTAAAAAGATACTTACACTTGTATGTTTATCACAGCCCTATTCACAGTAAAAAGTCATGGAATCAACATCTCATGAAAACAATAAATATATACACCTACTGTCTACCCACAATCATTAACAATTTTTAAATAAATAAATAAATAAATAAGATACCCTAAAAGACTAAAAAAAAAAAAAAAAAAAAAAGTCACCAGATCAACCTAAATATCTATTGATGCATCAATGGATGATTAGTTAAAGAAACAGACACACACCCACACACATTTATATGTGCTATGGAATGCTACTCACACATTAAAAAAAAAAAAAAAAAGAAAAAGAAATTGAGTGCTTTGCAGCAATACGGATAGACAAGAGTCTATAATCTTAAGTGAAATAAATCAGAAAGAGAAAGCCAAATACCTCATGTTGTCACTTATAAGTGGCAGCTAAATAATGCATACACATGGACAGAGTGGAATAATAGACATTGGTGACTCAGTAGGGTGAGAGAATGGGAAGGGTGTGAGTGTTGAGAAACTACTTAAAGGGCACAATGAATACTATTCTGCTGATGGCTGTACTAAAAGCTCAACCTTCACCCCCATGCAATATATCCATGTAACAAAACTGCACTTGTACTCTCTAAATCTATAGTAAAACATAAGTAAATTAAAATTAAAAAACAAAATAAGTGTCATTTCATGTTAGTGGCAGTAGAAAAAAATTGGTAAATTATAGTAAAATAATTTATTACCTATCTGAAAAAAATTACTGTCATATCTCACAACAATATCAAAATGAAATCCAGAATAAATTCTTATAATATAAATAAGCTAAAGCAAAATATAGAGTACTATTGATATCATGTGAGATGTCGCAATTCTTTCAAGCCTAAAAAAGTGGAAAAAAATGCCTTTGAGAAGCCGAAGCGGGCGAATCACGAGGTCAGGAGATTTGAGACCATCCTGGCTAACACGGTGAAACCCCGTCTCTACTAAAACTACAAAACAGTAGCTGGGTGTGGTGGTGGGCACCTGTAGTCCCAGTTACTCCAGAAGCTGAGGCAAGAGAATGGCATGAACACTGGTGGCGCAGCTTGTAGTGAGCCGAGATCGTGCCACTGCATTCCAGACTGGGAAACAGAGTGAGACCGTCTCAAAAAAAAAAAAAAAAAAAAAAAAAAAAAAAAAAAAAAAAAAAAAGAAATATGCATGTAATTGCCTCAAATATCTAACTACCTTTTGTCTAAATAATATATACATGTTGAAAACAAATTTCATTTGAATTCCAAATATCCCTCTCAAGTAAATGATGCATAAAATTAACAACAAAAGCATATTAATGTTAAAAGTAGACATTGCTAGGTATAAGAAAGTTTAAAAAGATACAGAAAAACAATACAAATTAAAGCAAAAATAATTTGCAAACATGAAAAAGAGATACATAATGTTGTAAATGATCTATAATTCTTCCTTTTTTAAACTTGAAAACATAAGGAAGAGAGTGCTAGACAAAGCCTCAGTTTGGAGAATTTCTCAAATAATGTACTTATCTAGTTATTTCTTATGGAAAAGATAAAATATGAGTAATATGGAATATATTTAAGATTACATATTGAGTATGGTTTCATTGTAAGATATAGTGAAAAAGAAATAAAACTGTGTAGAAATCATGGAAACTTGGTCATGCAAATATATCTTTTTAAAAATAATTTCCGCCATTTCTAAACTTTGCCTCTCTTAACAAGATAAATCAGTTAAACCAATAATCTTTGAAGTGCTAAAGGATGTTTTCAAAGCAAATAAGCCAATTAGATGCAAATCCCCACTAACTAGTACAAAACTTTGAGGAAGATAATATGAAGATTTTTAAATTACCTTGGGATAGAGAAATAAATCTTTTCATCTTTTTATGATATAATTGATGAATAAAGTATATATTTAAGGTATAAAATGTGATGTTTTCATGTACGTATACATTAAGAAATGACTGTCCAAAACAAGCTAATTAATATATATATGTATAATACCCCATATAGTTACCTTTTTGTGATGAGAATGCCAAAGACTTCTTTTACATTAATATGCACTAGTTTTATTATGGTTTTTAAAAGTTATTTAATAAATATTAAAACAAATCTAAACTAAAGAGAAAACTTTGAGGAGATAGACTGGTGAAGAGTTGCATCCTGTTCTGGCAGTGGATGAGAACATGGATTATATCTTAGCTTTATTCAGTGAGGAGGTCTGTGTGACACACAAATTACTTGGTAAGATGAAGTTTTGTGAAAAATTAAATCCTTTGTACCAATAAGAAATGAACCGAAAATACCACTGAATGGTGAATCAACAGCAGATAATCTCTGAACCAAGAAAGAAGATTCAACAATTATAATAGTTATAAATAATTATGGTCCAAATATCTCATCAAAATATATATGTCATAGATTAAGTAGGAGAAAACAAAGCTTTGTGTCTCAAAGGTGATGATTCTCGATGAATTTGATATTATACTCAAAATGAAGTTTAAGCTTCTCTGAGTTATCAGCTTTTAATTTATCATTTTCCTATTCAGTGAGAAATTCTACTGCCATTTATTCCTCTAATTATATAATAAAAATGAATAGCTCCCTGATTTCAACCTGCATGTCTTACTGTATGCAAAACATTCAGTTCCTCAGTAGAAGAGAATCTGAGATAAAGGAGAGACCTAACCAGCAGAAGCTATACCATTTATTTAGAAACATAAATGAGAAAGATGCAATAGCACTGCAGAGTACAAATTGTATGTTTCTATGAATTATATGTAAGTGGGATAGAGATTTCAATTTCTAAAAAGGTAAAAGCTTTGGCAAATTTGAATATTTTATCTTGCTAATCTGTCCATAATAATCACAAATTATTGCAACTGATTCTTGGCAAAAATATTACAAGACTTGTTATATTGGCATTTAAAATTTCAGGAGAAGCCTTTATCAATTTACTACAATTATTTTGTACTGACATTTCTAATGGTTAGTGGTTAATCTGAAACTCATAACATATTTGATTGAACTAAAATTGCCTATGAATAGCCATTTCAAATTGTGATAACTCATTAAATCCTGTGTCTATGCAGGAAAAAGAATATATGTCTAATAGAGGGCATATAATGGATAAAAAGAACTTTCTTTTAAAAGAAGTAAGTGCATTTTAATTAGAATGAATATAACAGGTCAAATACATTGTCATTTTTGTTGCATAGAAACTGTTGAGTCCTAAAAAAGGAAGATACAGTTAATTAAGTTAATTAAGGCAAAGCCTTAACAGATACAGAAAATGTTGGCAACAATGAAGAAAAATATAATGTGGAGTGACCTGTTTTATCAGTAAAATGAGACTTTTGTAGTACAATGTCTACAAGTAACTGGTACTTTAATTTTTCTAAAGATTCAGCACTCAGATTAAGGGATTAAAAATATCCCTATATTTAATTTAATGAGGTGTTTCAGAGTTACAAGTAATTACTTTTCTTCACATTATTCTTCATATAATGTAGGGTCTTCTGTCTATTGAAAAATAAGAACAATGTTAAATATAAAACTACAAATTTCCATTTGGTTTTAAAAATTATGGATAAGTATTATCTAATGTCCATCATTGTGTTCATTAATTTCTCAATAATTCAACAAATTAAAAGTCCAGTTTGATAACTATTCAAGTACTATATATCTTTTCTCTTAATCATGTCCATTTTTAATTTTTTCTTAATTGTGTTTTGTCACAAAATATTAATATACATGTTCATTGTAAAATATTAACAAATGTGGATTAGTGAAAATAAAAATTGTAGCTTTAATGTAAAATAAAGGTAAATAATTCAAATATCCAAACATAAACACAATCAATACTTTTGTCTGTAATCTTCACTCTAATCTGTGTCTGCATATGACTGTAAATATAAAGTTAAATATGTTTATAGATAAAATATCAATTAGTAGATACATAATATAAAAGTTCCTTCATGAACCGTTATATTTTGTAAAATCATTTAAGGTCCATTTTTTCATTCAATGATCATTGTCAATGAGATTTCAGGAATCATCTAGAAATGTGTTTATATCTTGGTTCAACCCCTTATCATCTCTATTTCATCAGACAAGTCTATTTATTTGTGAAATGGGAATAAAAATAATGTTTACTCATAGGGATGTCATAAGAGTCAAATGAGATAATGTATAAAAGTATTTAAGACCACATCTACCATGTTCAGTAATATTTACCTTCCTCTGCCTCCTTGAACTCCTTTATTTCTTCTTCAAAAAGTGTAAACATTCCCAATTTAATCATAGATCTTTCATCAACTTAATTCTAATTTGATATTGGTTATTGCCTATGAGCCACATATTAAAATATTTGGAAGACTTTTAATGTAGATTATGGAAAGAAATTAATAGCACAGTAAGCTCTCATTTCTTAAATTTGGGAAAAATCTAAATTGTCTAGGACATTATTCTAGCCTGACATTATGTATTTAGGGGTATTTTTTTTCTCAATTTTATGATTGCTGATAGACATTTTTAGCTTTTGAATTTAATTTGCTGATTTGTACTTCACAGCAAACTTTCCATTTCAATGATATTTTCAATAGTTAGCATAGGTATTCTCATTGTCCTTTCTCATTAATTTTTATATATAAAAGAAGAGTATTTTTATTAGTCATATTGTTGCTTATTTGTAGAATAACACTGTAATTGAGTCGGACTCCATTTGTTGATGTTTGTCTGCTCATGGTTTTTAAGCCTTACCTCTAGCCCTTCCTTTACTGCCCCAAATCTGAGCAGGTAATAAGAAAGATCTGGTGCTCCTTCCTTTGGTGTCACCAGGAGACTCAAACCATGCCAGGCTCTTCCTTCTCATGAGAACCCTTACTCTGGCCTCACATCATCATCACCATAAAAATTTCAAGCCGTATATCCTTCTTGCTGTTTCTCAAGCCATTATTAGATCATCTTGGGAGGCATGCAGTGCTTTTCCCAGAATGCCTTTTTATGAAAATAATACAAATTTTTGGGCCTCTTGGTGTATGCATTTTCATCAATCTTGATATCCAAACCAAATATGAGACTGTGTGGGTCCACCCTATTTCTTCAGAATGGCTACAACAAATACTAATAGGATCGTGCCCTTATGAATTACCTCTTATTCATATTGTGATTGCTCACAAATATCTTAGAAAAGAACTAATAGGCTGGGCGCAGTGGCTCCCTCCTATAATCCCAACACTTTGGGAGGCTGAGGTGGGTGGGTCACAAGATGTCAGGTGTTCGAGACCAGCCTGTCCTACATAGTGAAACCCTGTCCCTACTAAAAGTACAAAAATTAGCCAGGTGTGACACACATCTGTAATTTCAGCTACTCTGGAAGTTGAGGCAGGAGAGTTGCTTGAAACTGGGAGGTGGAAGTTGCAGTGACCCAAGATCGTGCCACTGCACTCCAGCCTGGGCGACAAGAACAGGACTTCATTAAAAAAAATAAAAAAAGAACTAATAATTTTACTGAAAATTCTCAACATTAAGTCCACTTTACAAAATCTAGGCATCAATACTGATTTAACTTGGCATTTTGTGGGTTAAATAGGAGACTGTGTTCATATATATGCTATAACACTACTCACTGCCTATTACTTTTTTTTTTTCTCATTCTAATTTTTTATTATGGCATCTGCTGAGTCTGCATAATGTCATTTATTATCATTTTTGGGCACAAAATTTACCAGCCTTTCATATGTTGATTAATTTACAAAGGTCATTTCTTTCTAGGTCCTCATTTCTAGGTATTAGAAGGCAAAAGAACACCTGAACAAAAAGATGGGTTAACTAAAATGTAAGTATCTCCATGGATAGGATTGTATGTCTAAAAGAAGCAATGTAATTGCATTCTATTTGTGCTATTTACGTACAAAATATCACTTTCAAGGCTATTATTTTTTCTTTCCTATGGGTGACCAATAGAAAAAAAAAGGGACTTCGGACACCAAGCTCTCTTCTCAAATACAGTTGAGTTCTCTCTGAAAATACTGCTTCATCATTCAGTCTGAAATATTTTTTTCACTGGGAATAAGGAACATATGCTGCACAGGGCATTGTATCTCACCCAGCTTTATGGAAAGCTGGGGTTTTATATGGCATGGCATAAACACAAAAACGATTAGTATTTACAGGGCCTGGGAGAGCAAGTATTGTGAACCTAGATGCGCGTATTCGTCTATTCTTACATTACTGTAAAGAAACACCCGAGACTGGGTAATTTATGAGGAAAAGAGGTTTTATTGACTCAGAGTTCCAGCAGAAGTATGGCAGCATCAGCTCAGCTTCTGGAGAGCCCTCAGGAATGGCGGAAAGTGAATGGGAAGCTAGAACCTCACATTGCCGGAGCATCTGCCACGATGCCCGGCTAATTTTTGTATTTTTTTTTTTAAATAGAGATGGGGTTTTGCCATGTTGGCCAAGCTGGTCTCAAACTCCTGACCTCAGCTGATTTGCCCGCACTGGCCTCCCAAAGTGCTGGGATTACAGGGGTGAGCCTCCGTGCCTGGCCAGTGATGCATTTTTTAACTTTTTTTTTTTTATGACCATAATGCCTTATAATTGCTTCTTTCTCTTTCTCTTACATGTACCAGACCAAGTGACATATAAAAAATGAAAAATTGAGTTGCCCAGATCCACCATGTGGAAATCACTACCCAGTAAATTAACATACAAAGGGGAATACAAAATAAAAAATCCAGATAGCAATAACCAAGTCCCATGGCATTTATTAGAAACTCTTCATTCAGCTGTGCTTAAATCTGTCCACCACTGAAAATATCAACTAGAAATGCTGAAAAATTGCCTCAGCATGTGAGTAAATTGTTTTCACAATAGAATTAAACTTCCAAGTTCACTTATTTTAAAGAGTGTTTCTTTCACATGTACCAGAAATATTTCTTATCTCTAAAGCAGAAATGCATAAAGAACATTTGTTGACTTAATCGATTGTATTTTGTACCTTAAACAAGAATAATCGATGAGATTACAAAGTGATGATAAAAATATTTGTGATCCTGTTAATTTGACATGTACTAATCTTCATTTGTTTCCCGTGTTATTTCACTAATAAATAAAAGCTATGACCCCAATTACATTGTTGTCATTCATTCAAATGCATTACTTCTTAAATATGGTTAATAAACCATTCATAGTTTTGCCTTTATGGATTTAAGAGTCAAATATATTCCTAGAGGGAAGGACTGCATTCATTCTGACATGGTGTTACTATTTTTTTCTATCTTTTAATCATTCCTATGAGCTTAATTCATCAACTTATTGTTAATGAAATAGGAGTCACTGCTTCATTCATCAGTTAGAAAAAGAAAACAAATAACATAAAACAAACCACTCCAAATATTATAAAATATAAGTACAGGAAACTAAGCGCTTAATAACATTTGGTCACAACAAAGAAAAATCCAGAACAGGTGGTTTCACTAGTAAATTCTATGAAAAGTTTAAGGAAGAATTAACAACAATCCTCATCAAACTCTTCCAGAAAAGTATAAGAGGAGTAAACACTTTCTAATTCATCCTATGAATGCACTATTACCCTCAATGGCAAAACAGATAAAGACATCGCAACAAAATGACATCATGAACAATACGCCTTATGAAAATTGATACAGAAGTTATCATTGAAAATACAATAAAACCAAATTCTATAGCATATTAAAGGAATTATACATCTTGAAAAAGTGTCATTTATGCCACTAATGCAATCACAATTCAATATAAGAAAATAAGAAATGTACTCATGGAAATAAAACAAAAGAGACATGGTCATCTTGGTTGAACCGAAAACAACATTTGACAAACCCAAACACTCATTCATGATAAAAACACTCAGAGATTTGGAAAAGGAGAACTTTATCAGCATGATGAAGGGCATTTACAAATAACCTACAATTAACATCCTACTTAGTGGTGTAAGATTGAAAACATTTCTACTAAAATCAGGAATAAGACAATGATGCCTACTTTTACTAGTGCTATTTTTAATATTGTACTAGGAGTTCTATCCAGAAAAAGTAGGCAAGAAAATTTTTTTAAAAAGACATCCAAATTTAAAAGGGGGGAAATAATTTATATTTAAAAAGGAAATGATATTGTATGTGGATTTCCCCAAATAATCTGCAAGAAAACTAAACTTCTAGACCTAATAAAAAAGGTCTACACTCAAAAACACATGTGCTTCTATATACTAGAAATGAACATATAGAAAGGAAGTTAATAAGATAATTCACTTTGCTAAAGCATCCAAAGGAATAAAACATTTAGAAATAAATTTAACCAAGGAGGTGAAAGAAGTGTAAATTGAAAACTACAAAAAAAAAAATGCTGAACATAATTAAATAAGATCTGACTAAATGGAAATATATCTCCTCTTCATATTTAGGAAAATTTAATATTAAGATATCAAAATTACCCAAAGTACATTTAAAACAACTTTATCATATTCCAATAGTTTTTTTTCATAGAAATGAAAAAAGCACTCCTAAAACTTATATTGAATTATAAGGGGCATCTATTAACCAAAACAATCTTGAAAAAATAAAATTAAAAAGGAGATGGTCTTATATTTTCTGACTCCAAAACTTACTACAGTGTTATACAAAGAATGTGATATTGGCATAAGGATAGACATACAGGTGGTTTCACAAGCATCAACCAAATATAAATCAAAAATATTTGGGGAAGAAATTAATAGTTATATATGTACTGAATATGTACAGACAGACAATTTTTCTTGTAATCTTCCCTAAACAATACAGTATAACAATACTTTACATAGGATTTACATTGTATTATATATTATTATTAATATAGAAATAATTATAATCGTATCATTGGATGTGCATAAGTTATAGGCAAATACTACCAGATTTTATGTAAAGGACTTGAGCATAAGTGGATTTTGGTATCTGCAGGGGGTCCTGGAACCAATTCTCCATGAATATGGAGGTAGTATGTACATGCCATTGGAATACAACTGAGAGGCCAGAATTAACACATACATCTAAGGCCAATAGATTTTTTTTTGACAGAGGTTCCAAGTGAAATCAATGGGGAAAGTATAGTCTTTTTAAAAAATGGTGTTCGGACAATCAAATTTCCACATGTACAGGAATGAAGTTGTTTCTCCATCTAACACCATATACAAATAATAAATCAAAATTGATCAATTACCTAAACATAAGTGCTAAATAAATAAATCCATTAAAAAACATTGCAATAGATGTTGATGATTTGTTTTCAACAATCAATTCTTAAATATAACAGCAAAAGCATGAGGGGCAAAAATAAGTAATAGATAAATTGGACTTCATCAAAATTAAACTTTTAGACCTAAAAGGACATTATCAAAAATGTGAAAAGACAAAGTAGAGAATGAAAAAAAAGAACAATTGGAAATCATATGTCTAATAAGGGCTCACTGTTCAGAATATAAAGAACAACTACAATCAACAATAAAAAGACAAACATTAAAAACTGGCAAAGGACTGGAAGAGACATTTATCCAAAAACAATAAACGAATGACCGGTCAGCACATGTAAAGCTGCTTAACATATTTACTTATCAAGGAAATCCAAATGTAAACCACAATGAGTTACCATGTAATAGCTTCTAGGGTGACTATAATTAGTTTAAAGAAAAACAGAAAATAACAAACATATCAAGGATGTGGAGACATTGCAACCTGCATACAGAGATAATGGCAATGTAAAACATTGCAGTTGCTGTGGGAAGCAGTCTTTTGGTGTTTTGAAAAGCAAAATATAGAATTACCATAATTCAGCATTTAATTTCTTAGTATATATCCAAAATAACTGGAAACAGAAACTCCAACAGATACTTGTACATCAATAGTCACTGTATAATTATCACTGTAGTTAAAAGGTGAAAACAACTCAAAGCCCATTAACAGAGTAATGGATAAACAAAGTATGCTATGTAAATACAATAAGATATAATTTATCCATAAAAATAAAGTTCTGATACATGCTAAAAGAGGGATTGAACATGGAAACATGATACATTACATAAGCCAGACCTAAAAGGACAAAATTTGTGTGATTCCACTCTTACGAAATATCTAGGATAGGCTAATTCCTAAACACAGAAGTAGATTAGAGATTAGCATTAGCAGGAGAGAGGGGAGAATGAGGAGTTATTACTTAGTGGTTACAAAGTTTGTTTGGAGTGATTGTTAAAATGTTGGAAATAGTAACTACATATAAACATTTTAAATGGTACATATAAACATGTAATGCACGCATACATATACATACATACATACATATAACAAAAATAAAATAAATAAAATAAAAAATTAATAAAAACTAATTGAAAGTTTGTAAGAAAATGTTCATGGAAAACCACTTTCGGGACATTAGAAGATTGGTATCTGCAGCACTGATGTGGCTAACTCACCTAAGAAATGTTTCAATTCAATGCAATCCTCACATCTATATTGTACCTAAACATTGTCTTAGTACTACCACTGTGGAAATAAAAAAAATTGTTATCTTACTGTCATTTACATTCTAAATGTTACATTGGAATCCTATGGTTCAGATATTCTATAAATAAGTCCTCCAGTCTTGCTACTGTTTGTAGATGACAGTAAAGAAGGAAGTAGGAATGATTTCCAAGTGATAAAAAGTCAATCTGAGAAAGTCCATCACTTTGTCAATTCAAGAGCCAAATACGTCTTTCTATCTAAATTTAATCTACAAATAAAAATAATAGCAACCACATTATGCTTCCTCCTAATATGACATAATTATACTTTGTTTAATGATGTTGCTTATTACCTTCCCAAAAGGGAGAACCCAGGACTCATCTATGATTTGCTGCTTCTTCTAGATAAATCACAACATATCTTCTGATATCTGTAACCAAAAGATACAATTATAAAGTTAATTATACCATCAGACCATTTATAAAATAATAGAAGGGCAAGAAAATATGTCCTTGATTAATATTTATTAAAATAGCTATATAAAAATCAAGTAACAATTTAAGTATAACTATTATAGTTCTCATTCCCTAGCCAGTCATGAAGCAGTATTTGATATTTATGACCTTCTTTCAATACCTATCCCAGGCTTGCTTTAATCTCAGTTAATATCTTAGCAAACACCTCAGTTAGTCCTACAGATTTATCTAATGGCATAATCTCAACTGAAGATTTAGTTTTTTTTTTTTTTTTTTCATCATGCGTAGATTGGGCCTTACTTATTTTTTATTGACTTTTACTACTGAACATGAAAATATTAAGAACAATTTTCCCTGAATTCATGGTTTCTTAATATATGCCTCCTGTCCCTCCTATTTAACATCAAGTATTGACAATAAGATTAGCCTGTCTGGTTACCCTGTTGTAGTTATAGAAGGAGAGCCCAACATAGCCAAGTGGAAGTTGCTCATTTCAAGTTCAATAAAAACATGAATCTGTGCTCTGAAAAGGTTTTCTTCTCTTTAGAATTAAGTCTTCTATATCACTGAAGTGACAGATCTTAGTAACTGGAAACAATATGCATACACACATATTTATACGGTTTCTTAGAAATAATGGAGAGATGAACCATTTCTTCCATTCCTGATTTTCTTGATCCATATGTTTTGTTAATGGAGTAATGGCATCATAGATTGCTTGCTATATAAGAGTATATTCCAAAATTGACAAATGGGATCTAATTAAACTGAAGAGTTTCTGCTCAGCAAAATAAACTATCATCAGAATGAACAGCCAGTCTACAGAATGGCAGAAAAATTTTGCAATCTATCCATCTGACAAAGGTCTAATATCCAGAATGTACAAGGAACTTAAACAAATTTACAAGAAAAACATGAACAACCCCATCAAAAATTGGATGAAGGATATGAACAGACACTTTCAAAAGAAGACATTTATATGGCCAACAAACATATGAAAAAAGTCTCATTATTATAGGTCATTAGAGAAATGCAAATCAAAACCACAATGAGATACCATCTTGTGGCACTTAAAATGACCATCACTAAAAAGTCTGGAAACAACAGGTGTTGGCAAGGATGTGGAGAAATGGAAATGCTTTTATACTCCTGATGAGAGTGTAAATTACTTCAACAGTTGTGGAAGACAGCATGGCAATTCCTAAAGGATTTAGAATCAGAAATACCATTTGACCCAGCAACCCATTAATGAGTATAACCCAAAGGATTATAAATCATTCCACTATAAAGACACATCCACATGTATGTTTATTGCTGCACTATTCACAAGAGTAAAGGCTTATAACCAGCCCAAATGCCTATCAAAGATAGAGTGGATAAAGAAAATGTGGCACATATATACCATGGGATACTATACAGTCATAAAAAAGAATGAATTTGTGTTCTTTGTAGGGACATACATGAAGCTGGAAGCCATCATCTTCAGCAAACTAACACAGGAACAGAAAACCAAAACATCGCATGTTCTCACTCATAAGTAGAAGCTGAACAATGAGAACACATGGACACAGGAAGGGGAACATCTCACACTAGGGCCTGTTTGGGGAGGGGGGAAGGGGAAGAAGAGCATTAGGACAAATAGCTAATGCATGCAGGGCTTAAAATCTAGATTACGGGTTGATAGATGCAGCAAACATGTATGCCTTTGTAACAAACCTGTACATTCAGCACATATGTCGCAGAACTCAAAGTAAAATAATTTTGCAACAGAGTATATTCCACTTTTTGTTGAATAGAGCACAACTTCCCCCAGCAAGTGTCATAAATGAGTCTTCATTAGAACATTTCACCCATCTAGCTGTCCAACGACCTCTGGATAATAATACACTATACCTGGATGGACTGGTAAATCCCATGGTGTGAGATTTTTCTCACTTTCTCATTTATTTTGTTATAAAATTACTTACATACAGAAATAATGCTCTTTGGGTTATAAGGATGGTGAATATGGCATTTAGGAATTCCATAGGTCGTTGTACAGCCAGAAGAATTACCGACAAGAGAAGTATACCTACATATGAATGGAGTGTATGTTTCAGCGAGGACACAGCATTAACTCTGCATCTCTAATCTAATCAGTGTGCTGTTGGGTGGGTGGGGCCTGTCCCTCTGGGAATGATTTCAGCTTTGGTCTCTTCTGTCGACTGATGGAAGCCATCAATAGTAGTAAGATCAGTTTTGGTAAGGTGAAATCCATAAATTAAGCCAATGCATAAACTGTATTTTTCTTCAGCCCATTGAACAATCACTGAGATGGTAAGAAAAAAATATGACAGACATGAACAGAAAAGATTGTCTTGACTTATTGAGAACCTCTTCTGCTACTGTGCTAAGCATTCTCATTAAAAATAAATAGGCACATACCCATTCCCTTATTCAAGAGTGTTTATTCACATGATTTTTCTCCATATCATCTTACTAGCAGTCTTTCCATCTGTTTTTCCAAGTGCTCCATCATGAGTTTAAACCACTAGCAACTGCTTATGAATACATTCTTCTAACTGTATCCTCCTCTAAGGAAATTTAACAAGCAAATGCACTGTTAAAAAATCTGTTTCTTATCATATTTCACATCCTTACTGTTCTTCAAGACCACACAAGACACAGGGTGCGATGCTGAAGTCGTTCATTTCACCTGGCATAGAAAGAAACAACCATAAATCAAGTCACATTGATTTTCTTTTTCTTGCTAATTTTTTATAGGAAAATGTATGTATGTATGTATGTATGTATGTATGCATGCGTTCATGTATGCATATGTGCATGCATTTGCATACATGCAGAAATGTGTTTCTTCCCTCTAAGGTTTTAGATTTGAGGCTTTTTGTACACAGCAACAACAGATTAGGTATGTTTCCAAAGTCCAACCATAGTGCCAAAAACTCTGTATGTGATTGCAAAAATGTGGGCAGATATATATGAATCCACCTGCCAGAAAATTAGGGGAAAAGGCAACATATGGCTGAGATTGGGAATGCATATATTACTTCTTTATCTCATTAGGAAAAAAGGAAAGAACAAAAGGAAGGAATGGAAAAATGTGATCATTTTCTTCCATTTAATTCTATGTTTGTCAAACTAAAACATGTAAAATTAAACAAGTGAATTTTGATAGTTTCAATATTACCTCACAGTTGAGAGTATATTGTGCAATATTAAATTCCTGTTGAAAATAATATTGTAATAAACTATCTTTCCAAGTGAAGATGGTTGAGTTAATTAATTTTGAAACTTCACTACATATAAATATTTTCTAAGCAAAATAATGGATTCTTGTTTTTTAGCTTAAACAATTATATGTTGGAGAGAACAGGTAAGAGTTGGAGAAGAGATATTTCCAAGTTTGAATTAATTTTGTCCTAACTTTAAGCCTTCTTAATAAGTCAAAGTCTGACTCTTCTTTACCTTCTATAACATGATTGTGTAAAACAGCCTTGATTCCTTCAGTCATCATGGCTATGAGTCAAACTAAATATTCCTGCCTAGATTCAAAGCATTGCTGGTCCTCAAATTAGAAGAACGAGTGGCATAGTTTTTTGTTGTTGTTGTTTTATTTTGTTTTCTAGCTTTAGTAAGGCTATCCTTAGAACAATAAGATAGCATTAGGAGATATACCTAATGTAAATGACGAGCTAATGGGTGCAGCACACCAACATGGCACATGTATACATATGTAACAAACCTGCACGTTGTGCACATGTACCCTAGAACTTAAAGTATAATAATAATAATAAAAAAGATTAGATTAAACAATCTTCTCAAATATCTTGAAAAGCTTAAATAATGTTGGTGAGTTTACTGTGGTTACAGAAAACTTAGTTTATTTTTATTGTTCCCTTAGAAAATTAAAGTTGATTCCTATCAGAAAAACTGAAAGACAGTGAAAGAAAATGGTTAAGCCTATGAATATTGGTTGCCCGGGTAAGTCATCCTGGATCTTTCACCTACTTACAGTGTGATACTTAATCATTTTGTCTCATTTGCAAAATGCAGATGTTGAGAAACATATTCCAAAGGTTTTTCTGAGTATCAAGTAATCCAATATATATTAAGAAATTAAATATTCCTGGCACAAATCAAAACTCAATAAATGTTAGATCATAACATTGTTATGAGAACTTTTGTCATATTGAACATAATTACCTATATAGACATAAACAAAATGTCCTGATTCTATACAGCCATAAAAAGGAATGCTATCATGTCCTTTGCAGGCCCATGGATGGAGCTGGAGGTCATTATCCTCAGCAAAGTAACACAGGAACAGAAAACCAAATACCGCATGTGGAAGCTGAATGATGAGAACACATGGACACATTGGGGGAAGCAATACATACTGGGGCCTGTTGGGGGGTGGGGTGTGGAAGGAGGGAGAGAGCATCAGGAAGAATAGCTAATGGATGCTGTGCTTAATACCTGGGTGATGGGATGATCTGTGCAGCAAACCACCATGGCACACATTTACTTATATAACAAACCTGCACATCGTGCACATGTACCCTTGAACGTAAAATAAAAACAACACTGAAACAAACAAAAGTCCTGATAAAGAATCAAAATCAATATATCAAGCATGCCATTTTTTTGTAGACTATAATGTCAGTCAAAATAGATGCTATTCCATTCAAACCAGGGTCAAAAGAAAAGCACAACTTCTTTAGAGCTAAATTTATATGCAAAATATGGGCCTTTAGTGATTTTTGTGCAGCAGATCAAAACAAGTATGGCTTAAACTAAATAAATGACATTTTATGGAATCACAAAATGTGCCTTTAAACAACTTAATGGCTGTAACACATTTTAATTAGCTATCTGGCAAATCAACAGATGTACATGGCCAAGCTTGCATAATTTATCTACTAACAATGGTGTTGGTTCTTTTAAAGAGCTTGTAGCATTGCCTGCATTAACTGTTTTAATACCTCATTGATTTCTGGCCTGTCCATTTGCAATAGAGAGTTTAAAACCGTGCCATTTTGAAAATGTCAATAAAGTATATGTTTTTCTTAGTGAACACAGATGTATAGTATATACAAGTAATTTCTCAGAACCGATGCTAGAGCTTGTCAAAAGATTTGATACAATTTGGAGTTTTCCTATACACATGAGTCATAATCTTTACCAGAGTCTGAATGCTTCAATGTTTGTCTTTTTTTAAGGGAGCATATATTTTTGTTATTCATGGGGCTGTATAACATATTGGTTTAAAGGTCATACTTTGGAGAAAGACTGCTGGCAATTAAATCCTGCTTCTAGCACTTCCTGGCTGTGTGACCTTGGACAACTTATTTAACTTCATCAAGGCTCAGTTTCTTCATACATGTATCCTAGAACTTAAAGTATAATAAGAAAAAAAGAAAAAATAAATAAATAAATTTTGGGAAAAAATAATAATTTCCTCACTGAATTGTTGTAAGAGAGAAAAATCTATAGGCATGTGTGAGTTCTTCAGTTAGAAGATTATTTAATTTTAAATTTATTTGATGAAATATAAAATCAAGCATTTTAATCTTATTTCTTGACAAATAAAACAAAAATATCTTCCACTAAGAAGTATATTTTACTGCTTTATTGGTGCATCTTGGAGACATCAATTGTATTGCTGCCATATACACATATATATGTATATACAGCAACTCTACATAAAAGGATATATATATATATATATATATATATATAAATCTTTCTAATATTTGCTATGGTAGCAAGGTAGCAGATAACTCTGCAAGATATTCAACTGACTTCACTAAGGCACAACCTACAGTGCATCATCTCATGCTTGTTTCCTGTCTTTTCTCTCTATCTGGACTTTTCTCAAGGTAGGAAAATTCTGCAGGATCCTATTAATGGCTCCAATAGACATCCTCAAGAGCAGGGGAGGTAACAAGTGAACAAATATTTAACTAATAATAGACAGAAGCTTTATTCTTACTTTTATCTTTTTTTCACCCTCAGTGCAAATTATGTAACAAAAATGGAAATTAAGAGATTAAGAAAACCGGCACAAGAAAGGGATGCCCCTCTCACCACTCCTATTCAACACAGTGTTGGAAGTTCTGGCAAGGGCAATCAGGCAAGAGAAAGAAATAAAGGGTATTCAATTAGGAAAACTGAATATTTTTGTATTCAATTTGACATAATTGTATATTTAGAAAACCCCATTATCTCAGCCCGAAATCTCCTTAAGCTGATAAGCAATTCTAGCAAAGTCTCAGGTTACAAATTCAATGTGCAAAAATCACAAGCATTTCTATACACCAATAACAGACAAACAGAAAGCCAAATCATGAGTGAACTTCCATTCACAATAGCTTCAAAGGCAATAAAACACCTAGGAATCCTACTTACAAGGGATGTAAAGGACCTCTTCAAGGAGAACTACAAAACACTGCTCAATGAAACAAAAGAGGACACAAACAAATGAAAGAACATTCCATGCTCATAGATAGGAAGAATCAACATCGTGAAAATGGCCATACTACCCAAGGTAATTTATAGATTCAATGCCATCCCCATCAAGCTACCAATGACTTTCTTCACAGAATTGGAAAAAAACTACTTTAAAGTTCATATGAAACTGAAAAAGAGCCCACATTGCCAAGACAATCGTCAGCCAAAGTAATAAAGCTGGAGGCATTGGGCTACCTGATTTCAAACTGTACTACAAGGCTACAGTAACCAAACAGCATGGTACTGGTACCAAAACAGAGATATAGATCAATGGAACAGAACAGAGCCCTCAGAAATAATACCACACATCTACAACCATCCAATCTTTGACAAACCTGACAAAAACAAGAAGTGGGGAAAGGAAGCTCTATTTAATAAATGGTGTTGGAAAAACTGGCTAGCCATACGTAGAAAGCTGAAACTGCATCCCTTCCCTACATCTTCTACAGAAATTGAAACAAAGTGGATTAAAGACTTAAATGTTAGACCTAAAACCATAAAAACTGTAGAAGAAAACCTAGGCAATAACATTCAGGACATAAGCATGGGCAAGTCACTTCATGACTAAAATACCTAAAGCAATGGCAACAAAAGCCAAAATTGACAAATGGAATCTACTTAAACTAAAGAGCTTCTGCACAGCAAAAGAAACTACCATCAGAGTGAACAGGCAACCTATAGAATGGGAGAAAATTTTTACAATCTACTCATGTGACTAAGGGCTAATATCCAGAATCTACAAAGAACTTAAGCAAATTTACAAGAAAAAAATGAAACAACCCCATCAAAAAGTGGGCAAAGGATATAAGCAGACATTTCTCAAAAGAAGACATTCATGCAGCCAACAGACACATGAAAAAATGCTCATCATCACTCGCCATCAGAGAAATGCAAATCAAAACCACAATGAGATACCATTTCACAGCAGTTAGAATGGTGATCATTAGCAAGTCAGGAAACAACATGTGCTGGAGAGGATGTGGAGAAATAGGAACACTTTTACACTCTTGGTGGGACTGTAAACTAGTTCAACCATCGTGGAAGACACTGTGGCGATTCCTCAAGGATCTAAAACTAGAAATACCATTTAACCCAGCCATCCCATTACTGGGTATACATCCAAAAGATTATAAATCATGCTGCTGTAAAGACAAATGCACACATATGTTTATTGTGGCACTATTCACAATAGCAAACACTTGGAACCAACCAAAATATCCATCAATGATAGACTGGATTAAGACAATATGGCACATATACACAATGGAATACCATGCAACCATAAAAAAGGATGAGTTCATGTCCTTTGTAGGGACAGGGATGAAGCTGGAAACCATCATTCTGAGCAAACTATCACAAGGACAGAAAACCTAACACCTCATGTTCTCACTCATAGGTGGGAATTGAACAATGAGCTCTTGGACACAGGGTGGGGAACATCACACACCAGGGCCTGTTGTGGGGTAGGGAGAGAGGTGAGGGATAGCATTAGTGTGTTTGGTATTAGTTCCTTTCGGTGGATTCTTGGTCTCACTGACTTCAAGAATGGAGCCACGGACCCTCGCGGTGAGTGTTACACTTCTTAAAGATGGTGCGACCGAGGTTTGTTCCTTCAGATGTTCAGATGTGTCCGGAGTTTCTTCCTTCCAGTGGGTTCGTGGTCTTGCTGACTTCAGGAGTGAAGCTGCAGACTTTCTCAGTGACTGTTACAGCTCTTAAAGGTGCAATGTATGGAGTTGTTTGGTCCTCCTGGTGGGTTTGTGGTCTCACTGACTTCAGGAATGAAGTCACAGACCCTCCTGGTGAGTATTGCAGCTCATAAATGTAGTGCGGACCCAGAGTGAGAAGCAGCAAGATTTATCATGAAGAGTAAAAGAACAAAGCTTCCACAACATGGAAGGGGACTGCAGCGGGTTGCCACTGCTGGCTGGCCAGCTTTCATTCCCTTATTTGGCCCCACCCACATCCTGCTGATTGGTCCATTTTACAGATTGCTGATTGGTGCATTTTTACAGCATGCTGATTGGTGCATTTACAAACCTTTAGCTAGACACAGAGTGCTGATTGGTGTGTTTACAGTCCTTTAGCTAGACAGAAAACTTCTCCAAGTCCCCAACTGATCCAGGAAGTGCAGTTAGCTTCACCCCTCATTAGGAGATATATCTAATATAAATGACGAGTTAATGGATGCAACACACCAACATGGCACATGTATACATATGTAACAAACTTGCAGGTTGCACACATGTACCGTAGATTTTAAAGTATATATTAAAAAAAAAAAAGCAAAAAAAAAAAAAAAAGAATCCAACAGGCTCATACTCTGTAAACTAGTTTATAATCTTTTTCACACAACACATTGTGATCATATCTCCATGTTAATGATTTCTATGACAAATAAAGAAAAGAAAAGTTAGGAAAGAAATTGGCTAGCCATAAGTAGAAAGCTGAAACTGGATCCTTTCCTTACCCCTTATACGAAGATTAATTCAAGATGGATTAGAGACTTAAATGTTAGACCTAATACCATAAAAACCCTAGAAGAAAATCTAGGTAGTACCATTCAGGACATAGGCATGGGCAAGGACTTCATGTCTAAAACACCAAAAGCAACGGCAGCAAAAGCCAAAATTGACAAATGGGATCTAATTAAACTTAAGAGCTTTTGCACAGCAAAAGAAACTACCATCAGAGTGAACAGGCAACCTACAGAATGGGAGAAAATTTTTGCAACCTACTCATCTGACAAAGGGCTAATATCCAGAATCTACAAAGAACTCAAACAAATATACGAGAAAAAAACAAACAACCCCATCAAAAAGTGGGGAAAGGATATGAACAGACATTTCTCAAAAGAAGATATTCATACAGCCAACAGACACATGAAAAAATGCTCATCATCACTGGCCATCAGAGAAATGCAAATCAAAACCACAATGAGATACCATCTCACACCAGTTAGAATGGCAATCATTAAGAAGTCAGGAAACAACAGGTGTTGGAGAGGATGTGGAGAAATAGGAACACTTTTACACTGTTGGTGGGATTGTAAACTAGTTCAACCATTATGGAAAACAGTATGGCAATTCCTCAAGGATCTAGAACTAGATGTACCATATGACCCAGCCATCCCACTACTGGGTATATACCCAAAGGATTATAAATTAGTCTACTACAAAGACACATGTACACGTATGTTTATTGCGGCACTATTCACAATAGCAAAGACTTGGAATCAACCCAAATGTCCATCTGTGACAGACTGGATTAAGAAAATGTGGCACATATACACCATGGAATACTATGCAGCCATAAAAAAGGATGAGTTTGCGTCCTTTGTAGGGACATGGATGCAGCTGGAAACCATCATTCTTAGCAAACTATCACAAGAAGAGAAAACCAAACACCGCATGTTCTCACTCATAGGTGGGAACTGAACAATGAGATCACTTGGACTCGGGAAGGGGAACATCACACACTGGGGTCTATCATGGGGAGGGGGGAGGGGGGAGGAGGGAGGGATTGCATTGGGGAGTTATACATGATATAAATGATGAATTGATGGGTGCTGACGAGTTGATGGGTGCAGCACACCAGCATGGCATAAGTATACATATGTAACAAACCTGCACGTTATGCACATGTACCCTAGAACTTAGAGTATAATAAAAAAAAAAAAAAAAAAAAGAAAACAAAAAAAAAAAAAAAAAAGAAAGAAACCTCAATAAAACTTTGTGCCTGGAGAATTGCTTGAACCTGGGAGGCAGAGGTTGCGGTGAGCCGAGAACACACCACTGCACTACAGCCTGGAAACAAACAAACAACAACCAAAAACACTTGACACCTGAGCCAGACACAGTGGCTCATGCCTGTTATCTCAGCACTTTGGGAGGTGGGAGGTGGAAGTGGGAGGGATTATTTGAAGCCAGGAGTTCAAGACCAGCCTGGGCAACAAGTCAAGACCCTGTTTCTACATTTTTTTTTTTTTTTTTTTTTTAATCAGCCTGGAGAAGTGCTGTGCACTTATAGTCCCTGCTACTTGCAAGGTTGAAGCAGGAGGATTGCTTCAGCCTCAGAGTTTAAGGCTGCAGTGAGCTATGATCATGCCACTGCACTTCAGTCTGAGTGGCAGAGCAAAATCGTAATAACACTGTGCATGGCAATTATAACTTTAGAAATACCTTTACTTTTAAACAATGTTTTGAATTCCATTTCCTGAGAAAGAAGACACTCTACATAGAAAGAATTTCCTAGATACAATTAATGCACAGAGCCAAGATCAACTTCTACCGAGATATCTCCCTCAACTGAAATTATTTTCACAGGATATGGAGTAAGAATAATGACAAAACTGACTGCCTTTCTCTCAAGAGTAAAACTGAGAGATCCTTCGGTCCTCAGATACCACTAAATCTCAACATTCATCTTGGACAATACTTAATATTATATGATATAAAAATAAATTAGGTTGGAACAACGTCTAAAGCACTAAGTATTGACTTGTCTAAGAGTAACAGGTGAACAGAGAGTGCTGGGCCACTACTGTGTTCCCTAGTAATCTATAATATTTATTTTACAAGGAGGCATGTCATACACGTGGCATTGATCTAATTTACCTTCAGACGTCCTAAAGGACACATATTCATGCAGCTGATGGGAAATTCCGAATAAATGTCAACTCCACTCTGGAAGAGAAAATTCCTGAGCTTAGACTGAGCAGAACTTTTTTTTTTTTTAAAGCTGATTTTAATTCCTTTGGAATTTTAGCTCAAAAGATCAAAAAAATCTGATTTTGTCTTTTAATTCCTTCAACCTCCAGGGCTCGACTCGCAAAGGAATGCAATTGGAGATTTTCATATCTCTCTCTAGTAATTAGATAATGGAATGTTGTATGAAAATGTGAGGCCACGGTATGCTTTTGACAGTTTATTTTTGATACCTATAACATTTGATTATTGAAGTATGTTTATGATTATATTTAATTTTGATGTTAATATCACATGTGATTGGCTATGTTGTGCAATGCAGATAGACATCTTTTAGAGAGCAATACAAATAGGAAGTGAACTTTAAAATCTGAATTTAATGTGTTCTTATAGTAGATATACCTATTTCATTGTTTGATCTATGAGGACAAAACTTTGTAAGCTTGAAAAGAGTCCTATAAAGAGTCACAAGGGACAGCCTGTAAGTGCGAGCATACTTACTGAAGATGGGAGATTGATGGATTGCAGTACCCAGAATGATGGTCATATATCTGGCTGAACAATAGTTCAAGGTTTAAACCAATAAGTTGTGAGGACAGAAACCTGAGAATGTCAGAAAACAAAAATCCTTAAGGCAATTCCTTACAGGGAATTGTCCTCAAGATATTAGGAGAGCTTCTTAAACCATCCTTGAAATCATCCTGTCTCTTTGTTGCTTGACCTTGAAATCCACGGGGTAGGCAGTCAGAAAGCAAGGAGGGTAAAGTGAGGGTAAATCGAAGGCAGGATGAATGCCATGGGCTTGTCCTGGAACCCCACCAAAAAAGACTGAAACCTGTGTCAGTGTTTTATGTTGTTAACCCTGGTAACTAGTCTAATCTGCAGTAACTGTTTAGAAACAGAAATAGGCCGGGCGCGGTGGCTCAAGCCTGTAATCCCGGCACTTTGGGAGGCCGAGACGGGCGGATCACGAGGTCAGGAGATCGAGACCATCCTGGCTAACACAGTGAAACCCCGTCTCTACTAAAAAAAAAAAAAAAAAAAAAAAAGAAAGAAAGAAAGAAACAGAAATAAACACTTAGACCAGTACCCAGAGAGGCCTGACAAGGATCTAGGGGAAGATCAAAGCAACTGGGCCCTTAGATACTTCTCTCAGACACAGGTAAGTCACTAAGTTAGCAACTATGTGTGTAAATTACAAAATGGCTGTTGATTCCCCTAGCCCTCCAGATCTCCAAATAGTCTCTCTTGTTTTTCACTCTTATTGAACACATAATGGAAAGGGAATTCTGGGAAATGTAATTCAGCCCTCTAGTTACCTTATTAAAAAGTCACCATGTCACGCCTTCCCCATTCAAAGTGGAAGGATTCTCTTTGGATTCCGACAAAATCTTTTTTTTGTTTGTTTTTTGTTTTTTGTTTTTCTGTACGTAATGTTGGAGCAAGTGACCTAACGATGGTGGTAGCAGATAGCATTTGTTTATGTTTCTTTATTAGGGAAATACATCTCTTTAAATTTTGAACATGGGAAAAATCTTGACCTATTAAAGGCAGTGACCTGGAAAAGAATGTCTGCTTTGTTGAGTCAATGTCTGTCTTTCAGTGGACTGCCTCAAGTTTTGCCCTGAAGGGTAGATGATTAGCAAGCCCTTTTAGTTTTCACAACCAAGGCAAATTCTCCAATATACTTTGTATCAGTAACAACGTTTCCATTTTGTTTTCATAATTTTAAGTAAAATATTTTATTTCTTAATTTAGAAACTGATAAAAATGCTGTTTACTGAGCCTATGATTTTATAATAAAGATATAAACAAAATGCTTTAAAATTATGACATGCACCATGATATAATTTTCTTTACAAATAATATTTTTAAAGGTGCTATTTATCTCTTTTGACCAATTTTAGCATAAGAAAATTGCCTTGAATATATCTGCTCAGCTCAGGTTTCTAGCTGTAATATCTAAAGGGATTATTTAACTAAAAGTCTCTGCTAAAATGCTAAAAATAAATAATACATATTGGAAAATGCTAAACTCCTAACCTGAAATAAGAATTTTGCCAATTGCCTCATAATAGTTTTATATATATGTATACACACACACGTATGTATATATGTATGTTAATCTATAACTGTTATATATATACCTATATATGTATATATGTAAATAATATATACATACACACATACATATATATTTATAAAATGTGTATATTGATGTGTTTTTTTGTATTCCTATAATTAATACTACTCCATGATATTCATTATTTTGGAGGAATTTGTTGACTTTTATAGTGGTAGAGAATAACATTGTTATATTATTGTAATACATCCTTCAAAAACCAGATCTTGGTACATTGAGTGTATCTTTAAAAAAATCTTAGAGAAAATTTTATTCTGTTTCTCATCAAAATTCACCTAGGTCACAAAGGCATAAAATCAGAGAATACAGCAATGCAGTGCCACTGAGGTAAAGGTATATGCCTTGTTTTTAAAAAGTGAACCCTAGAAATCATAGTGAATTCTCAGGTATTCTGGACTTGCAATAAGGGAAGAAGATAACTGTGTTCTGCTTCTCAGCTAGAGTTCTGAAACATAACAAAATAGGACAACACTATTGTGATTGTGAACTCAAGAGCAAAGAGAGCAGTGTGAGCTAAGTAACTAAAGAGATTCAGAATAGCTATAGAACATCCTCCCTAAATTCTCTCTTTTCTTTCTTTCTTTTTTTAATTATATTTTAAGTTCCAGAGTACATGTGCAGGACATGCAGTTTTGTTACTTAGGTATACACGTGCCATGGTAGTTTGTTGCACCCATCAACCTATCACCTACATTTGGTATTCTAATGTTATCACTCCCCTAGTCACCTATCCCCCGACAGGCCCTGGTGTGTGATGTTGCCCCCCCCTCCCATATCCATGTGTTCTCATTGTTCAACTCCAACGTATGAGTGAGAACATGTGGTATTTTGTTCTGTTCTTGGGATAGTGTTCTGAGAATGATGGTTTCCAGCTTCATTCATGTCCCTGCAAAGGACATGAACTCATCCTTTTATATGACTGCATAGTATTCCACCACGTATATGCACCACATTTTCTTTATACAGTCTATCATTGGTGGACATTTGAGTTGGTTCCAAGTCTTTGCTATTGTGAACAGTGCCACAATAAACACACATGTTCATGTGTCTTTATAGCAGCATGATTTATAATCCTTTGGGTATATACTCAGGAATGGGATGGCTGGGTCAAATAGTATTTCTAGTTCTAGATCCTTGAGGTATTGTTACACTGTCTTCCACAAAGATTGAACTAATTTACACTTCCACCAACAGTGTAAAAGTGATCCTATTTCTCCACATCCTCTCCAGCATCTGTTGTTTCCTGACTTGTTAATGATCACCATTCTGACTGGCATGAGATGGTATCTCCTCGTGGTTTTGATTTGCATTTCTCTAATGACCTGTGGTAATGAGCATTTTTTCATATGTCTGTTGGCTGCATAAATATCTTCTTTTGAGAAGTATCTGTTGATATCCTTTGCCCACTTTTTGATGGGGATGTTTGTTTTTTTCTTGTAAATTTAAATTCTTTGTAGATTCCAGATACTAGCCCTTTGTCAGATGGATAGATTGCAAAATTTTTCTCCCATTCTGTAGGTTGCATGTTCAGTTTCATGATAGTTTCTTTTGCTGTGCAGAAGCCCTTTAGTTTAATTAGATCCCATTTGTCAATTTTGGCTTTTGTTGCCATTGCTTTTGCTGTTTTAGATATGAAGTCTTTGCCCATGCCTATGTCCTGAATGGTATTGCCCAGATTTTCTTCTAAGATTATTATGGTCCTAGGCCTTACATTTAAGTCTTTGATTCATCTTGAGTTGATTTTTGTATAAGGTGTAAGAAAGGGGTCCAGTTTCCATTTTCTGGAAGCCAGTTTTCACAACACCATTTATTAAATAGGGAATATTTTTCCCATTGCTTGTTTTTGTCTGGTTTGTCAAAGATCAGACAGTTGTAGATGGTTGGTATTATTTCTGAGGGCTCTGTTCTGGTCCATTGGTCTATATATCTGTTTTGGTACCAGTACCATGCTGTTTTGGTTACTGCCACCTTGTAGTATAGTTTGAAATCAGGTAGCATGACGCCTCCAGATTTGTTCTGCTTGTCCGTGATTTTCTTGGCTAGGCAGGCTCTTTTTTGGTTCCATATGAAATTTAAAGTAGTTGTTTCCAATTCTGTGAAGAAAGTCAATGGTAGCTTGATGGGGATAGCATTTCGTCTATAAATTACTGTGGGCACCATGGCCATTTTCACAATATTGATTCTTCCTGTCCATGAGCATGGAATGTTTTTCCATTTGTTTGTGTCCTCTCTTATTTCTTTGAGCAGTGGTTTGCAGGCCTCCTGGTAGAGATCCTTCACATCGCTTGTAAGTTTTATTCCTAGGTATTTTATTCTTTTAGCAATTGTGAATGAGAGTTCACTCATGATTTGGCTCTTTGTCTGTTATTTGTTTATAGGAATGTTGTAATTTTTGCACATTTATTTTGTATCCTGAGATTTTGCTGAAGTTGCTTATCAGCTTAAGGAGATTTTGCCCTGAGACAATGGAGTTTTATAAATATGCAATCATGTCATCTGCAAACAGAGACAATTTGACTTCCTGTCTTCCTATCTGAATACCCTGCATTCCTGTCTCTTGCCTGATTGCCTGGGCCAAAACTTCTAAAACTATATTGAATAGGAGTGGTGAGAGAGGGCATCCTTGTCTTGTGCCAGTTTTCAAAGGAAATGCTTTCAGTTTTTGCCCATTCAACATGATATTGACTGTGGGTTTGTCATAAATAGCTCTTATTATTTTAAGATACATTCCATCAATACCTAGATTATTGAGAGTTTTTATCATGAAGTGCTGTTGAATTTGGTCGAAGGTTTTTTCTGCATTTATTGAGACAATAATGTGTTTTTTTGTTATTGTTTCTGTTTATGTGATGGGTTACATTTATTGGTTTGTGTATGCTGAACCAGCCTAGCATCCTAGGTGTGAAACCGACTTGATTGCAGTGGATAAGCTTTTTGATGTGCTGCTGGATCCAATTTGCCAGTATTTTATTGAGGATTTTCACATTGATGTTCATCAAGGATATTGTCCTGAAATTTTATTTGTTATTGTGTCTCTGTCAGGTTTTGGTATCAGTATGATGCTGGCCTCATAAAATCACTTAGGGAGGATTCCCTCTTTTTCTACTGTTTGGAATAGTTTCAGAAGGAATGGTAACAGCTCCTCTTTGTACCTCTGGTAGAATTTGGCTGTGAATCTGTCTGGTTCTGGAATTTGTTTTGGTTGATAGGCTATTTATCACTGCCTAAATTCCAGAACTTGTTATTCGTTTATTTAGATATTCAATTTCTTCCTTGTGTAAACTTGGGAGGGTGTACATGTTCAGGAATTCATCTATTTCTTCTAGATTTTCTAGTTTATTTGCATAGATCTGTTTATAGTATTTTGTGATGGTTGTTTGTATTTCTGTGGTATCAGTGGTGATACCCCCAAATCATTTTTTATTGTGTCTATTTGATTATTCTCCTTTTCTTCTTTATTATTCTGGTTAGCGGTCTATTTTGTTGATCTTTTCAAAAAACCAGCTTCTGGATTTATCGACTTTTTGAAGGATTTTTTTTGTGTGTCTCTATCTCCTTCAGTTCTGCTCTGATCTTAGTTATTTCTTGCCTTCGTCCAGCTTTTTAATTTGTTTTTGTTGCTTCTCTAGATTTGTAAATTATGATGTTAGGGTGTCAATTTTAGATCTTTCCTGCTTTCTATTTTGATCATTTGGTGCTATAAAATTCCCTCTACACACTGCTTTAAATGTGTGCCAGAGGTTCTGGTATGCTGTGTCTTCATTCCCATTGGTTTCAAAGAATATCTTTATTTCTGCCTTCATTTCATTATTTACCCAGTAGTCATTCAGGATCAGGTTGTTCAGTTTCCATGTAGTTTTGCAGTTTTGAGTGAGTTTCTTAATCCTGAGTTCTAATTTGATTGCACCATGGTCTGAGAGACTGTGTGTTATGAATTCCATTCTTTTGCATTTGCTGAGGGGTGTTTTACTTTCAATTATGTGATCAATTTTAGAATAAGTGCAGTGAGATGTTGAGAAGAGTGTATATTCTGTTGATTTGGAGTGGAGAATTCTGTAGATGTCTATTAGGTCCGCTTGGTCCAGAGTTGAGTTCAAGTCTTGAATAACCTTGTTAATATTCTGTATCATTGATCTGTCCAATATTGACAGTGGGGTGTTAAAGTCTCCCACTATTACTATGTGGGAGCCTAAATCATTTTGTAGGTCTCTAAGGACTTGCTTTATGAATCTGGGTGTTCCCATATTAGGTGCATATATATTTAGGACAGTTAGCTCTTCTTGCTGCATTGATCCCTTTACTATTATGTAATGGTCTTCTTTGTCTCTTAATCTTTTTTGGTTTAAAGTCTGTTTTATCAGAGACTAGGATAGCAACTTCTGCCTTTTTTTGCTTTCCATTTGCTTGGTAAATATTCCTCCATCCCTTTATTTTGAGTCTATGCGTGTCTTTGCACATGAGATGGGTCTCCTAAACACAGAACACTGATGGGTCTTGAATCTTTATCCAATTTGCCAGTCTGTTCTTTTAATTGGGGCATTTAACTCATTCATATTTAAGGTTAATATCGTTATGTGTGAATCTGATCCTGTCATTATGATGCTAGCTTTGCCCATTAGTTGATGCAGTTTCTTCTTAGTGTTGATATTCTTTACAGTTTGGTATGTTATTGCAGTAGCTGATACTGGTTGTGCCTTTCCATGTTTAGTGCTTCCTTCAGGAGCTCTTGTAAGGCAAGCCTGATGGTGACAAAATCTCTCAGCATTTGCTTGTCTGTAAAGGATTTTATTTCTCCTTTGCTTAATGAAGCTTAGTTTGGCTGGATATGAAATTCTAGGCTGAAAATTCTTCACTTTAAGAATGTTGAATACTGACCCCCACTCTCTTCTGGCTTGTAGGGTTTCTACAGAGAGATCTGCTGTTAGTCTGATGGGCTTCCCTTTGTAGGTAACCTGACCTTTCTCTCCAGCTGCCCTTAAAATTTTTCCTTCATTTCAATCTTAGTGAATCTGACAATTATGTGTTCTTGAGGTTGCTCTTCTTGAGGAGTATCTTTGTGGTGTTCTCTGTATTTCCTGAATTTGAATGTTGGTCTGTCTTGCTAGGTTGGGGAAGTTCTCCTGGATAATATCCTGAAGAGTACTTTCCAACTTGGTTCCATTCTCCTCGTCAATTTCAGGTACACTAATTAAATGTACATTTGGTCTTTTCACATCATCCCATATTTCTTGGAGGGTCTGTTCATTCCTTTTAATTCTTTTTTTTCTAATCTTATCTTCTCTCTTTATTTCATTAAGTTGATCTAAAATCACTGATATCCTTTCTTCCACTTTATCGATTTGGCTATTGAAACTTGTGTATACTTCAAGAAGTTCTTGTGGTGTATTTTTCAGTTCCATCAGATCATTTATGTTCTCTATACTGGTTATTCTAGTTAGCAATTTGTCTAACGCTTTTTCAAGGTTCTTAGCTTTTTTCTAGGTCCTTAGCTTCCTTACATTGGGTTAGAACATGCTCGTTTAGCTTGGAGGATTTTGTTATTACCCACCTTCTGAAGCCTACTTCTGTCAATTCGTCAAATTCATTCTTTGTCCAGTTTTATTCCCTTGCTGGCGAAGAGTTGTGATCGTTTGGAGTAGAAGAGGCATTCTGGGTTTTGGAATTTTCAGTCTTTTTGTGCTGGTTTCTTCCCGTCATTGTGGATTTATCTACCTTTGGTCTTTGATTTTGGTGACCTTTGGATGAGGCCTTTGAGTGGAAGTGCTATTCCTTTCTGTTTGCTACTTTTCCTTCTGACAGTCAGACCACTCTGCTGCAGGTCTGCTGGAGTTGGTGGAGGTCCACTCCCAACCCTGTTTGCCTGGATATCACCAGCAGAGGCTGCAGAACAGCAAAGATCTTTCCTCTGGGAGCTTTGTCCCGGAGGGTCACCTGGCAGATGCCAGCCAGATCTCTCCTGTATAAGGTGTCTGTTTGTGACTACAGGGAGGCATCTCCCAGTCAGGATACACAGGGGTCAGGGACCCACTTGAGGAGGCAGTCTGACCCTTAGCAGAACTTGAAGGCTGTGCTGGGAGGTCCATTGCTCTCTTCAGAGCCATCCCACAGGGATGTTTAAGTCTGCTGAAGCTGCGCCCGCAGCTGCTCCTTCCCCAAGGCGCTCTGTCCCAGGGAGACGGGGATTTTATCTGTAAGACCCTGAATGGGGCTATAACCTTTTTATCAGAGATGCCCTACCCAGAGAAGAGAAATCTGGCGGTTTGGCTGCAGCAGCCTTGCTGAGCTGCCGTGGACTCAGCCCAGTTGGAACTTCCCAGTGACTGTATATACTGTGAGCCTAAAACCGCCTATTCAAGACTCAGCAATGGTGGACGTCCTTCCCCCCACCAAGCTGGGGCATCCTAGTTGATCTCAGACCGCTGCTGTGCTGGCAGCGAGAATTTCAAACCACTGGATCTTAGCTTGCTGTGCTCCGGGGGTATGGGACCCGCCAAGGCAGACCACTTGGCTCCCTGGTTTCAGCACCCCTTTCCAGGGCAGTGAATGGTTCTCTCTTGCTGGTGATCCAGGCAGCACTAGGGTATGAAAAAAAACTCCTGCAGCTGATTTGGTGTCTGCCCAAATGGCCACCCAGTTTTGTGCTTGAAACCCAGGGCCCTGTTGGGGTAGGCACCTGGTTTGTGCCTGGTTTGTGAGTTGCGAAGACCATGGGACAAGTTTAGTGTCTGTGCCGGAGTTCCTCAGGCTCAGACTGTCATGGCTTCCCTTGGGTAAAGGAGAAAATTCCCCAACCCCTTGTGCTTCCCAGGTGAGGCAATGCCCCACCCTGCTTTGGCTTGCCCTCTGTGGGCTGCACCCACTGTCCAACCAGTCCCAATGAGATGAACTGGGTACCTCAACTGGAAATGCAGGAATCACCCACCTTCTGCCTTGATCTGGGTGGGAGTTACAGACTGGAGCTGTTCCTATCCGGCCATCTTGCCATCAATCCACACTCTCTCTTTTCTTTAATTGAAACAGTTAAATTCGTTAATAAGATTACAGCATTAACTTTAATGATTTTTTTTTTTTTTACTTTTAAGTAGTAATAAAGTAAGAAGTTATACTGTATTTAAAGCACACTTAGATAAGATAAAATATATATTGAAACGTGATATGAGAGGGAATTTAAATAAATAAATCTACAAGGTTTGTAGATGTATTTGTAACAATTTAACCTAAATTTTGCAAACTCACAAAGCTTGTAAGGAGATTTTAAGGGAATTAAACATAGGTTAAATTGTTACAAATAATGAATGTAGTTTCATTATATGTGTAAGAGAAACTGTTATTTAAAAAAAACCCTGAGCTTATTTGCAAAAATATGCCAGAAACATGGCTCCCAGCGGAGTTCCATTGCCCTGAGAAGTCTATTGGGGTATGTGGAGAGAAGAACAGCTTATGTCTGGAGAAATCGACTGAGATTGACCATTAGACTGACGTAGAGCATGTGGCAGATCCAGATATTTCTACGTGCCTGTTTTTGAAATACAGAAATACTGAGTAGGCAAATACTCTAGAATGTACCTGGACTTGTTGATGTCTAGCTGACCAAATATAACCTTTTTTTTTTTTTTTTTTCCAAATGATCCTACATAATTATGTATTGATACATGACTAAAAGTAGCGATAAATGATATAGATATCTCTGTGGAAGTCAGTGAAAATCCAGTATCAACAAGTGGGCTACATTAAATCAAAGAAATTATTTTCTGACTACGGAATTCTAGAAGTCACTTATTTTCTGCTTCTCCCTAATATAATTATGTTCAGGCCTTCCTTCAGTTTTATAACTTTCCTTGTAAACTTATATTTGTTTTTAAAATCATTATTATTTTGTTATTCACAATATGTTTCTATGGATTGCTAACAAAACAAAAATACTAATTAAGAAATTGATCCTGGTCATGAGGCAACAGAAAAGAGAAAAATGTACGACTATTGGAATTGTTTATTGAATTAAGATCTAATAAAAGATATGCAGGCCAGGCGCAGTGGCGCAAGCCTGTAATCCCAGCACTCTGGTAGGCCGAGACGGGCGGATCACGAGGTCAGGAGTTCGAGACCATCCTGGCTAACACTGTGAAACCCCGTCTCCACTAAAAAATACAAAGAACTAGCCGGGCGAGGTGGCGGGAGCCTGTAGTCCCAGCTATTCAGGAGGCTGAGGCAGGAGAATGGCGTGAACCCGGGAGGTGGAGCTTGCAGTGAGCTGAGATCCGGCCACTGCACTCCAGCCCCAGCGACAAAAAAAAAAAAAAAAAAAAAAAAAAAAAAAAAAGGTATGCAAATAAACATTTGTAGTCCAGAATGAGAAAATTTGAAGGACATGGTTTTTAGGGAAAGAAGAATAAAACTAAGTCACAGCCTCTAATTACCTGAGGCCTTGTGCTTACTAAGATTAATACTCTGATGTCAATATATCTGCTACCACGGACCAATTAATAAAGGATTTGGTGTTTCAGCTTTAAACAACTGGAATTGTGAATTAGATCTGTCATAAGCAACATTCCCCCAAGATTCAAAAAAATCCCTTTCCTCGTGTCACAAAGAATACATTGGTAAATATATGCCAAAATTCTTAAATAAATAAAATTACTTTTGCATTTTTTAAATTATTATTAAAGTTGTGTATGTAAGAGAGAAATGTTTAAACAAAGAGTCTCATAACAAAAACAGAGAGAGACTGAGACACTGGAGTCCACATGCTTTAAGTAACTAATAATAAACATATGTATAAGGTTATCATAAGAAGATGTAGGGTAAGCATGCTAATCAAAATTCAGCAAAAGGTACGTATGCTACAAACGTTGAATATAGTTTACTTAATCATGGAACTCTTAGGACAGAAATGAAGAGTCCATCTACTCACAAAGGTATCACTAAACTTGTTTAAACTGAAAAAAGTACCACCTATTCATGCCTGTGGAAGAGAAACGGAACTTAACTACCACTGTAGATAATTGTGGTCTCTTGCCCAGGTCTGGGTCAAAGACCTTTCAGTTAAGTGGAAGTACCCTTAAGGAAAGTCTGCTTTAATATTACACATAATTATTGTTGAAACTTCTTTATAGACTTTAGAATTTCCACCTAGTTCTAAGGTATATGTAAAGCAAAAAAAGTGAAATATTCAAATATATCAGTAGTTATTAAATTCTACAGCTAACCATAATATCAGGGAACATAAAACATCTGGCCAGATATTTGTAGAGTTGGGGTCAGCAATGTCATCTGAATAATGAAGTTATGACCAATTTTCATAAGATGATAGGTGAGTAAAACTGCAAACATGCCCTTTATTTTCTATTTGGGGAATGTGTATAATTGCTATTATTTTTTTTCTTACATTTCTGATAAAATTTGCCAATGAATCCATTAAGCCCTGGAGACTTTTGTGTGTGTGTGTGTGTTTTTTGGAAGATTTTGCATAGCAATTCAAGTCTTTTAAGAGACTATATTATGTATTTATTTTTGAGTGATTTATGGTAGTTTTGCCTTTAGGGAATTGAGAAGTTTCCTCCAAGTTATCTATTTTATTTGGCTTGAGTCTTTAGTCAATAATACTTTTAATGCCTTCTTTCATTCCTGATAAGAGTAAATGTGTCTTTACTTTTTTCTTGGTTAGTCTAGTAGACTATGGTCAATTGTTTCTGATTTTAGGAAGGAAGCATTCAGTCTTTTATTATTTTTAGTATTAGCTATGGGTTTTATGTAGATATTAACCAATTGAAATAATGTATTTTATATTCCTTTTTGTTGAGTGTTTTTATCATGAATGGGTGCTAGGTTTTGCCAAATAGTTTCCATGTGTCTATTAAGGTAATAATATGTTTGTTTGTTTTTCTGTATGTATACTTTTTCTATCATTAGACTTACTATGTTAATTGATTTTCAAGTGTTTAACCAATATTGCGTTTGTGGGATAAATGCTGCTGAGTAATGTTTTTGGAAGAACATTAAAAAAATTGTATGATTTAATGTTTGATAGAAGTCACCTGCTAACACATCTGGGTCTGGGCTTTCACTTTTGTTTGTTGGAAGATTTTAAAATTATCTTCTCATATTTTCTCTTGCCATTCATGCTTCAACCTCTTGCTCTTGCTATCTCTATCAAAGATGACTGAATTACATTTTCATGTAGATCATAATTTAAGAATAAAACCTTTTCTTAGGATTTTGGGAAACTTACATGAGGTTATAACAACACTCTCCTCATTTAAGTCCATTGATATCCATAATTTCTGGGTAATTTTAAGGCTTTGGTTTTAGTTTGTAGCTATTTCACTGTTAAAATTTCTAATTATACTTTCTTTTTTATTGGTTTTGTTTATTTGGTCATTGTCTATACTCAGAATTATCTAAGAATCATTTTTTCTTATTTTTATAAATATTGTATTTCAGAATACTTTCAAATTTACATAAAAAATAACATCTTATATTAGTGTAGTAAATTTGTCACAGCTAATGAACCAATATTGACACGTTATTGCTAGCTAAAAAATGCACTTTATCCACATTTTCTTAGTTTTTATCTGATTTTTTTTTCTGTTCCAGCTTTCCATCTAGATTATTACATTTCATGTTCATACCTTCTAAGCTATTCTTAAATATGATAGTTTCTCAGACGTTTCTTGTTTGTTAATGAGAGCTTTTCTGGTTTGCTTAACTAGAGTTTTAAGGAATCTTGGTGAAGTATTTGATAAAATATCCTCCAGCAGAATTTGCTTGATGATTTCTTCATGTTTTGATTACAGTTATAGGTTTTGGGGATCAAGATTACAGAGACGAAGTGCCCTTCTCATTGTATCAAAGATACGTACTATCAACATGACTTATCACTATTGATGTTTATACTTATTACATGATTTACATAGTGTATTTCAGACTTTTCCATTGTAACCCTTTATTCCTCTCTACATACTATACTCTTTGAAAGAAAGTCACTATGTGGTCTACAGTTAAGCAGTGGTCCGCATTCATTCTCCACCACTTAGAGGACAGAGTATCTACATAAATAATTTGTAGTTTGTCTCCAGAGAGATTTGTCTATATCTCCTTTTGCTGTATTATTCAAGAATTTAAATCAGTATGAAATCATGTTTATTTATTTCTTACTTGTATTTATGTTGTTTCTGAAACTGTTCTAGCTTCGGTCATTGAAAAGTCTTTCATTTGGCTCATTTGTCCCATTGACATATCCCTTTATGTGGATTTTGTTGTTATGAGACTTGTTGTTATCTTGAGCATTTTCTTACTTCCTGGCACTATCAGATGCTCTAGACTCATGCTGTTTAATTCTTGCCCCAGTACAAGAACCAGCTATTTCTCCAAGGATCTCTGGTTCTTTTTATTAGAAAAAAAATGTGTTGGAAACCAAGATAAAGAAGCCAGGTGCACTTCTTGCTACCAAGGTGTAGTTGTTTTAAAGCCATCTCTAATAACAGAACTTGAATATATAATGGGCTAATACGCACACATACATGTAATATATAGAATATATAATGTATGTGTGCATTATATATTTATATAAATTTAATGTATATTATATATGTGTATATATTAATCCATGTATGCGCACATATCTATAAATGTCTCTGTATACAAACATCTATATCTTTAATTAGTCAGAGTTGATTTAAAGAGAAGAAATGTGTTTAAAGAGAAGAAATGTGGTAAATGTTTCTCCACTCCATTCTATTTATCTATGTATCTCACAGGTAAAAATATATTTTTATAAAATATATTACATAAATATATGTGTATAAACTATATACATAAATATATATACATTTATATATATAAATATATTTTTACCTGTGAGATACATAGATAAATAGAATGGAGTGGAGAAACATCAAAGTAGGAAAAAGAACACATAAAGATTGTAGTGCAGATGATAAAAATTCTCTCTCTGAAATATATTAAGATAAAAAAATTAGTGGATTAAAATAGTTGAAAGAGGATAATAAAAGAAAACATTCTCAATTTGTCTACTTTGGATAACTAGGCTGGTGAGAATCTTCAGAATATAAGTAACACCCTTTTTTAAAAATTTTATTTCAATTACTTTAGGAGTAGAAGTGGTTTTTGAATATATCAATGAATTATATAGTGCTGATGTCTAGGATTTCAGTGCGCTTGTCATCTGAATAATGTACGTTGTACTCAATAGGCAGTTTTTCATCCCTCACACGCCTCCTCCTTTCTGAGTCTTCAGTATCCACTACACCACTCAGTATGCCTTAATGTACCCATAACTTAGTTCCCACTTATGAGTGAAAACATATGGTATTAGATTTTTGATTCCTGAGTTACTTCCCTTAGAATAATGGCCTCCAGTTCCATCCAATTTGCTGCAGTAGAATATTTGGTTATTTTCTATGATAATATATTTTATAATGCATATATACCATATTTTCCTTATGCATAAATCAGACAAAAGACACTTAGATTGATTCTACATCTTTACAATTGTGAATTTTGCTGTGATAAACATGTACATGTGGGTGTCTTTGGGATAGAGAGACTTTTTCCCTTTGAGGAGATACCCAGTAGTGAGATTTCTGGATAGAGCGGTAGATCCATTATTATTTATTTGAGAAATCATTATGTTGTTTTCCTTAGGAGTTTTACTAATTTACAAGCCCACCAGCAGTGTGTAAGCATTCAATTTTCACCATATCCATGACAAAGTCTATTATTATTTGACTTTTTAATTATGGACATTCTAGCAGGAGTAAAGTGATATCTCACTATGGTTTTAATTTGCGTTTCCCGATGCTTGGTGATGTCTACCTTTTTTCATATATTTGTTGGCCATTTGTATTTCTTCTTTTGAGAAGTGTCTATTCATGTCCTTTGCCTGCTTCTTAATGAGATTTTTTAGTTCTTTTTTCTTGCTAATTTGTTTGAGTTGTTTGTAGATTCTGGATATTCATCCTTTGTCAGATACAAAGTTTGCAATTTTTTTCAGTCTGTGAGTTGTCTGTTTACATGAATAATTATTTATTTTGCTGTGTAGAGACCTTTTAGTTTAATTAGGTCTCATTTTTGTTGTCATTGCATTTCCTTTTGGGACCTTCACAATATTTTCTTATTTATATTGTGTGTGTGTGTGTGTGTGTGTGTGTGTGTGTAGACCAATGTCCGGAAAAGACTTTCTTAGGTGCTCTTCTAGAATTTTCATAGATTCAGGTTTTATATTTATCTTTAATTTACCTTGAATATTTCTATATTGTAAGAGATAGAGCTGTAGCTTTATTCTTTTACATGTGGATATTTAGTTTTCCTAGCATCATATATTGAATAGGATGTTCTTTTTCAAATTAATATTTTTATATGCTTTGTAATATGGTTATGCTTTGTGTCCCCTCTCAAATCTCATCTCGAATTCCAATCCTCACAATCCCCACATGTAAAGGGAGAGACTAGGTGAAAGTAATTGGATTATGGGGATGATGTCTCCCATGCCATTATCGTGATAGTGAGTGAGTTTTTATGAGATCTGATGGTTTTATAACTGTTTGGTAGCTCCTCCTATGTTCATTATCCCTCCTGCCACTTTGTGAAGAAGGTGCCTTCCACCATAAATTTAAGTTTCCTGAGGCCTCCCCAGCCATGTGGAACTGTGAGTCAATTAAACCTCTTTCCTTTCTAAATTAGCCAGGCTTGGGCATTTCTTTATAGTCATGTGAGAATGAACTAATACAGTTAGTTGGTAATGCATAGAGTGGAGTGCTGATATGAAGATGCCCAAAAACGTGGAAGCAGTTTAGGAAGTGGGTAACAGGCAGAGGCTGGAACAATTTAGAGGGCACAGGAGAAAACAGGAAGAAGTAGCAAAGTTTGAAACTTCCTTGAGACTTGTTGAATGGCTTTGACCATAATGCTGATAGTGATAATGGACAATGAAGTCCAGGCTAAAGTGGTCTCAGATAAAGATGACAAATTTGTTGTGAACTGGAATGTAGGTGATTTTTGCTATGCTTTAGCAAAGAGACTGGTGGCATTTTGCCCCACCATATAGATCTGTGAAACTGTGAACTTGAGAATGATGATTTAGAGGATCTGGTGGAAGAGATTTCTAAGCAGCAAAGTGTTCAAGAGCTGCCTTGAGTGCTCTTAAAAGTATTCACTTTTATGCATTTACAATAATATGGTTTGGAAGTGGAGCTAATGTCTAAAAGAGAAGCAGAGCATAGAAGTTCCAAAAATAGGCACCCTAATGCAATAAAAAAGGAAGAGTTAATATCCTTTGCAGGGACGTGGATGAAGCTGAAAACCATCATTCTCAGCAAACTAACACAGGAACGGAAAACCAAACACCACATGTTCTCACTCATAAGTAGGAGTTGAACAATGAGAACACATGGACACAGGGACGTGAATACCACACACCAGGGTCTGCCTGGGGGTGGAGGGCTAGGGGAGGGATAGCATTAGAAGAAATACCTAATGTAAGATGATGGGTTGATGGGTGCAGCAAACCACCATGGCACATGTATATCTATGTAACAAACTTACACATTCTGCATTTGTATCCCAGAACTTAAAGTATATTATTAAAAAAAAAAAAAAAAAAAAGAAAGAAAAAAAAAGGAAAACTCATATTCTCGGGAAGAATTCAAACCTGCTGCAGAAATTTGCATAAGTAATGAAGAGCCACATGTTAATCACCGAAACAATGGGGAAAATGTCTCCAGAGCATGTCAGAGGTATTCACAACTGCGCCTCCCATCACAGGCCCAGAGGCCTAGGAGGAAAATTGATTTTGTGGACTGGATGAAGGATCTTACTGCTTTGAGCAGTCTCAGGACTTGATGCCCTGCTTCTCAGCCATGGATAAAAGGTGCCTATGTCCAGCTTAGGCCATTGCTTCAGAGGCTGCAAGCTCCAAATCTTGACAGCTTCCACATGGTGTTGAGACTGTGGGTACACAGAAGTCAAGAATTGAGGTTTGAGAATGTCCATTTAGAATTCAGAGGATGTATGGAAACACCTAGATGTTCAGGCAGAAGTTTGCTGCAGAGGTGCATTCCTCATGGAGAACGTCTGCTAGGGCAGTGTGGAAGGAAAATGAGGAAATCCCACACAGAGTCCCCACTGAGGTACTGCCTATTGGAGCTGTGAGAAGAGGGCCACTCTCCTCCAACCCCAGAATGGCAGATCCACTGGTAGCGTGCACCGTGTGCCTGGAAAAGCTGTAGACACTCAACACCAGCCTATGAAAGCAGCCAGGAAGAGGGCTGTACCCTGAAATGCTGCAGGATTGGAGTTGCCCAAGACTGTGGGAAATCTGGTTTTTGCATTAACATGACCCATATGTGAGACATGAAGTCAAAGGAGATAATTGCATATTAATCTTACAGATTTAATGACTGCCCTGCAGTGTTTTGAACTTGCATGGGGCCTGTAGCATCTTTGTTTTGGATAATTGCTTCCATTTGGAATGGAAATATTTACCCAATACCTGTACCTCCATTGTATCTTGGAAGTATCCCACTTGATTTTTATTTTACAGGCTTCTAGGCAGAAGGGACTTGCCTTGTCTCAATGAGGCTTTGGACTTGGATTTTGGGTTAATAACACAATGAATCAAGATTTTGGGGGACTACTGGGAAAGCATAATTGGCTTTGAAATGTGAAAGGAACATGACATTTTGGAGGGTCCAAGAGTAGAATGATGTGGTTAGGCTTTTTGTGCTCTCCCAAACCTCATTTTGAATTATAATCCTCATAATCCCCATAATCACCAGGTGTCAAGAGAGAGACCAGGTGGAGGTAATTGGATCATGAGGGTGATTTCCCGCATTCTCTTCTCATGATAGTGAGTGAGTTTTCATGAAGACTGATGGATTTATAAATATTTGGTGGTTTCCCTGCATTCATCCTCCCTCCTGTCCCTTTGTGAAGAAAATACCTTGCTTCCCCTTCACCGTCTGCTATTATTGTAAGTTTCCTGAGGCCTCCCCAGCCATGTGGAAATGTTAGCCTATTAAAACTTTTTTCTTTCTAAATTATCCAATCTCGAGCAAGTCTTTATAGAAATGTGAGAATAGACTAATATACCTCGTCAAAGACCAATTGGAGATAAGTATTTAGCTTTATTTCTGGATTCTGGGTTCTGTTATATTGATCTATGTATCTACTTTTATACCAGTACTTTGCTGTTTTTGTTACTGCAGACTTGCAGAAGAATTTGAAGTCAGGTAATGTGATGCCTCCTGATTTATACTTTTTACTTAGGATTGTACTGGCTGTAATGCTCTTTTTTGGTTCCCTATACATTTTAGAATTGTCTAGATATGTTAAAATAATGTTGGGATTTTATGGGAATTACAATGAATCTGTAGATTGCTTTCGATATTATGGTCATTTTTCTAAATATTAGTTATTTCAGTTCATGAACATGGGGTGTATTTTCACATTTGTTTCATCTATGGTTCCTTTCAGTGTGTTCTTTGGTTCTCCTTTTAGAGATCTTTTTCTTCCTTGGCTAAGTATATTCCTGGTATTTTTTTTTTTTTTTTTTAACTATTGTAAAAGGATTGAATTCTTGATTTAGTTCTCAGCTTAATCATTGTTAGTGGGTAATAATGCTACTTGTTTTTCTTTAGCAATATTGTAACCCAAGACCTCACTGAATTTATATGTCAGATCCAGGAGTATGTTGGAGGACTCTTTAGACTTTTCTGAGTGTAAGATTATATCATCAGTAAACAAAGATAGTTTGACTACTTCTTTGCTAATCTAGGTACTTTTTTTTTTTTTTTTTTTTTTTTAACTTGCCTAATTGCTCTGGCTAGGACTTCTAGTACTATGTTAAATAGAAGTGTGAAAGTGTGCATTATTTTCTTGTTACAGTTCTTAGGGAAAATGCTTTTAACATCCCCCCACTTAGTAAGATGTTGGCTGTGGGTTTTTTCATATGCGTCTTTTATTATTTTGGGGTATGTTTCTTCTATGCCTAGTTTATTGAAGGTTTTTATCTTATAGAGGTGCTGGATTTTATGAAATGTTTTTTCTACATCTATGGAGATGATCATATGTTTTTTGTTTTTAATTCTGTTTATGTGATTAATCACATTGTATTGAGAATCACAAACATCCCCACATCCCTGGAATGAAACCCAGTTGATCATGGTGAATTATGTTTTTGACATGCTGTTGGATTCAGTTTGCTAGTATTTTGTTGAAGATATTTACATCTCTATTCATCAGGAATATTGTTCTGTAGTTTTATCTTTTTTTTTTTTTTTTTTTTTTTGTCATGTCATTTCTTGGCTTTGGTATGAGGATAATACTGGCTTCATGGAATAAATCAGGGAACATTCTTTCCTTTTGAATCTTTTGGAATAGTTTCAGTAGAATTGTTATCAGTTATTTAAATGTCTGATGGACTTCAGCTGTAAATCAATCTGGACCTGAGCTTTCTTGTTCCTCTTGGCAGTTTTTTCCATATTGATTTAATCTCACTGCTTATTATTGATCTGTTCAGTATTTCTGTTTCTTTCTGATTCAAGCTAGAGGTGGGGGTGTATATTTCCAGAAATGTATCCCTTTTCTCTAGATTTTCTAGCTTGTGTTCATGGTAGTCTCTAATTATCTTTTGTATTTCTAAGTTGTCAGATGTGATGTCTCCATTTTCATTTCTAATTGAACTTTTTTGAACCAATCTTTTCTTGGTTAATCTAGCTAATGGTCTTTTAATTTCATCTTTTCAAAGCACCAGCTTTTTGTTTTATTAATTTTTGTTAGGGGTGTGTGTGTGTGTTTGTATTTTTTCAATTTCATTTAGTTTTGCTCTGATTTTGTTATTTCTATTTTTTTCTGCTAACTTTGGGTTTGATTGGTTCTTTTCTCTCTAGTTCCTTGAGGCATGACAATGGGTTGCCAGTTTATTACCTTTTAGACTTTTTGCTGTTGGCATTTAGCACGATAAGCCTTCCTTTTAGCACTACTTTTGCTGTATCCCACAGGATTTGATAACTCTTATCACTGTTATCATTCATTTTGAATTTTTTGAAAAAAATTCCATTTTGATTGTATTGTTAAGCAAAAAATCATTCAGGAGCAGATTGTTTTATTTTCATATGTTTGTATAGTTTTGAGTGTTCCTTTAGAATTGATTTCCAGTTTCATTCTGCTAAGGTCTGAGAAGATAATATGATTTTGATTTTAACAAAATTATTGAGACTCTTTTTGTGACCTATCATATGATCTATCTTGCGTCATGTTCCTTGTGCTGAGAAGAGTGTATATTCTGCAATTCTTGGGTAGAATATTCTGTAAATCTCCGTTAGGTCCATTTGTTCTAGAGTGCAGTTTAGGTGCAGTTTTTCTTTATTGACTTTCTCCCTTGATTATCTGTCTAGTGCTGTAAGTAAAGTGTTTATATTCTCCACGATTATTGTGTTGCAGTCTAATTCTTTCTTTAGGTCTAGTAGTGCTTTATGCACTCTTTCTGGAGTTAGATGCATATATTTTTAGGATTATTATATTTTGTTGGTGAAATGAACTACTTATCATTATATAATGACCTTCTTTGTCTTTTCTTTTAACTGCTGTTACTTTAAAATTTGTTTTTATCTAATATAACTATAGCTACTCATATTTGCTTTTGGTTTTCATTTGCATAAAATATATTTTTCCACCCCTTTACCTTGAGTCTATAAGAATACCCATGTGTTAAGTAGATCTCCTGAAGACAGTAAATATTTGGTTTGTAATTTTTTAATACATTCTGCCAATCTGTATATTTTAAGTAGAGTATTTAGACCACTGACATTCAACCTTAATATTAAGATATGAGGTACTGTTACAGTCATAATGTTATTACATAATGACTTTGCATTCTTTATTGTGTTATTGTTTTATTAGCCCTGTGAATTTTGTTCTTTCAAGACTTTCTCTTCTGGGGCATATTGACATTTTGTTTCAAGTCTTAGAACACCTTTTAGCATTTCTTTTAAGTCTGGTGTAATGTTGATAAATTCCCTCAGCAATTGCTTGTTTAAAAGAGACTATTTTTTCTTTATTTATGAAACTTAGTTTTGTTGGATACAAAATTCTGGGCTGGGAGTTATTCTGCTTAAGGAGACTAGAGATAGGGACCCAATCCCCTCCTGCTTGTAAGATTCCTACGGAGGAGTCTGCTGTTAGTCTGATAGGTTTTCTCAAATAGGTTACTTGATGTTTTTGTCTCACTGCACTTAGAATTCTTTCCTCCATATTGACTTTAGAAAGCCCAAAGACTATATGTCTTGGTGATGTCCTTTGTGCAATGACTCTCACAGGAGTTCTTTAAGCTTCTTGTATTTGGATGTCTAAATCTTTAACAAGGCCAGGAAAGTTTTTCTCAATTAGTCCTTCAAATTGGTTTTTGAGACTTTTTCTCTCTTTTCAACCTCAGGAACATTCATAGGTTTGGTCTTTCTTCATAATCTCATATTTCTTTCAGACATTGCTCTTTAATTTTAATTTGTTTTAATTTTTGTTTGTTTGGGTTAATTGAAAGTCTTGTCTTTGGGTTCGGAAATGTTTTCTTCTGTGTGATGTAGTCTATCGTTAAAACTTTCCACTACATTTTATAGTTCTCTAAATGTCTTTTATTTCTAGAATTTCCGATTGAGTAATACAAGTTTTTAAAAGAAATATTTTTTCGTCTTTTTTTCTTTTATAAATATTAAATGTCTGCTTGTCATGAGATGACTAAATCCAGAAGAGCATAGATATATTCAAGAGTGTAAGTAGAGCTGGAAATCTGGTTCAAATTCCCTTGGTAATCTCTTACACCATATGAACAAGGATAAAACACTTGGAAATGAAAAATTTTTTTAATTAGCATAAAGACTAAATTATTATTATGGCTTTTCATCTTTTAATGTTGTTTAATTGAGAACTGTATAAACACAGAAAAGAGCAATATTATCAGGTTTATTTATTCAAAGTTTTTCCCCCAGTTTTATTGAAGTATACTTGAGAAATAAAAGTTGTATCTATTTAAGATATGCAGCATGATGTTTTGATATAAGCACACAATGTAAAATGATTATTTTCAGTTAAGCTAATTCACACATCCATCGTCTCCCTTAGTTACACTATGTTTGTGTGTATGTGTGTGTGATGAGAACACTTAACCTTAACTCTCTCTACAAATTTCAAGTATGTAATAAGACTATAATCAACTATAGTTGCCATGCTGTGATTAGATTTCTAGAAATTATTTATCTTGAATAACTTAACTTTGAAAGCCTTAGGTCAACCATACCTACTTTTTCCACCCCAAACCCCAGCAGCCACCATTCTATTCTGCTTCTATGAGTTTGACTTTTTTAGGTACCACATATGAATAAAAATCATGTAGTATTTGTCTTTTGGTTTCTGACTTATTACATGTAGCATAATGTCCTCTAGTTTCATTCTTGTCACACATGGCAGTATTTGTTTCTTCTTTAAGGCTGTATAATATTTTATTGTCTGTGTGTGCTTGTGTGTGTGTGTGTGTGTGTGTGTGTGTGTGTGTGTGCCACATTTCTTTATCCATTCATTTGTTGACTAATATGTAGGTTATTTCCATATCTCGGTTATTGTGAATAATGTAGCAATGAACATGACATCTAGACATCTCTTTCAGAGTTAAATTTTATTTCTTTTAAATATATATCCAGAACCGTGACTGTTGGATCATATGGACATCTTATTTTTAATTTTTTGCAGAACCTCCATAATGTTTTCCATCATGGCTGTACCAACTTACATTCCCATTAACAATATATAAGGATTATCTTTTCTCTACATTTATGACAGTTGTCTTTTATCTTTTCCGATAATAGTCTTTTAGTCAAATTTTTGAGAATAAGGGAAACAGAACTCAGAGATCTACGCTGGTTTCTCCAATCCTTAAAACTGAGATGAACTTTGGATTCATTACTACTTGTTGTCATGTAGATGTTTAATTCCAACTCAAGAGTTGTGTATTCCACGTGATTAAACAATTCCATGTGATTCCATATTCAGTTCAGTCCCAGTCTTACCTGGTAGCTTTATGTGTGAAATATTGCTATTTTCTTTACCTCTAAATTTCACCATCTCTTATTAGACTTTACTATACATATTTTGGGATGACATTAGAAGAAAGTGTATTTCAGCATGAGAAGTAACTTTGAATAATATGTCAGTAACTCTACCTTAAAATAAATATTTTAAAATTATTTTTGAATAACTATTAAATTCAATCATGGAATGTGCCCCCTGGATGGATTTAATTAAATCCATATTCAAAATTCTTGCCTCTCTCATGTGGTAAATATAATTCATTGTGTCTGAAGCAGGCTATCTTTATCTTTGTTGAGCTATAAATCTACCCTTGGTGTATTTGGCACCATTTTCATCTTTTCAGAAGTAACATCTCTTCATGACATCTCTAAAATGTTTTTTCAGATGTTTCTAAAATGTAACAAATGATTGCAATAATAGCACAATAATAACATAAATCCTCACTTGTCTGCTTGCCTTGACTATGTTGGATCAATTATAATTGAAATAGAGACAAGTTAAAAGGTCTCCAGGACTTTTTTTCAGATGGAAGGCTTGCACTTCATTCTTTATCTCATCTTGTTTCTGAAAACTAACTCCAAATGACCAAGCCACTCTCTGCACTATTCCACCATAAAACAAAACTCCTAGAGAAAAGTGAAAAGGCAAACGTTGATAAAAGTTGTAAGAAAATTAAAAGAAATTGTTGAAGAATGTTCAAGAAATGCGGAAGAATCATTCCTGTTAAGCCATTTATTTCTACGAGAGGAGATTGGGTTTGTTAATTTGACAGCTTCTTAGTAACTCCACAGAAGCTCAACTCTTTGCAAGTAAGGTAGCACTATGAAGGAGAGACCAGATTGTGGATCCAGACTCTTCAATTTGAATCCCCTGTTCTAACATTTTTGGCTAGTGATCTTTGACAAGTTATAGTTTCTTTATACTTCATTTTCATAGTCTATAGAATGAGATTATAATAGTACCTATATCATAGGTGTTGCTTTGATATATAGTAAGTCAATGTAATTAAAGCAGTTAAAGCAGAACCTGATGTATTATCCCATTCTATAAGTGTTAGTGATCAGTACTTCTGATGGACACTGTGTAACACAAAGCTATTTCTCAGTTTGAGCTATCCAAAAAGATATTATGTAGTTAAGTACTTGTATAAGTCATCAATTCCTTATTTTATTGGTAAATGTTGAATCTAAATTGTTTAGTAACTGTGATTAGTTCTACTTGATATTTTCTAAAATAAAAACATTCTATATAGCTTAGGTGACTAATTCTAACTAAAAGAAACACTCTAGAAAACTAAAAAAAAAATTGATAACTATAAACAAAGTAGTATATATAATTGCTAAGAATAAATAGGCAATAAATATTTAAATGCAGTAATATTAGACTGACATGGATTAAAGTATGTAATGTTTGCTAAGAATTTAATAATTTCTGATTTTTCTGCAAACCAATAAGTCTCAATATAATTTTTAAAAACCCACTAGAATTTAACTTTTATCTACAAGACATACAACTTCTGGTGGTCTGATGATTTCTGTTTCTTAATTTAAACTGGCAAATGTTTGTTTTTATCAAAAAGATACTTTCAAAGGAAAAATTCATGAAAATACAAACATATGTTTTATTGAATATTAAGCTTAAAATACCAAGCTGTCACTAATAACTAGCTCTCATACAGATAAGATGCTTTCATGCCTTAATATCTTTTAAAAATATATTCAGCTTTGTGCCTAATTAAGAACCATATTTTTCAAGATAGATTAATTTTTCTCAAGTACAAAATATCTCACCATTTGAGAGAAAATGAGTGCTTTTACATTGTACTGATTACTCTACTAAAATTCCTGACATCATTGAAAACTATTTTTGTGAAATAAGTTCTTGCCTAAAAGTTCAGTATATCAGTTTACTACTAGCAATATACCTTACACACTAATTTTTCCCTTAATCTGGACATGGAGCTTTATAAACAAAAAATGTAGTTTAAAAGATATGTTTTGTTAGCATAATACAAGGTAACTTGAATTTTTAAGGTACATCATCTGTGCTTTGAGTTACATAGAATTCAATAGTTTTTCTCTGGTTTATGGTAAGTTTATATAAAATGATTATATAAATTACATGTTGATATGGTATATTTTTACAGGGAATATTTCCTGGGTAGATATAATATAAACCGTAAGAACAAAGAGGCTGTATTAATTTATATTACCAAATGTTCTGTCATTTAAATATTGATTTTATAAAAGAGTTAAGCAACTATAATGTATACTACACTATCATTATTAAAAGAAAACTAAACGTTAGGCCACCAAAAAGAGTCAATACTTCAAAATTTATAATTAGATTCGGGAAAAAATATCTAATATGTTTTTGCAGTATGTGTCCATGAAAGTTGATATATTTTTAAACTATTAGTAAAATAATGTTTTATACCAATAGAGTATCTCTTATCTGAAGTGCTTGGAACCAGAAATATTTCAAATGTAGAATTTTGTGAATTTTTGAATACACACATTTACCAGTGAGATATCTTGGGATGACACCCAAGTCTAAACATGAAATTTACTTATGTTTTATATATACCTCGTACACATAGGCTAAAGATAATTTTATACAATAGTTTAAATAATTTTGTAAATAAAGCAAAGTTTTGACTGCATTGTGACTGCAACTCCTCACATGAGGTCAGATGTGAAATTTTCTGCTTATGGTGTTTGTGCTTTATAGCATTTTGAGTTTCTCAATTTAGATTAGTAATGCTCAACCTGTATATACTTTGAGAAGTAAATAATAGTCAAGTGTTTTGGTGGCAGGGAGTTGTCTCTGCTATGTGATGGGTAAAAATATATTCCTGACACAAATTTTATTCAAGATTATTTTCAGGGTAAAATAGAAAACTAAGCTCACTTGAAAAAAAAATTTCTCGAATTTTCAATGTCTGATTTCAAAGTGCTACAAAAAGCAAAGGATTCCTCTGAACGATGCTTGTCTAAAAGAAATATTTTCAGTTTGGATAAAACTAAGATGGCAGGAAAGCATCAGGTGTCTGTTTCCTCACCTCCAACATGAAGAGTCACTTAAAACAGAGGTCAGTTGAGAGTAAAGCCCTTGGTGTGTTATCCATTTCATCTAGCTCAAATAAAATAATTCAAAGCATAGCTTTCAAGAATAGTTGGCTAGGAAATATACTTATCCAAAAATGTTAACAACTCAACTAGGCAACAGATGTCTAGATATATTTAAAGAGTTGTTTGGAAAAGTCCTAACTTTTTTGAAATATTGAATCATTTTTGTAAGAACTGGTGATATCTAAGATACTAATGTCTATTTTTGTCTTACGAGTATTTTTATCTTTGTATATATAAGTGAAAATAAAAAGTATTAAAATGGGCATTTTCATTGTAAATAAAGATTTTTTTCTCCTTTTGTAAGGTTTTTTTTTTTTTTTTTTTTTCTTTTTTTCTACTAAGGTGTTTTCGATTGACTGTATCATATATACCATTTTGCAAAGAAGCCTAATTGAACTTTCTTGTCTCTCAAAACTCCAAATAATGGAATAGCATTCGTAGCAGAATCTGCATGAAACCCTGGAGCCATATAAGTAAATTAGTGCCGTGATACATGTGGATGTATATGTATTCTTTGCCTGAGGAAATAAGATTTTTTTTTAGAAAGTACAATTCTAGACTGTATTGTTGTCTGTCAAAACACAGACTATATTAAGGAATGCAGTACATTCTCGAATCTTTGCAGTACATTCATATAGGGCTTTACTGCATTTGAATAATTTTTTTTTCACAAGTTATCTCAGTCCCAACCCTGATCTGTCTTTTCAGTTGTTGCTTTGTATTCTAGATAATAATGAAACGAAAATATCCAGATATCCAAGCTATATAGGCACTAAACGAGAAGTAAGAATATTTCCTTTTTCTCTGAGGCCTAAAAACAATGAAAGCTTAAGTACTATCACAAACCTGAACTGAGATAATCAAGTCTTTAATGCTTGAATGAACATGTTAATGTATGAAACCAGATAGAAAATGATAAATGATATTCCCAATAACTACAGAGAGGAGTACTTTTTTTTTTTTTTTTTTTTTTTTTTTTTTTTTTTTTTTTTTTTTTTGAGACGGAGTCTCGCTCTGTCCCCCAGGCTGGAGTGCAGTGGCGCGATCTCGGCTCACTGCAAGCTCCGCCTCCCCCGTTCACGCCATTCTCCTGCCTCAGCCTCCCGAGTAGCTGGGACCACTGGCGCCCGCCACCTCGCCCCGCCAATTTTCTGTATTTTCAGTAGAGACGGGTTTCACCGTGGTCTTGATATCCCGACCTTGTGATCCGCCCGCCTCGGCCTCCCAAAGCGCTGGGACCACAGGCGTGAGCCACCGCGCCCAGCAGGAGTATTTTCTAATTAGAAAACAGTCAGAGTAGAAGATACCAAACTGTACTCACTAGCAAATTCCTAAATCTAAATATTCATAACAAAAGTTGGATCTTAAAAACATCTTTTGTTATTTAAATTTTAACATTAAAAAATTGAGGCACAATATTATTATTATCAACATCATTAGTAACAGTTCTTATTCTGCATGAGGGAATACAGGGAGGGAAATCAGAAGTTAACTATTCTTAAGGCCAACCTCATGCAATAACTATTGTGCCTGAAGATAATATCCCCTGGGCTTTAATATAACTACTAAAGGGCTTCAACAAGTTAATTTCTCACCACTGTAAACAGAAAATGAAACAAGGTATCAGCACATCAAAGTGACTACATGTGTATTTTTTAAAATATTTTGGATCTGTCTTCCAAGACTGTGAACTCAGGATCCAAAGTACAGCTGAAACAATTCACCGTGTATATTTAAGTATGGCATCAATGTAACTCCTAATTTGTTGGATTTATATCTTAAGGGAATTAACATTATTTTTAATGTTGAATGAGATGGTCATTGGATTTTCAATTCACAGTCAAAAGGAGATTCAGGAAATTTCGTGGAGATTAGAGACATACGCTTTGGAAAAAGTGCTAGCTAGAACCAAGTATTCTAGACAAAAAGCAAAGCAGCATATACTTAACTATATAATAAGGACATTCAATGTAAATTTGCAGACTGCAAATCTCTGTGAAAATGCAAATTATTTTTATTAATTAATAAAGGCTTTTCTCAAATTGACTGTCTGTATAAGTTCCATTGAAGATTTTGCTATTTAAAAAATTAAATTTTCGAGCCGCATGCCATAGAACCAGACATTAGAGAAAGGTGTACAGACAATGATATTATACATGGCAAAAATGATTTCGACTGATACATATAGTAGGCTTTTGTAGGCAAGGAATGAATGGAAACAAATTTGCTAGGTCAAATTTGCAAATGATAAATGTCACCATCCCTGGTCTTGTAGTAGACTAATTGCATCTGAAAGCAGAATTAAAACGATAGGCATTTTTGTTACTTGTATTTTGAATGCAGCGTTATTCTAAGTAACAACTTAGAAGAGAATTATACTATTAAAACTTTGAGTTTTAGGTTCAGATGTTTTACAGACAACTCTACTGCTAACACAGGTGATATCAACAACTGAAGCAGATGATTTGGGAAGCAAATTAGGACCAAACTTAATGAGAGAGTTTAAGATCCAAAATAATTGAAGAGGCAAGTCACCTAGATGTTCACTGAAAATTCACATCTGTTTATAATTTAATTCTGAAAAAAAAAAAAATCCTCTGAGAACAAGACTGTATTTCTGAGTATGAACCAAAATTAAAAATGCAGACTTGAAAAACCAGAGGTGATGCTCATATGATTCTGAATCCGAAGTCCAATTTCCTGGTATGTGCATCCTAAATTATGGAGATAACTAGGTTCCTTTCATAGCATTAGTTTGCTTTTGGCCAGTGGTCACATTTTTGTTGGTAAGTAGAGATGATTTTTCTGTCTTCATTTCAGTTGTATTTGGCATGAATGACCTTGCTGTCCTCTACCAATCAACCCCTTACAATTTGCTCTCGTTTTTATTTTCTGTAACACTTCTTCCTGTTTTTCTCTCTGCCTTTTGCTTGCTTTTCTTTTTCTCCTTTACAGACTCATTGTCCTTTCTTTGTTCATAGTACATTCAAAGTTCTCAAAGTAGGACTTTCAGAATGACATCCCTGGGTAATATCATTTACTAAGAAGTTAGATAATCCCATTCTTGGTAATTCAATTTTCATCCAAGACTTTCTGAACTGCCTATTTGTAGATAGTTCATAAACTGAATATGTTGAGCATCAGATATTTATTTCCAACTGTTTCTTACTCAACACATTATCCATCATGTCTTCATGCCTTAAGATATGAAAAATTAAACTTCTTTCCCTGATGTGAATCTCTTCTTACAGTCCACATTTAAATTAATGAATCTATTGTCTACACAATTTCAAATGCAATGATGTAGGAATCATTCACGACACCTCCTTCTCTCTCCAACCCCATATTCACATACTTAATCTAATACCAATTATTGTCTTTTTATTTTAAATTATTCCCAATCTGTTAGCTTTTCTCAAGTTCCACCAATGTGCTCATTTGTTGCCATCACACCATAACTAGACAATTCTGGCGATTCCCCACACAGGTTTTCTTTCAATTCTTTGTGCTCACCATGTGCTCTCTCACCTTTCATAAGAAATTCCTTGTATCTATAATCTTCTTTCTTTTCCTCTTTGACAAGGTAACTCCTTTTTATTCTACAAATCTCAGCTCAGTTACAAAATACCCTTTCTCTTTAAGTGATTTTTCCTATTAAAAGTTTAAACTTTTTCCTTTTTTGAAAGTATTGTTTAGAGTAATCTAACTGATAAAGTATTTTGAAAGTATTGTTTAGAGTAATCTAACTGATAAAACAAAAGGAATTTCAAATGACTAAAAGCAGTATAAGTTTATTTCTTACTCTTGCTTATTCTGGAGAACAGTTCCGCAGGTGATACTTTCATATAATAATTAAGGGATTCTAGAAGATAGAGGCTCTATCATTTTAAACAAAGCATTCTCTGAGATTGTCTTGGAGGTTGATTTCATTTCCAGTGCTCAAGATATAATAAAATACAAAATAATAACAAACTTGGAATTCTGTTACGAACCAGACCTAGAAGTACATGCATCACTTCTCCTCATGCACTTATGTTTCATTGGTGAGAAATCCATGCCTAATTGCAAAAGTTTTGAGAAAGTCTACAAATCCATGACTAATAGAAAAGGGTTTGAGAAGCACGGAACTTGGTAGCTAATTTTTTGTAACGATTATGAATTGTTGCATGAGGAAGTATAATTTAGTGGTGGATGATCTCTGCCAACAAAACTAAGTCCAGAACTGTGTCTGATCATCATTCCTCACGGGATTGGACTAGTTCTTTATTAGCGTCATGAAATTTGACAATAGATTTGGGAGGAAAATGATAATAAGTCAGGGAAAACAAGTATCTTAAATTAGTTGTTTTGTGGCTATAAATCTTTTACCAAATTTTCCTAGTAATACATTTTCTCAGAGATAACTGATCTCTGTGTTCTCCAACTTTCTACCAAGAAGGACCGTGTAATTTGCAGGGCATATAAAGCACTGTGTTAGATATACATTTGTGAAGGTACTCAAAAAGCTGTTCAGGTCTCTTAAGCTAATTATAAATTACACCTGCTGTGTATGTTTCTAACTGTCACTTTCATTCTACCCTCTTACACTGACACTCTGTTTTTGGTCTCATCTTCAGTCACTACTAGCACATTGCAGCATTAAACAGAGTTAAGGGAGGGTATCATAATTTTCTGATTGGATAAACTTGTTTTCCAAGTAAGATATTGCTATGAAGGCCATAGAATGATGTGAAATATATTTTAGGAAAATTAAAATGTCTAAGAACTGTGTAAACATTTTTGCAGCTCTAGTCTTCTCATGAGTAGATTTACAGTTTAGTTTTAAAGAGTTATTTTTTCAGTTTTGGGTCTATACAATGATTCCAAAGTTTCCCAACAGTTTAAAACCTAATACTCAGTAACTATAAAACATTTTCATACTGTAGTACACATACAAGCTTCTCTGTGGGAAATAAAAGAAGATGGTTTTCTCTTTTTATACTAGAGTGACCTGGAAAGATTGTGTGTGTGCGCGTGTTTGTGTGTGTGTGTTTTCTGAATATAAAACTCAAACCCTGGTTACAGTTTGATAGATGGAAATAGGTAAAGGACATTCTAAACAGGAAATATGAAGTACGATAATTTAAATATATGACTCTATAATATACATTTAGACATAAGCAACCTAAATATATTTATAATATATATTTAGCAATACATATAAATATATATGTATATTCAGCAACATAGGTAAATATTCTACATTTCTTCAATATATGTAGGTTATCTCTAAACACTATACATATATATATATATATATATATATGTGTGAAATAGAAGTGACAGATATATGGGTATAAATATAGAGTTTAATATAGATTTAAATGTGGATAGCTAAATTACCAAAAAATGGACGTAGAAAGTCAAAACTGAATATGTTAAGTATATACAACCAAGATGAATCTCTGTATAGGTTGAAATAAAGAAAAATAAAACTTTTAGTTTCTTAAGGGTGATTTACCAGAGAGGAGTTTGGTGGCAAAAAAAAGTCTTGCTTTTCTGACAATATAAAAAAATAAAATAAAAGATTACTATAAGCATGAAGAAAGAATAAAAACGTACCCTTCTCCATATGAATCTATGCTTTAGTGAGGGAAATAAGAATTTGAATTATAATTGTTACCCAATAAATTCGTAAAATATCAATGTTGTGCAAACAACAGAATAAACTGGGAATTTAAGAGTCAAATAAAATGGTTGGTTTTAAATTCTACTTTGCTAATTACTGATTGTACACACACGGGCAAATTGCTTTGAGCTTTGAACTCAATTTTCTCACTAACTGTATTAGTTTCCTTTGGCTGCGTTAACAAATTACCACAAGTTAGTCAGATTAAACAACAACAAATTATTATCTCACAGTTCTGGAGGCCACAAGTCCTAATTAAGGTATCAGTAGGCCTGTGAGCTCATCAAAGGATCAATGGGAGTAAACTTTCTTTCCTCTTCTGGCTTCTGCTGATTCCAGGTGTTTCTTCCCTTTTGGCAGCATAACTCCAATCTGTGCCTCCATCTTCACATGACTTTATCTTCTCCATCAGTGTATTTTTTTCTCTTGTATCTCTTACAAGGGCATTTATTATTGAATTTCAGGCCCACTCAACAAGCCAGTACAATATAATCTCAAAAACTTTTAACTTGATCATTTCTACAAAGACACTTGATATAGTTTGAATATTTGTTCCCTCCAAATATTATTTTGAAATAAATCCCCAATTTCGAAGGTGGGACATAGTGGGGGATACTTAGGTCATAGGGACAGATGCTTCACGAATGGCTTTGTGCCCTCCCCATTGTGTAATGAGTTAGTTCTTGCTTTACTAGCTTGTGGGAGATTCGTGCTCCCTCTCTTTCTCTGGAACACACTACCTCTCCTTGCTCTCTGCCATGAGTAAAAGCTTCCTGAGGTCCTAACCAAAAATCTAGCAGATGCCTAGTTCTTGTACAGCCCCCAGAACTGAGTCAATTAAACCTCTTTTCTTTATAAATCACCCAGTCCCACATATTCCTTTACAGTAATGCAAAATACACTAATGCAACCTACTTTTCAAATAAGGTCACATTCATGGTTTTGAGAGATTAGGACATATATTTGGGTGGGCCTTCATTTAATTCGCTATGCTGACATATATTGGGAATCATAATACTTTTGTAAAGAACATGGTATTATTCTTCCTAGCATTTCTGTACATATTTATAACTCTTTCATTTTTAGAGTTTGTATTTTCTGTAGGCCTTTTATCAAAGATTCTGTTGGTTAAACTGAAAACAAGGTAAATATCAGTCTATCCAGAATCCCCCAAGAATTCTCTTGGAAAGTTGACACTTGCTTTTTAAAATTATGGCTAGCCTTGAGGACAATAAAATGTCAAAGTTGCTAGTGACTCATTTTTTATCCCTTGATTAAAGCGTGACTCAAAATAAGACCAACGAAGGAGTAAAATACACGTGAGAAATGTTTAAAGCAGCCCATATTCCTGAGACCATCATCATACTCCTGTACCCACTTCTGACTCTACCTATTCTCCTTTTGAGCTTGTCGGATAAGTAAGCAAATAGATCCCTTCCTCAGATGATGTTGCTAGAACTTTAATTTTTATCAGATGTATATAAAAACTGTTGTAAATGTTAAGGTAGTATGTGTAAAGAACGTAGCATGGTGCTTAAATATTATTTTTCTTTCCAATAAAAAGTATGTTTATTTACATCCCACAAATGTTGATTTTCTACATTTTACCCCAGAGTGGAAAGAAAAGGGAATTTCTATGAGAAATGGTACCAATCTAATTAAATGATTCATTGATTGATCTACTTTGAAGTAGATAAAAAAAAAAAAATTGAAGACGATTTTTCTGCCACTTTTGTTTAGTGTAGTTAATCCAAAAACTTTACTTCAGCTGCAAAAGCAATTGTCTTTGAGAGTGTCAAACACAGACCTGATGCACAGGGAACTTTTTTCAGTTGAAGTGGCAATAGGAGCCTATCAGCATATCTATTGTTCCTTTCATTAATCACCTGCCAATAAAAGCCACTGACATGCCTTATAGGATCCCTTAGTGCACTTGGCACAAAATACATGGTGCTTGATCAGTTGATAGCACTTGATGTATATATGTATGCCTTTAGGGTACCCAGGAAAATATATCTTAATAGCAGGAAAATTTGTTACTAAGACAAACACTTTTGAAACACCACTGTCATACTGGGGTATATCAAACACTCTTTGTCTTTCTTAGTTCTGTTCAAATCAGCAACAGATATAGAAACTTAGCCTTAAGTTGGTCATGCAAACAATTTGTATATTCACATAAAATTTTATTTCAAAATATATTTAATTTACAAAATTTTTTTCCTTGTATCACAAAGAGTCATTAGTTGTCAATTTGTAGAAGATGGCATAACCATATGTAAAAATGATTGCACAGCAAAATTATCACCATTCATCATATTTATACATTTTTCATTGAAGCCTTTATTTAAAACATAGTCATCTGTCAAACTTAATAGTTTAACAAATATTTGTCTATAAAACTGTATTGATGCATTACATAAAATAAAGAAAAGCATTTAAACTTTATTAATCTAATATATAAAGTATCTGCAGATACTAATATATGAGTTTCATTTAATCATTGATCAAATAGTTATAACACACAAAATATTCTAGCAATTAATAGATTTAGTAAACAATTTTCATAATTCTTAAACAGATAACTTTTACAAATATCAATGCTTGCAACTGAAATAAGCTGATCAATAATTTGAGATATCAATGTTAATGTACAGAGAAAATATACAGCCACTTAATGTTATCTTTTGAGTACTTTCCATTTAAAAATTCTTTATTATTTATCATCAAAGTAGATAATCATTAAGGATATAAAATAAGTATTTTAATATTTTAATTATTTTTCTTTGATCAGTTACACTGCACATGCAGCCTGTAATGAAAATGTAGCTGGCTGATACACACACACACACATGCACACACACACAAACACACACACACACACACATACATAATACATATATGGACTTGACAATTCTCTTGGAAGAATCAAAAATTGGTACTGGATTATAATTTATTTTTATGCCATGAATATGAATATAAACCTTAATGAAGTCAAGGAATGAGTATAAAGCTTAATGAAATCAAGGATATTTGAATGAAGATAATTCCAGGCAAAACAAACCAAGTTCAAGAGTTTCGCAGAGGCGTGTATTTGATCCATTCTCTGGACTCATAGTTGACTGGTGTTGCTGGTGTTCTCAGAGATCTGATCGGGAAACAAAGACAAAGAACACTAATAAAAGAGACCAGTCTGTTTCAGGAAGAGTGGAAGAAGGGAAATCAGTCAGGAAGCAAGTAGGTATTGCAATTCAGGCAAGAGAGGAATGTCACTGGGACTAGAATCTAGTTTGAGATTTGATGAAAAGTTCATAACTTTTTTAAGGTAAAGTCTTCTTGACATTTTTATCAATTGCTTATTGGCACTTGTAGAAAGAGGGCAGTCAAAGATGACTAGAGAATTTCATCTTGAGGTAGATGCTATGCAGATGCTTTGCTGAAGATGGAACTACAATGGGAGACAACAATTTTCTGTGAAACCCAAGATTTGAAGAGACTAAGTCTCAGATGTTTTTCAGACATTCATATTGAAGTGTCTAGCAAATACTTAGATATATTATTAAGAATTTCAGAAGATATAATTTGGAAGCCATCATTTGGACTGGATGAGATCACCAGAGCTATACTGTCCCATATAGTAGCTCATGGGGCTATAGCATTGAAATGGAAATTAATCAAAGTTAAACTAAAATTTAAAATTCAGTTTCTCTGTCACATTACCCATGTTTCAAGTGTCTAATAGTCACAGGTAGCCACTGGCCTCAATATTTAACAGTGCAGAACATTTTTATCAACCCTGTTTGAGTTCTGCATACTGAGATGCTATAGCCTTTTATGAAAATTTTTTTCTCTCTCTTTTTAACTCCATTTGTCACTGTGATGGTTAATATTGAGTGTCAACTTGATTGGATGGAAAGAAGCAAACTATTGTTCCTGGGTGTGTCTGCGAGGGTGTTGCCAAAGGAGATTAACATTTGAGTCAGTGGACTGGGAGAGGCAGACCCACTCTCGATCTGGGTGGACACCATCTAATCAGCTGCCAGTGCAGCTAGAATAAAGCAGGCAGAAGCTGGAAGGACTTCCACTTGATGAATCTTCCGAGCATCATTTTTCTCCACTTCTGGATGCTTCCTGCCCTCAAATATCAGACTCCAAGTTCTTCAGCTTTTTGAGCCTTGGATTTACACCCGTGATTTGCCAGGGGCTCCTGGGCCTTTGGACTCAGACTGAAGGCTGCACTGTCAGCTTCCCTGCTTTTGAGGTTTTGAAACTCAGACTGATCCACAACTGGCTTCCTTGCTCCTCAACTTGCAGGTGGCCTATTGTGGGAATTTGCCTTGTGAACATGTGCATCAATTCTCTTTAATAAAATCCCTTTCACATACACAAATATCCTATTATCTTTGTCCCTCTAGAGAAGTCTGGCTAATACAGGCACTCAATTAATAAGTAACTTTAATAGTTAAAATATGTTGATACTTAACCTAATGCATTTCATCCATATATCAATTTAATTTTATGAATAAACTGAAGAACATAAATGTTAATCTTCCCAATCCATTCTCAAAACACACATAAATATATCTCAGTTTACTAAAGCATTTTGTCAGGTTATTTTAAACTTTAATAAGGAGTTATTTAGCATTAGAAATAAATGTGAATGTGTGTGTGTGTGTGTGTGTGTGTGTGTGTGTGTGTACTGTAAGGAATGTAATTCTTAAGATAACTCATCTAGCTTCAAATTCTAGTCCTGCCTTTTCTCAGCTCTGTACCCTAGGCAAATTATTTAAACCCCTTAAATCCTGTTTTCCTTATGGGTAAAATGGGAATAATAATGCCTACCTCAAAGTGTTATTATGAGGAACAAAATAGCTAATGATGGCTGTAAGCATCTTAGCACAGTAGCTAACACTTTGTAAGTAGAAAATAAATTTTAGCTTTAAAAATATCAAGTGATAACACTATACACCTATATAAAAATAAATTATTACACATGTTGAACATAGTATAACTTTAGTAAATTTTAAAAGGAAGAAACATTTTGTATAAATTTACCAAAATTTTTACATGACTTTTGTTTGTAGCATTATTATAAATATTGCATTTTTAAAGACATTAAATGAATACATATGGAATTAATAGAAACATTTATATTTATGAGTGCCTCAACAGCCATATATTTTGTATATTTTTATATATAATATACATTAGAATATTCCTTTATTTTCTAAATGTTAATACCAGTTTTTAAGATCAGTATATGCTTTAGCATATTTCGGCCTCTCATTCACAGCAGAAGTTCATTATCAGCAGAAGAGTTGGCAGTAAAACTAGTGCTGAAAGATGGAGATAAGTAAGCTTCGCACATCTTCTCCAGTTACATAAGTAAATGAATATCCTGCTGAAAATTGGACTTCCCTCACTTGCAGTTAGTGGAAACCTAAACAATGTGGATTTTATGTCTGTTTTGAGAGTGGATGCTATGTTTTTATCTAATTAGTTAATTTATTTTTGTTTTATGTAACTGCTATTATTTATAGCAGTAGACCAAAGACCGATAAACTTTAGAAGAAGGTGAAAATTGTTTTGTTAATATTTTCAGCATTCTACAATGAGAAGATCATTCACAATAGCCAAGACATAGAAATAACCTAAGTGTTCTGCCATTTCCCACAACACTGATGAAGCTGGAGATCAGTATGCTAAATGAAATATGCCAGACACACGTACAAAAATATTACATGATCTTACTCATGTGTGGCACCATAGAAAGTAAAATATAGAGAGATTGAGAATAAAACAGTGGTTAAGAGGGGTCACTGACCCCTGAGTAGCTTAACTGGAGGGATTATAGTGGAAGATGTAGGCCAGAGAATATAAAATAGATGATATGTTAGATTAACAAGTTTAGACATCAAAGGTATGATAGTATAAACATAAATAATAAAGTTGTATTGTATTTGAGTGCAGCAAATGAGTGGATTTTAGCTGCTCTTGACACAAAAACAAAAATATGGGCAGTTATGTGAAATAATGTATTTGTTAATTTGCTTCACTATATTAATCATCTGCATCTATATACTATTTATAAGTATTTTACTATCTGTATTTATCCAATGACATCATGTTGTATATCTTAAATATAGACAATAAAATTCATTTAAAGAAAGAGAAGAAAAATATTTTAAAGAGGTTGTCTATATAGTCCCTATTTATATTTTTAGAGAGGTTGATTTAAATTCTCCTTCATAACAGTCATCTAAGATGTATATTCTTCTTTGTAGTTAATAAGTATGCAATTCTATTTCTGTCACCACCTGTTTATCCTGCAAGTCCACCACAATCTTGAACATTTAAATATTTATGATGTTAGAGAACATAAGTTAAATTATTATAATTTGTAGTGCTTCCAATGAATTACTCAAATTCCTTATACTATAATAATAAACTTGTTTCATATTTAGACCTAGGAATTCAATAATAATATCTCTATCTTTATATTATCATTAATAGAATTAAATTGTGTATAATTAATAATGAGATAGTTTGAATAAAATAGCAAATATATAAGAGATGGGTAAAGTCTTGTGTTAAAATAGGTTACGTTATGTATTCAAATTTCAACATCCTACCCCCAACAGAAATTATGGATTTGAAATGCTACATTATTGATTTAAGTTAGTGGGACTTACTCCATTCAATCATGTAAATCTCTCAGAATGTTTTTTAGCTAAAATATTAGTTGATGAGGAAAGAGACTTTATCTAACATGTTATTCTATGTCCAATGCATATCTAATGTCTGTAACAGGTTACACATTCAATTTTTGTTTCTTGAAAGAAAATAATAATTATTGATTTAAAATAAATGCAATAATATAAATAGAGAGATAAATATTAAAATCTTGTTGGAATTGGAAAGAGTAAAAAAGACCTCATATTCTATTAGGACATAAACCACTAACAAATTTAAGAATTAAATATTTACGTAAAAAAATTCCCTGACAGATTGCAAATATTTGAACTATTTGAAATTATAAAATAATGTAAATTGATTAATTTGTTTCTAAAATTGGAAATATATAATTATCACAACAAAATGGCACATAGATACGAATCAGAGTTCAAATAAAAATAAAATATGGCCTGAGTGTGGTGGCTTTTGCCTCTAATCCCAGGACTTTGGGAGGCCAAGGCATGCAGATCACTTGAGGCAAGGAGCTCCAGAACAGCCTGGCCAACATGGTGAAACCTCGTCTCTACTAAAAATACAAAAATTAGCTGGGCATGGAGGCTGGCACCTGTAATCCCAGCTGCTCCAGAGGCCGAGGCACAAGAATTGCTTGAACTCGGGAGGCAGAGGTCACAGTGAACAGATACTGTGCCACTGCACTCCAGATGGGCCACAGAACAAGATTCTATATCAAAATAAATAAATAAATAAAATAATATAATAAGACATGAGGATAATTCCAAGTATGTGATATGACATTTCTGGAGAAAGATTTTGTATCTTTCACTCTAGTAGCAGAAGTATTTTTGAAATCTATAATGCATATATAAAATTTTTACATTAAATTTTTTTTTTTTTTTTTTTTTTTTTTTTTTTTTTTTTTTTTTTTTTTTTTTTTTTTTTTGAGACGGAGTCTTGCTCTGTCGCCTGGTCTGGGGTGCAGTGGCCGGATCTCAGCTCACTGCAAGCTCCACCTCCCAGGTTTGCGCCACTCTCCTTTCTCAGCCTCCGGAGTAGCTGGGACTACAGGCGCCCGCCACCTCACCTGGCTAGTTTTTTGTACTTTTAATAGAGACGGGGTTTCACTGTGTTAGCCAGGATGGTCTCGATCTCCTGACCTCGTGATCCGCCCGTCTCAGCCTCCCAAAGTGCTGGGATTACAGGCTTGAGCCACCGCGCCCGGCACATTAAAATATTGATTGTTTGAAGAAATATCCTTTCAACATATATGTGTGCCTTCTATGAGCTTAGCAATTAATACTTTCCTCATGAGGTTTACTTTATAGAGGATCTTGATAAAATAATTAAGCATAAGATAAAAATAGATTTATTCCAATATATATAATATATATACAAATGAATATATATGTATATTCATGGCATAATTAATGCATGTGTGTTTATTATTAAATTTTAATAAATCATACTATTTAGTCTGTTGAGGTAATCCTTAGTAAGAAAATCAGAACTGGGGGGCGGAGCAAGATGGCCGAATAGGAACAGCTCCAGTCTCCAACTCCCAGCGCGAGCGACACAGAAGACCGGTGATTTCTGTATTTTCAACTGAGGTACTGGGGTCATCTCACTAGGGAGTGCCGGACAATCGGTGCTGGTCAGCTGCTGCAGCCTGACCAGCGAGAGCTGAAGCAGGGCGAGGCATTTCCTCACCTGGGAAGCGCAAGGGGGAAGGGAATCCCTTTTCCTAGCCAGGGCAACTGAGACACACAACACCTGGAAAATCGGGTAACTCCCACCCCAATACCGCACTTTAAGCAAACGGGCACACCAGAAGAATATATCCCTCACCTGGCCGGGAGGGTCCCATGCCCACGGAGCCTCCCTCATTGCTAACAAAGCAGTCTGCGGCGATCTATCCGCAAGGCAGCAGCGAGGCTGGGGGAGGGCCGCCCGCCATTGCTGAGGCTTAAGTAGGTAAACAAAGCCACTGGGAAGCTCGAACTGAGTGGAGCTCACAGCACCTCAAGGAAACCTGCCTGTCTCTATAGACTCCACCTCTGGGGACAGGGCTCAGCTAAAAAAACAACAGGGGAAGGAGCAGAGGCCTGAGCAGACGCGAACGACTCTGTCTGACAGCTTTGAAGAGAGCAGTGGATCTCCCAACATGGAGGTTGAGATCTGAGAACGGACAGACTGCCTGCACAAGTGGGTCACTGACCCCTGAGTAGCCTAACTGGGAGACATCCCCCACTAGGGGCAGTCTGACACCCCACACCTCACAGGGTGGAGTACACCCCTGAGAGGAAGCTTCCAAAGTAAGAATCAGACAGGTACACTCGCTGTTCAGCAATATTCTATCTTCGGCAACCTCTGCTGCTGATAACCCAGGCAAACAGGGTCTGGAGTGGACCTCAAGCAATCTCCAGCAGACCTGCAGCTGAGGGTCCTGACTGTCAGAAGGAAAACTATCAAACAGGAAGGACACCTATACCAAAACCCCATCAGTACGTCACCATCATCAAAGACCAGAGACAGATAAAACCACAAAGATGGGGAAAAAGCAGGGCAGAAAAGCTGGAAATTCAAAAAATAAGAGCACATCTCCCCCTGCAAAGGAGCGCAGCCCATCACCAGCAATGGATCAAAGCTGGTCAGAGAATGACTTTGACAAGATGAGAGAAGAAGGCTTCATTTCATCAAACTTCTCAGAGCTAAAGGAGGAATTACGTACCCAGCGCAAAGAAACTAAAAATCTTGAAAAAAAGTGGAAGAATTGTCAGCTAGACTAATTAATGCAGAGAAGGTCATAAACGAAATGACAGAGGTGAAAACCATGACACGAGAAATACGTGACAAATCCACAAGCTTCAGTAACCAACTCGATCAACTGGAAGAAAGAGTATCAGCGATTGAGGATCAAATGAATGAAATGAAGCGAGAAGAGAAACCAAAAGAAAAAAGAAGAAAAAGAAATGAACAAAGCCTGCAAGAAGTATGGGATTATGTAAAAAGACCAAATCTACATCTGATTGGGGTGCCTGAAAGTGAGGGGGAAAATGGAACCAAGTTGGAAAACACTCTTCAGGATATCATCCAGGAGAACTTCACCAACCTAGTAGGGCAGGCCAACATTCAAATTCAGGAAATACAGAGAACACCACAAAGATACTCCTCCAGAAGAGCAACTCCAAGACACATAATTGCCAGATTCACCAAAGTTGAAATGAAGGAAAAAATCTTAAGGGCAGCCAGAGAGAAAGGTCGGGTTACCCACAAAGGGAAGCCCATCAGACTAACAGCAGATCTCTTGGCAGAAACTCTACAAGCCAGAAGAGAGTGGGGGCCAATATTCAACGTTCTTAAAGAAAATAATTTTCAACCCAGAATTTCATATCCAGCCAAACTAAGTTTCATAAGTGAAGGAGAAATAAAATCCTTTTCAGATAAGCAAACACTTAGAGATATTGTCACCACCAGGCCTGCCTTACAAGAGACCCTGAAGGAAGCCCTAAACATGGAAAGGAACAACCGGTACCAGCCATTGCAAAAACATGCCAAAATGTAAAGACCATCGAGGCTAGTAGAAACTGCATCAACTAACGAGCAAAATAACCAGTTAATATCATAATGGTAGGATCAAGTTCACACATAACAATATTAACCTTCAATGTAAATGGACTAAATGCTCCAATTAAAAGACACAGACTGGCAAACTGGATAAAGAGTCAAGACCCAACAGTCTGCTGTATTCAGGAGACCCATCTCACATGCAGAGACATACATAGACTCAAAATAAAGGGATGGAGGAAGATCTACCAAGCAAATGGAGAACAAAAAAAAAAAAAAAAAAAGCAGGGGTTGCAATCCTAGTCTCTGATAAAACAGACTTTAAACCATCAAAGATCAAAAGAGACAAAGAAGGCCATTACATAATGGTAAAGGGATCAATTCAACAGGAAGAGCTAACTCTCCTAAATATATATGCACCCAATACAGGAGCACCCAGATTCATAAAGCAAGTCCTTAGAGACTTACAAAGAGACTTAGACTCCCATACAATAACAATGGGAGACTTCAACACTCCACTGTCAACATTAGAGAGATCAACGAGACAGAAAGTTAGGAAGGATATCCAGGAATTGAACTCATCTCTGCACCAAGTGGACCTAATAGACATCTATAGAACTCTCCACCCCAAATCAACAGAATATACATTCTTCTCAGCACCACATTGCACTTATTCCAAAATTGACCACATAATTGGAAGTAAAGCACTCCTCAGCAAATGTAAAAGAAGAGAAATTATAACAAACTTTCTCTCAGACCACAGTGCAATCAAACTAGAACTCAGGACTAAGAAACTCACTCAAAACCGCTCAACTACATGGAAACTGAGCAACCTGCTCCTGAATGACTACTGGGTACATAATGAAATGAAGGCAGAAATAAAGATGTTCTTTGAAACCAATGAGAATAAAGATACAACATACCAGAATCTCTGGGACACATTTAAAGCAGTGTGTAGAGGGAAATGTATAGCACTAAATGCCCACAAGAGAAAGCAGGAAAGATCTAAAATGGACACTCTAACATCACAATTAAAAGAACTAGAGAGGCAAGAGCAAACACATTCAAAAGCTAGCAGAAGGCAAGAAATAACTAAGATCAGAGCAGAACTGAAGGAGATAGAGACACAAAAAACCCTCCACAAAATCAATGAATCCAGGAGTTGGTTTTTTGAAAAGATCAACAAAATTGACAGACCGCTAGCAAGGCTAATAAAGAGGAAAAGAGAGAGGAATCAAATAGATGCAATAAAAAATGATAAAGGGGATATCACCACCGACCCCACAGAAATACAAACTACCATCAGAGAATACTATAAACACCTCTACGCAAATCAACTAGAAAATCTAGAAGAAATGGATAATTTCCTGGACACTTACACTCTCCCAAGACTAAACCAGGAAGAAGTTGAATCCCTGAATAGACCAATAGCAGGCTCTGAAATTGAGGCAACAATTAATAGCCTACCAACCAAAAAAAGTCCAGGACCAGATGGATTCACAGCTGAATTCTACCAGAGGTACAAGGAGGAGCTGGTACCATTCCTTCTGAAACTATTCCAATCAATTGAAAAAGAGGGAATCCTCCCTAACTCATTTTATGAGGCCAACATCATCCTGATACCAAAGCCTGGCAGAGACACAACAAAAAAAGAGAATTTTAGACCAATATCCCTGATGAACATCAATGCAAAAATCCTCAATAAAATACTGGCAAACCAGATTCAGCAGCACATCAAAAAGCTTATCCACCATGATCAAGTGGGCTTCATCCCTGGGATGCAAGGCTGGTTCAACATTCGCAGATCAGTAAGCATAATCCAGCATATAAACAGAACCAAAGTCAAGAACCACATGATTATCTCAATAGATGCAGAAAAGGCTTTTGACAAAGTTCAACAGCCCTTCATGCTAAAAACGCTCAATAAATTCGGTATTGATGGAACGTACCTCAAAATAATAAGAGCTATTTAGGATAAACCCACAGCTAATATCATACTGAATGGGCAAAAACTGGAAAAATTCCCTTTGAAAACTGGTACAAGACAGGGATGCCCTGTCTCACCACTCCTATTCAACATAGTGTTGGAAGTTCTGGCTAGGGCAATCAGGCAAGAGAAAGAAATCAAGGGTATTCAGTTAGGAACAAAAGAAGTCAAATTGTCCCTGTTTGCAGATGACATGATTGTATATTTAGAAAACCCCATCATCTCAGCCCAAAAGCTCCTTAAGCTGATAAGCAACTTCAGCAAAGTCTCAGGATACAAAATTAACGTGCAAAAATCACAAGCATTCTTATACACCAGTAACAGACAAGCAGAGAGCCAAATCAGGAATGAACTTCCATTCACAATTGCTTCAAAGAGAATAAAATACCTAGGAATCCAACTTACAAGGGATGTAAAGGACCTCTTCAAGGAGAACTACAAACCACTGCTCAATGAAATCAAAGTGGACACTAACAAATGGAAGAACATACCATGCTCATGGATAGGAAGAATCAATATCGTGAAAATGGCCATAGTGCCCAAGGTTATTTGTAGATTCAATGCCATCCCCATCAAGCTACCAATGAGTTTCTTCACAGAATTGGAAAAAAAAAACTGCTTTAAAGTTCATATGGAACCAAAAAAGAGCCCGCATTGCCAAGACAATCCTAAGTCAAAAGCACAAAGCTGGAGGCGTCACGCTACCTGACTTCAAACTATACTACAAGGCTACAGTAACCAAAGCAGCATGGTACTGGTACCAAAACAGAGCTATAGACAAATGGAACAGAACAGAGTCCTCAGAAATAATACCATACATCTACAGCCATCTGATCTTTGACAAACCTGAGAGAAACAAGAAATGGGGAAAGGATTCCCTATTTAATGAATGGTGCTGGGAAAATTGGCTAGCCATAAGTAGAAAGCTCAAACTGGATCCTTTCCTTACTCCTTATATGAAGATTAATTCAAGATGGATTAGAGACTTAAATGTTAGATCTAATACCATAAAAACCCTAGAAGAAAATCTAGGTAGTACCATTCAGGACATAGGCCTGGGCAAGGACTTCATGTCTAAAACACCAAAAGCAACGGCAGCAAAAGCCAAAATTGACAAATGGGATCTGATTAGACTAAAGAGCTTCTGCACAGCAAAAGAAACTGTCATCAGAGTGAACAGGCAACCTACAGAATGGGAGAAAATTTTTGCAACCTACTCATCTGACAAAGGGCTAATATCCAGAATCTACAAAGAACTCAAACAAATATACAAGAAAAAAACAAACAACCCCATCAAAAAGTGGGCAAAGGATATGAACAGACATTTCTCAAAAGAAGACATTCATACAGCCAACAGACACATGAAAAAATGCTTATCATCACTCGCCATCAGATAAATGCAAATTAAAACCACAATGAGATACCATCTCACACCAGTTAGAACTGGCAATCATTAAAAAATCAGGAAACAACAGGTGTTGGAGAGGATGTGGAGAAATAGGAACACTTTTGCACTGTTGGTGGGATTGTAAACTAGTTCAACCATTATGGAAAACAGTATGGCAATTCCTCAAGGATCTAGAACTAGATGTACGATATGACCCAGCCATCCCACTACTGGGTATATACCCAAAGGATTATAAATTAGTCTACTACAAAGACACATGCACACGTATGTTTATTGCAGCACTATTCACAATAGCAAAGACTTGGAATCAACCCAAATGTCCATCTGTGACAGACTGGATTAAGAAAATGTGGCACATATACACCATGGAATACTATGCACCCATAAGAAAGGATGAGTTTGTGTCCTTTGTAGGGACATGGATGCAGCTGGAAACCATCATTCTTAGCAAACTATCACAGGAAGAGAAAACCAAACACCGCATGTTCTCACTCATAGGTGGGAACTGAACAATGAGATCACTTGGACTCGGGAAGGGGAACATCACACACTGGGGCCTATCACGGGGAGGGGGGAGGAGGGAGGGATTGCATTGGGGAGTTATACATGATATAAATGATGAATTGATGGGTGCTGACGAGTTGATGGGTGCAGCACACCAACATGGCACAAATATACATATGTAACAAACCTGCACATTGTGCACATGTACCCTAGAACTTAAAGTATAATAAAAAAATAAAAAATAAAAAAATAAAAATAAAAAGAGAAAAAAAAAAGAAAATCAGAACTAATTTATCCAACATTTTCTTTTGATAATAAATTTTTCAAAAATGATAACCTTGCTTTTTTATCTGTAGCATCAGTTACAAGGTCAAATGAATACATCAAAACTATTACTGAGTGGAGAGGATTATAGTCCAGTGAAAAAAATATAAATTGAACCACAAGGAAATCCAGATTACAAATTTGATTAGTTTCTTGGTAGAAATGGCATAGCAACACATCCATGAGCATTTTCCATAAAACGGCGTATTCAGTTAACAAATCTATTCTTGTAGTTATAGTTTTATTGTGCCTGTTTTCCCCTAAGATTATAATTCATAGACTATATAACTCATAAGATTATTATAACTTAATGTTAAGTCTTTTGGTTATAAATGAGCATGTTTACTTTGTTTTTAGATCAAAAGCAATATAATGTTTGCCTCAATGATTGATGATGAAACCAGAACATAATTCATTTGAAATATAATAAAATCTCATACTACTGTTTCAGTTTAAATATCATCAGCTTTTCCAATGTAGTAGAAAAAAAAAAAAATACTCAGCAACCTGGAAAACGATCCTTGGGTATATCATTTGTATAGAATGAAAAAGAATATATTGCTTTTGCCAATGAGCTCTTTTTCAGTATCACACACAAAGATCCCTTAGGCCTCATCATGTTAGTATATCTGTTTATCCTTAGTTGAATCAAAAATGACAATGAGTCCTTTGTGAATCCACGAATATTCCTTAAAGTATAAAATTACGTGATAAATGTTATTATTATACAATAATAATAGGTTGCCTTCAACTTCCCGTAGGCTGAAATGCGGTCTCACAAACTCTTTTAAGATTATCATTGACTAAACAATCTTGAATTAAGCACCCCAATGCAAGCCTTTCACCGTAAAATTATTTTTCCAAATTGTGTTGTTTTATTATACACAATGGAAATAACATGACTTATTACTTAGGAGAGAGTATTTGCATCCAAGACCCGGTATTGGGTATAATGAGCAGGACTGAAGCAGAATAAAAGCTGTAACATAACAAGTCGTAGCAATTTAGTGATGCATTTGAGCCATTAACTGTTCTGGTGAAAAGAGGTTACTTTGTTTCCTTTGTGTTCCTTTTATTTACAGGTTACAAGTTCGACCTCTGATGCAAAGCAAATGCCAGGCTCAAGTAAAAGGTGATTAAAGGGACTTTAAAGGTGATTAAAGGTGATTTAAAGGGATTAAAGGTGATTAAAGGTGATTAAAGTGACACCCATGAGACTATGGAAAAAAGGTCAAATGGAAAATCATGTAGACTTTTTCCAGTTTCCATCAACTGATTTATCATTTTTAATTCAAAAAATAACAAAATAATGATTGCTATAAAATTATTGACATTTCTATAGAAAAAATAATTTTGTTATGAGTCTAAAAGAGTATTTGGCAGCAGTCTATTTATATTATTATTATAATAAATACAGTTATCATTTTCAATTGAAACAGTTACTTAATTTCAAAATTTTCTTGTAATATAAGGTCTTTTAGGAGCACCAGGTATCAAGTTATAGCAAAATACAAAGTACAAGACTCTGGAATGCAAAGCTGAATAACAATTGTGCACATCTAATGGAAGCTCAGGTATTTGAATAGAAAGTTTGCAATGTAACATGCAACATAAAAATATGATATTTACACAAGTATTGTGAGATATCTGTGAGTAGTTTATTAATTTTTCTTTGGAGAGTTAGTGAAGATGTCCAAAAAGAGTTTATCTTTGAACTATTGCTAAAATGGCTAAAAGTAACTATCCAGAACTTATATTTCTAGCAATAGATCTCTTTAGCTCTCTGAATTACCTCCCTTGTAAAAATAAAAATCCCACAAACAGTCCAGGTGGTTGGGTGTGGAGATGGTGGTGGGGATGAGAAACAACGCTTCTTAAATGCATGAGGGAACCGAAGGAAACAGTTATCTTTCTAAACCTTGAGGTTAGGAGATTAGCAAGATGAAAAAACAAAAGCAATGAAGACAGTTTTCAGGCTTATGGCAATTGTTTATTTTGATGAACTTGAGCTTTAGATTTTCATTGCCTCCTGGAACCTGGGAACAGAATACAAAATTCACTGCATGCCCCACAGTAAATGTTCATGGAAAATCCTTTTCATCTCAAGATGTAAGTGTTAAGAATGAGCCAGATATAATCCTTTCCATTTTCAGTCAACCACAAACCAAGAAAAAATGACTTTCTTGAACTTTCATAATGTACAGAAAAGGAAAAATAAATATTATTGTGAATGGTTTCCTCATGTAAAAAAATGTTGAAAAACAATAAGCATTTTTTTTTTCTTGTTCCCGGGGCTGGTTATGGCCCCCATTCTATTAAAATATAGAAAGGGCAAGTTCCCAGACAGAGAAGAGCTGGCCTGATGCTGGAGGCCATTATAAGATCAAACATCATTTTTATGTGTCTGAAAGCTTGACTACTCTGTCTTTTTAAATTACTCCAACACTCAGAGATACCTGGACAAGCTAGAGGTAGTTATTGGATTGTTTGAAGGAGAGAAATGAGTAGTGTATACAGAGTTATGTTAAGATTTCTTTCTCTCACAGATCTTAATTTTTCTGCAGCACATGTTATAATAGATCTACTCTTGAATTGATTGCTAATCGTCACAGAAATAGTGCAAGGACTTGATTCATATTAAGATAAATATGACATGAGACTACATTGTAGACTCTGTAAAATTTCTCAGTATCAGTATTGCAACAGGTACGTCAACCATTATTGATTCTAGTCCAACAATGTATATTTATTAATAATTTCTTATATATTTATTCAGTAAGTTACTTTATAGCCACAATATTTTACACAAAGTGTTTTACAAATCTTTGTAGTAATTACTTGAAATATAAAATTAAAAGATTATAGAGATTAAAAAATGATTTTTAGATCAATATTCATGAACTTTAAAATTGATACAGAGAAAATTATGTCATAAGGCATTATACAATTGTTATTTTTAAACAATATTTTTATTCTAAGCTTTCTTGTGTTTAAAACTCAAAAGAAACTTATATTTTAGGACCTATACGGGGAAAATATTTATTTATCATTTTGGGTCAGTGTCCTTGTTCTAACAAAAGTACCTTTGTATTCCACAAGGTGAACTCATTGGCCCATCATCCTTCTGAATGTACTTTTCTTAGGTGAGCGCATTTCCTCTCTATCAAGTAAAACCCTCTTCTACTGATTTGGGACTTGACTATCGATTCTTTTATTTTCCATATGGTTTTTCACAAAAATTCACATTTGAAAATGTTTACAGCTTAATCATTTTACCTCCTTCTTCTCTATATAGTCTTTCTTTTCTTTAGTATATATTAGCACTGTTTCCTTCTTGCCAGCAACCTTACTAGAATGAGTATCTTCCCATCTCCTGCCCCATGCCACCATGTCAAATCACACTAAAGTATTGTTTATATTTTTTCGTTCTCAATGTGTTTAAATAAGCATAATCTTCTTCATTCCAAGTGCCTCTATTCTTAGTCATTTCATATTATTCCTCTAATCGCCACTAAATTGATATACTTTTCTAAAGGGTTTTCTAAAACTGATACAATTTTTTTTTTCTTTTTCTTTTTTATACGGAGTCTCTCTCTGTCACCCAGGCTGGAGTGTAGTGGAGGGATCTCGGCTCACTGCAAGCTCCACCTCCCGGGTTCACGCCATTCTCCTGCCTCAGCCTCCCAAGTAGCTGGGACTACAGGCGCCCGCCACCACTCCAGGCTAATTTTCTGTATTTTTAGTAGAGACGGGGTTTCACCGTTTTGGCCAGGATGGTCTCGATCTGCTGACCTCGTGATCCGCCAGCCTTGGCCTCCCAAAGTGCTGGGATTACAGGTGTGAGCCACCGTGCCCAACCAAAACTGACGTACATTTTAAAAGATTTCTGAAACTCTTCAATGGACCATAGCACTTACTGGATGAAACTACTTAACAAGGTATGCAAAATCAACAACACTTGGTGCTGGAGTAAATCTTCGGCCCTGATATTCTCCCACTCCTTTCAAACTACAAGAAACTTTAATTACTCTTATAGTTTCTCACACATAATGTGATGCAGTTTTTACATGCATGCTTTTGATTTTACTTTTTCCTCTGCTTAGAATTCTCTCTCCCTTCTTCTTACATTTCCTCTATCTTGACCACAGGAAAACCCTTTCATCCCCCAGGTTATTATTCAGGTAATTACTTTTCCAGAAATCAATTAGTACTATTCTAGGCTAAGTTAGCGCTTCTCTACTCCTACATGTATTTCCTTTGCATTGACCTTAAGCTTGAAAAGGTAAAAGTACTTGTCCCTCTCACCATCTAGATTTTGGAAAGTAATAAAGGCATATTCTTTTTATGTCTTCAGAATCAGTAAAATTTTAAAAAATAGGGACACGAAAGGAATATATTTTGAATTTATGGGTGTCTTCTTGTGTACTTATCTCAACATGATAAAATTTGAGTATTGAGTTTATTGCTCATTTGAAATATCAATTTTTAAAAGTATATTCTGTTCACACATATTTTTTATTTTGCATATAATATTTGCAAAAATAACATAACGTGCTACCACTCATTCTGTTTATCTTAATAAGTAAATGGTTTAGCTAAATTATGAGTACCTGAAATGCCGTGTGCATATTCTTGCAACCTTATATGTGTAATCTTCAGAACTCAACCCAATTCTGATCTTTTTATATTTCCTTTAATGTGACTTACGACACATACATATTCTTATCAATTCTCCAACTCTTCACGGTGGCAACTGTGAGAATCTAGAATCTAGTGATCTTTGAGATGTTGTATGACTAGTCTAAAGGGAAATATAATGAATATATATCCCCATGGAAAGGGATCTGACTAATCTCATAAACAAAATGAGATAAGCCAGATACGTGTGACCTGGTAAAGAATCAGTGCCTGGTGAGAGTTCTGGCCATGAATTACTCAGCAGATTTAATAAGGCCTGGGTCCTTTACCTAGGCTGCTCCTGGGGCAAGATGTAAACCTGCAAATGGGAGAAATAATTAAAACTGTATGTTTTTCATTCTTCTCTTAAATAATTTTAGACATATAGAAATATTTTAAAAAGAGAACAGATGGTTTCTGTATACCCTTCACTTAGTTCTTTTCTAATGCTAACATCTTACATAACCATGGTACATTTATCAACATAAGCAATAACATTGCTAATCAGGGTAGAAAGTTATTCAAAGGAACAATAACAGAAAACTTCCCAAACCTAGAGAAAAAATATCAATGGTGAAGTACAGGGAAGTTATAAAACACAAAGCAGATTTAACCCGAAGAAGTCTACCACAAGAAAGTTAATAGTAAAAATCCTAAAGGTCAAGGATAAGCAAAGCATCCTAAAAATCACAAGAGAACAGAAATAACATGCAAAGGAACTTCAACACATCTGGCAGCACACTTGTCTGTGGAAACCTTACAGGCTAAGACAGAGTAGCATAATATATTTAAAGTCCTGAAGGAAAAACATATATATATATATGGATATATATATTGGATATATATATATATGGATATATATATCCAAGAATAGTGTATCAAGTAAAAAAATCCATCAAATAAAAAAGAAATAAAGACTTTCCCAGGCAAACAAATCTGAGGGACTTCATCAACACGAGACCTGTCTTACAAGAAATGCTAAAGGGAGTTAATCAATCTGAAAGCAAAAGACATTAATGAACAATAAGAAATCATCTGAGGTATAAAACTCACTGGTAATAGTAAGTACACAGAAAAACACAGAATATTATAACACTGTAGTTGTGTGGTATAAACTTCTCATATCTTAAGTAGAAATACTAAAATATGAACCTTTCAAAAATAACAATCACAACTTCTCAAAACTAAGACAGTATAATAAGATATAAATAGAAGCAACAAAAGTAAAAATGCAGGAGGATGAAGTTAAAATTTGAAATGTGTATTAGCTATCTCTTTTTTAGCTGTTTATTTGTTTATACAATGTGCTATGTGTGTCATCCGTTTATAATAATGGGCTATAAGATGTTTTTGCAAGCCTCATGGAAACCTCAAATTAAAATCTTATAACAGATACACAACAAATGCAAATAAAATAAAATAAAACATACTATCAGAGAAAATCACCCTCACAAACAGGAAGATAAAAAGGAAGGAAGAGAAGACCACAAAACAACCGGAAAACAAATAACAAAACTAAAAGGAGCAATTCCTTACTTATCAATAATATAAATGAATGTAAATGGCTCAATTCTCCATTCAAAAGACATAGAGGGGCTGAATGGTTGAAAAATAAAAAAAAAAATTTAAAAAAGCACAAGGCCAAACAACCTGTTGCCTACAAGAAACATACTTTACCTGTAAAGACAAACATATACTGAAATAAAGGAATGGAAAAAAATATTCCATGAAAATGGAAAACAAAAAAGAGGAGGAGAAACTATATTTATGTCAGAAAAAATAAACTACAAGACAAAAACTATAAAAAGAGGCAAAGATCATTGTATAATGATAAAGAGGTCAATCAAGCAAGAGAATATAACAATTGTAAATATATATAGATCCAAAACTGGAGAACCCACATATATAAAGCAAATATTATTAAAAGTAAAGAGAGAGAGAGATGTCAATGCAATAATATTTGAAGACTACAACACTTACAACATTGGAAAGATCATTCAGACAGAAAATCAACAAAAAAACATCAAAGTTAATCTGAATTGTAGACTAAATGAAACTAATTGATATTTAGAAAATATTTCATCCAAAGACTGAAGAATACACATTTTCTCCTCAGCACATGAACAATTCTCAAGAATACATCATATGTTAAGGCAAAAAAAAAGTCTGAAAATTTTCCAAAAAAAAGAGAAGTAATATCAAGCATCTTCTCTGACCACAATGGAATACTAGAGTTCAACAATAAGAGGAATTTTGGAAACTATACAGACAAATGAAAATTAAACAATAAGATCGTGAATGACCAGTGCACTGGTCAATAAAAAAATTAAGAAGAAAACTTACATATATCTTGAAACAAATGAAAATGAAAGCACACCATATCAAAACCTGGGATATACAGTGAAAGCAGTACTAAGTAAAGTTTATAAAAATGTGTCTACATTTAAAAAAAAAGAAAAAACCTTCAAATAAAAAAACTTAATGATGCAGCTTGAAGAACTGGAAAAGCAGGAACAAATAAAATCCAGTATTAATAGAAGAAAAGAAATACTATAATAAAGATCAGAGCAGAAATAAATAAAATTTGAAAATACAGAAAATCATCAAAATGAGAAGCTGATTTTTTTCTAAAAGAAACAAAGTTGACAAGCTAGGCAGACGAATTAAACAAAACAGAGAAGACTCAGTAAAATTGTAGATGAAAAAAGAGACATTACAACTGATACTGCAGAAATAAAAGTATCATTAGAGACTGTGATGAGCAACTATATATCAATATATTGGAAAACCTAGAAGAAATTGATAAATTCCTAGATATATACAACCTTCCTAAATTGAACCAAGTAAAAATCCAAAACCAGAATAGAGCAATAACAAGTAATGAGACTGAAGTGATAATAAAAACCTTCCAGCGAAGAAAAGCTCAGGACCTGATGACTTCACTGTTGAATATTACCAAACATTTAAAGAACTAATACCAATCCTACTCAAACTATTCTGAAAAAATAGAGGAGGACCAAATACTTCCAAATTCATTCTACATGGACAGTATTATCTTGGCACCAAAACAAGATGAAGATACATTAAAAAAAAAATGCAGAAGATGATACCTAATGAACATTGATGTAAAATTCCTCAACAATATATTGCCAAACTGAATTAAACAACATATTACAAAGATCATTCACCATGGCCAAGTTGGATTTATCCCAGTGATGCAAGGATGTTTCAAAATATGCAAATTAATCAATACAATACATCATAGCAAAAGAATGAAGGAAAAAATGTCATTTCACTTCATGTCATAGAAGCATTTAATAAAATTCAACATCTCTTTATAATAATAACCGTCAACAATGGGTGTGGAGGGAACATACCTCAACACAATAAAAGTCTTAAATGACAGATTCACAACTAATATCATACTGAGCAGGCAAATACTGAAATCTTTTTATCTAAGTTCATGAACACAACAAGGATGCCAATTTTTACCAGTGTTATATAACAAAGTACTGGAAGACCTAGTTAGAGCAATCAGACAAGAGAAAGAAATAAAGGGCATGCAAATTGGAAAATAAAAAGTCAAGTCATCCTTGTTTGCAAATCATATGGCTTTATATTTGGAAAACCTAAAGATTCTACCAAAAATTATTAGAACTGACCACAAATTCAGTAAAGTTACAGGACACAAAATCAACATATGAAAATCAGTAGCATTTTTATATGCCAACTGCACAATCTGAAAAAGAAATCAAGAACGTTATTTCATTTACAACCACTACAAATAAAATGAAATACCTAAAAATAAACTTAACCAAAGAAGTGAAAGGTTTCTACAGTGAAAATTATAGAACTTTGATCAAATAAATTGAATAAGACACAAGAAATGGAAAGATATTCCATGTTCATGGATTTGAATAATCAAGGTAATTAAAATTTCCATGCTAATAAAACAATCTACATATTCAAAGTTTGTATCAAAATACCAATGACATTATTCACAGAATTTTAAAAAATCCTAAAATTTATATGGAACCAGAAATGACCCAGAATAGCCAAATCTATCTTAGAAAAAAAGAACAAAACGAAAGGAATCACAATACCAGACTTCAAGTTACACTACAGAGCTATGATAACCAACACAGTATCATATGGGCATAAAAATAAGCACATAGACCAACGACACAGAATAGGGAACAGATAAATAAATCCATGCATGTATAGTGAACTCATTTTTGACAAAGTCACCAAGAACATACATTGAGGAAACTACAGTATCTTCTATAAATGGTGCTAGGAAAACTGACTATCCACATGTAGAACAATAGAACTAGATCTTTATCTCTCACCATATACAAAAATCAAATAAAAATTCATTAGAGAATAAAATCTAAAATCTTAGGACATGAAACTAACAAATACAAACTTTGAGAAACTCTCCAGGACATTTGGACTAGGTAGCAGTTTCTTGAGTGATACCACACCCTGGTATACATATACATTATTTTGAGTATTGCTAACTCATACATCTATATAGTATTTAAGTTTTTTGTCCTTAATTTTACATTATGTAATCAAAATATACTTCTTCAAAAACAGGTTAGCCATTTTAATCTCAATCCCTTTCAGTGTGGTTAATATACTCATGTTTAGTTGCTATGGTTTGAAATTTATTTTGGGTTCACGTACATTCTATCTATTTTTTTACATTCATATACAGTAAAATGTACTATTTCATGGCACTTTAGGTTTTAAAAACTGCATAGAATTGTGTATTCAGTACCACATTCAGTATAAAAAGCTGTTAAATCACCTCCTAAATATTCCTTTGTGCTTCTCTTTATAATACATCATCCCTACACCACAAAAATCTTACAGGGATTTATTTATGTTCCAATCTTTGGACTTATCTGAAATTTATATTCATGACTAATCCATCTGCTTATCTACCTGTATTCACACACACATACACACACACACAACACACACATACACACACACATAGGTAATAGTAGAATGTGTGTTTATTGATGACTATTAGTCTATTTTATGGATGTACCATAGGTTGTTTATCTAGTCACCAACTTTAAGACATCTAGGGCATATCTAGTTCGGGATAATTATGAATAAATTTATTAATGATGAGATAAAGTTAGTAAATACGAATGTACTGGTCTTTTGCAATTATACATTTTTATTTATTTTGTATTAAGGGTGGAGATTTCTGGGTATGATGTTCAGAGTTAGGCGTCAACCTTAACGAGCTAAGGGATGCCCAGACAGCTGGTACAACATTATTTCTGGGTGTGTCTGTGAGAGTGTTTCTGGAAGAGATTAGCATTTGAATCAGTAGACGAAATAAAGAAGATTGCCTACATTAATGCAGTGGACATTATCCAATCCATGGAGAGCCAAACAGTGAAAAAAAATGGTGCAGGAGGGCAAATTTTCACTCTCTTTTAGATGGGAAATCAATCTCCCGCCCTTGAACGTCAGCTCCCCTGGTTTTCAGGCCTATGGACAGCAACAGAATTATACCACTGGCTTTCCCAGTTTGCAAATGGAAGATCTTGGAACTTCTTGCACTCCATAATTGCTTGAACCAATTTCTGTTAACTCTCTGTGTGTGTGTCTCTCTCTCTCTGTCTCCCTCTCTCTCTCTGTATATATGTGTGTGTGTGTGTGTGTGTGTGTGTGTGTGTGTGTGTGTGTGTATGTCTCTCCTACTGGTTCTCAGAATCATACAGTAAGTATATTTTCAACTGTGTAAGAAACTTCCAACTACCTTTAAAAGTGATGGTAGTATTTTGCATTTCCACCAGCAATATAAGATTTTTTGTTTTTTAAAAATTTAACTCCATAATGGTACCTCCTTATAGTTTTAATTGCTGTTTTCCTAGTAGCAAATGATGTTGAGTATATTTTCATATGCTTACTTATCCTCTATGTATCACCTTTTGTGAAACAAATTTCACCCATCCTTTTTTTTTTTTTTTTTTTGACTGAGTCTCACTGTATCACCAGGCTGGAGTGCAGTGGTGGCGTGATCTCTGCTCACTGCAACCTCTGACTCCCTGGTTCAAGTGATTCTCCTGCCTCAGCCTCCCGAGTAGCTGGAGTTGCAGGCATGCAATACCATGAGCAGTTAATTTTTGTATTTTTAGTAGAGACAGGTGTCCCCATGATGGCCAGGATAGTCTTGATCTCCTGACCTCATAAGCCGCCTATCTTGGCCTCTGAAAGTGCTGGGATTACAGGCATGAGCCACCGCGCCCGGCCTTGGCTATTCTTAATTGAGTGTTTATGCTCTTCTGGAGTTTTAAATAATTTAGTAAATATTTAATAATATTTATATATATTAAGAATAAAGTATTTTGACAGAATTATGATATGCAAATAATTTATCATATTTTGTGGTTTGTATTTGAGTTATTTTTATGTTGCCTTTCACAGAAGAAAGTCATAAAATTTAACAAAATACAATTTATCTTTTTCTTTTACAGATTGTGTTTAAATGTTTTATCAAAAAAAAAAATTGCCTAAAAAAGTTCACAGAATTATTATCTTATGATTTCTTCCAGCAGTTTTATAACTTTAGATTTTTCTTTCAGGTCTATGTTTCATTATGTGTTAATATTTGTATCAGGTATCAGGTGCCATTTGAAGTTAAGCTGTTTTTCATGTGGACAGCCAATTGTTCCCACACGATTTCTTGGAAAGACTTTCCATTCTCCACAGAAATATCTTTGTGCTTTCGTAAAAAAATCTGTTGATCATATTTGTTTGAGTCTTTTTCCATGCTGTTGTTTAATCAATCTCCGTGTTTTTCATTTTGCCACAGTTATACTCTTCTGGAAATCATTATAATTTTGTAGTATGCCTTGAAAGCAAATAATGTGAGTTTTTTAAATTTTGTTCTTTAGCAGAATGTTTTTGCCTATTTACTAACTTTGAAATCAGCTTATCAATATCTAAGAAAAAAAGCCCAAGATGATTTTTATTAGGAATATATTGGATCTATAAAACAATTTAGGAAGAGTAGTCATCACAATATTTTGTCTTCTGCCTCTCAATTTATTTAGATCTATTTTGATCCTATTCTTTAGTGTTTTGTAGTTTTCAGCAAAGACATATTGTATTCACTTAGATTCATACCTAATCATTTTATTTTTGTTATCACTATATATTGTGCTATTTTTTATTTCATATGCTAATGATTCATTGGGAGTATATAAAGATATAATTGATTTTGATGCACTGACTTGGTATCGTCTTTAATTTTTTAACTCATTTATTAATTATAACATCTTTTCTTCGTATATTGTTTAGTAGACATTCATGTTGTTTATAATACAAATAACTTTTTAAAGTTGTTTAAATATGCAAGATTTTATAGCTTGCTAGAACTTCTATTACATTCTTGAATAAGAGAGACAATAGAACCTAAGGGGGGAAGGCTCCAGTCTTTTTTAGGTTCAATATGATGTTGAATAAAGTTAACCTTTTTGAGCTGTCCTTATTCCAATTTAAAATTTCTCCTATTATTTGTAATTTGCTGAAAATATTTATCATTAGTAAATTCTGAATATTGTCAGTGCCTTTTATACATCTGAATTATAAGACTATAAAATTTCTTCTCTTCATTCTGTTAATATGGTGAATTAAAGCGATTGATTTTTGAATGTTGAACCAGCCTTGCATTTTTAGGATAGACTCCTCTTGGTAATGCTGCTGTATTATTTATTTTATATGTTACTTAATGTGATTTGCTATTATGTTTTGAAGATGCTTGTATCTATTTTTTTTTTCTTTTCTTGTGATATTTTTCATTTGTTTTATTAAATTCATTGTGGCCTTATAAAGTGAGTTGGGCAATATTCATTCATCTGCGTTTTGGAAAAATTCAGTAGAATTGATATTGCTTCATTCTTAAAAAGTTTATATAATTCACCAATGAAATATTCTGGGCTTGGAGCTTCCCTTGTGAGAAAGTTTTCAACTAGACGCAGTTTCTTCCATAGGCATACAACTGTTCATGTTATCCATATCAAACACATATTTTAGGCAGGAAGTGAAGAAAAAAGAACAAAATAATGTGTCTCAGCTACCTGTCTCAATTTTAAGAAGCATTACCAGTAATCTAATGCAAAAAAATCAGCCTATAGTTATCAAGCAGAAATTAATTTAATGATCATGTCTCACAACATGGGAGTCTGTGAAATGTAGTATTTTAGCTTGACACATTGCCTCAAATATAAGAGTTTGTTATTAGGAAGGAGAGAACGGTATTGATGAGACAACTAGAGTTCCTCCCCCTCAATAATGCAGTCATTCAGACAAGGCAGAGTACTATATTAGACATAGAGGTTCTGAAGTACAAATGAGTTAATCTTAATTAGATGTTCAGTAAAAGGAGATTTTAAACTGGGGAATGAGCTGACAGTTAAAAATATACTTTGAGCATCACAATTACATTGTGGTAGTATGAGAGTGAATGAGAACATTCAGGAAGAAAATCTAGCCCAACAAAATATAGTGAGTGGAGCATTTTACCTAAACAGCAACCAAAGCTAATCTTGCGGTGTAGTGTAATAATTAATTTCTACTACATACTAGATAATTTCCAGTAGAAACCTCTTATAACTCCTGAAACATCTAAGATTACAAGTCATAGAGGACAGGTGAGTATATGTAGACAATGGATATAATTTTCTAGGTTCTTATTTATAGTGCAGCAACTATATGTGCTGCACTATAAATGTGGAAATCTAGAATGACACAATCGTTTATTCCTTTTTAGGCCCAATGCTCTCAAAATTTTACCATAGTATGCTATTTTGTGGATCCTTTTAACTTATGTTGTTACACTGTTGGGGGCTTCTTCAAAATGTTATTTTATTCTTATTTTTTTTATTTCTTCTTCTTATTTTATTTGGACATTATATTATTTCAATATTTTACCTCCCAGCATCTTCAAAATTGGTTTTCTACTATTTTCTATATTACGATGTTTAATTTCTTTTCTAACATTTAGTTAAATTCAATTTTTATTTCAATTGCTTTGCTTTAGGGGTGTATGTGGTTTTGGGTTACATGGATTAATTGCACAGTGGTGATGTCTAGGGTTGTAATGCACCTGTCACCTGAATGTTGTACATTGTACTCAATATGTTCTTTGTATCCCTCACTCTCCCTCCTTCTCCCCACTGTGAGTCTTCAATGTCTATTATACCACTCTGTATGCTTTTGTGTATTCAAAGCTTAGCACCTACTTATCAGTGAGAACATGTGGTATTAGATTTTTTATTCCTGAGTGACTTCACCTAGAATAATGGCCTCCAGCTCCATCCAAGTTGCTGCAAAAGGCATTATTTTATTCTTTTATTTTGGCTGAGCAGTATTCCATCGTGTGTGTGTGTGTGTGTGTGTGTGTGTTTGTAGATATAAAGATATAATTGATTTTCATGCACTGACTTGGTATCCTCTTTAATTTTTAAACTCATTTATTAGTTATAACATCTTTTCTTTTTTTTCACATTTTTATATGTGTGTAGGTATCTTTTTAATATGATGAGCTCTTTTTCTTTGGGTAGATATCCAGTAGCCAGATTGCTGGATCAAATTGTAGATGCACTTTTAGTTCTTTGAGGAAGCTTCATACTGTTTTTCATAGAGTTTGAATTAATTTATATTCCTACCAAATGTGTATAAATGTTAACTTTTCTTCATATCTATGCCAAAATCTGTTATTTCTGTGACTTTTCAATAATAGCCATTCTGATATGTGAGAAGATAGCTCATCATGGTTTTAATTCACATTTCTCTGATGATTAGTGATCTTCAGCATTGCTTTTTAAAGACATTCTTGGCTAATGGGGAAAGTAATGTTTCTTATATTTGACAATATTATTTATATTACATATATATTTCCTTTTCTTTTGCTCTGTGTATTTCTTTGCTATATATTCATTCATTTATGTTTATTTTTGTCCCTGTTATTTTGTAAGATCTTTTGAAATTCTCAGTTAACCTTAAATAGTTTTTCTTACACATGGGTGAACCTTTGTCTGCTTATTCAGGTTTTGTCAACTGATGTGTCATAATAAAGCGATCTAATGAGAATTCACCATTTTCAGTGAAGGATTCTCAAATACCAGAGTTGGAAATACATACTTCTCAGGTTTACTCTTTTTTTTTTTTTTTTTTTTTTTACAGAAGAAATTATCTCTTATTACCAAATGGGTTTGAGTCTGAAAGTCAGCATTGTAAAAGCTAATAAAGAAAGGAGGACTGGATCTCACCCTTCAATATTAGGACTCAAGACATTTTCTTTATCTCTTTTATCAGGAAATGTTTTCCAAAAGTTTGAAATTTCTCCTGTTGAGATTTCACTAACAATAAACTTATCTTCTGTCACTGCAGAATAGGCAATCACTAGGCTGTTTGAGTTAGACAGAACATATTTGAGATCCAAATTTGTCTTCAATAATTCTTCTACCAATTCTCCTCTATTTAGTCCCTTTCAATTACACACTTTTAAAGGCACTGTTTCCTAACATTCTTGAATTTTGTAGCACAAGGGTGTGTGCATATTTGTTGTATTTCTCTATTGTAGGCTATTACAAGAAAAAAGAAGCTTTAATCGTAAGTCAACTGTCATTCATTCATTCACAGACCATTTTAAAGAATAATTTGGCATTCATCATTTGCTGTGATCACTTTTAAATTCTTTTTGCCCAGTCTATTTGTAAGGAAAATGGATGTGCTGTGGTCAAGAGTCGGCCAAGGCAGACATCCGGTCCAGCGTGACTCTGCAAGTTTGAAACACAGACACTCAACTCCACTCATTGTGTAACCATGCCACGTGAGGCACATTAAGTGATCACACACGTGAGCTTGTGCTTGGCTCAGACCCACTATTTTCTGTAAAAGGTATAATGACCCTGCTAACACTGTACATACAGGTCATGCCCAGGCTTGCACCCGGGCTTGCCTGCACTCAGAAAGAGAATAAACCCATGTCTAAACTGTTTTTGATTCCTCGAGTGTTTTTCCATCTACCTGCCACTCACCCACCAACTCCCTTTGGGCCTCAGTTAGAAACTGACAATTGCCGGAACGAACAGGATCCCAGAGTGAGTGAGCCTTTCGTCCTCACTGATTCCGGGTTGGCCATGTGGCCGCAACATGAGTTGTGGTACCTGCTGGCAGCTTTGGTGCTCCAATAGGCCCTCGTGGAAACCTGGGCGGTGGTGGATGGGTTACCCACAAGCATGTAGAAAGCACTGAGGCAGCTGGATGCACAGAGCAGTGAAAAGGAATGAGCCTTTGCCGGTAGAGTTGGATGGCCACTTTTGACTGCGCTAAGAGAAGTACACACCCAGTCCCTGAGGGATGCAGTTCAGGTAAGGGCCCTCCAGGCACATGTAAGGTGTCTGGAGGTCCGATTACAGGTCACACAGCTCAGAAAAGAAGTTAGACACTTCCGTGAATGGGGATCTCCAGACGCAGGTGGGGCACCTAGAAGCTCAGCTACAGAGCTTGAAAAAGGAATTAGAGTCTGCTGTGTATGCAGGCCTGGAAGCTTTAGGTGGGAATGAGGGGGTCTGTGCCATAAAGAAGGGGATCCCCCACAAGAGAAAAGGGTGTGCCAATGAGTAACATGCTCACTTATGTGGATAAATTTGATTTTGGCTGGGGTTCACTGAGAGATAATCAATAAGCAGCCCAGTGAAGTACTCTTAACTTTCTGGAGACAGTTGTCTACCAAGCAGCAATTCCAGAAAATGCCCAAGGGGAGAAATACAGTGCTGTGTGACCTGGTCCTGACCAGGGGCTCCAACTCAAAGACTATGTGCTGCAGCCAGGCAGGGGACTAAAGTCTTTTTCTGTTTGATGAGGGAACTGGCCTGGGTACCCGGCTTTGTGAGGACACCGGACAAGCGGAGGCCACATGTGAAATTAGCAATCCACTGGTCTCCCATCAATGCACAGCAAGTGCTGGTGCTGGGAGACACCAGCACAGATATATTCTGGGTGTGGACATTTTACATGACTTGGCAGCTGTGCCATCTATAGTGGAATTGATGGGCCTCTTCATGACACAATTGGGACAGTACCACTAAGCGGTGGACGTGGCTAATGCAATTTTGTTTTTGTTTGTTTTTTCTGGAGAGTCAGGAACTGTTTGCCTTCATGAGAGAGCAACAAAGGACTCTCAGAGTGTTGCCACGTGGCTATAAGAATAGACCCACCATATGTCATGATCTTGTTGATAATATTATGTTAACCTCTGATTTGCTTTCAGATTTAGAATCAACAATGCTAGTTTGCCTGAGATTGGGATGGTGCAGCTGAGACCACCTTCCTGGCAGTCAAGTGGGCTATTCAGCAGGCACAAGCTCTATGGGTAGTTGACCAGGGCGCTCATTTGAGTTGGATGTGCATGTGACCACAGATGGTTTTGGTTGGGGCCTGTGGCAGCACACAGACTGCTTGAGGATGCCAGTTGGCTTTTGGTGCCAACTATGGAAGGGAGCTGAGCTCCAGTATTCCTTGACAGAGAAACAGCTAGCAGCTGTATGTGCTGCTCTTTGGGCTTGTGAGAGTGTGACAGGACAGACTGCAGTTGTCATGTGGACAACTTACCTGACAGTTGGATGGGTGCATTTATGGGTAATGATTGCCCAGACTGGGATGGTGCAGACATTCACTTTAGCAAAGTAGGGTACCTACTTGGAGCAGTGGTGTACACTGAACACAAGCCTCTTAGCAGCAGAGTTGCAGGAAGTCTTGGGACCTGTAGTCCTAATGTGGGATAAGGCCTTGGGGCCTAAGGCCATGGTGCCTGAGGCACTCCCTGCCCCATTCCTGATGGGCATGGTATGCAGATGGGTCTAGCCAGAGTACTGCAGTTGCTTGGACTGCTGTCACAGTCCAGCCTATTACTGACAACATATGGTTTGATACTGGTTGTGGACAAAGTAGTCAATGGGCTGAACTCAGAGCAATATGAATAAGGATAAGCAAGGAGATGACACCTATAATAATCTGCACTGATAACTGTGCAGTTTATTGAAGCTAAACCTTGTGGTTAACTACCTAGAATTTAAAAAAGTGACTAGCTGATCACCAACCCATGTGGGGCCAGGCCATGTGGCAAGAACTATAAGAGGAAGAATGACCTCCTCTGACCAGGTATGTGGCTGAACGGTAACTGGTTGCAGCCTGCCCCAACATTACTCAAGGTAGTGAAATAAAAACCTGGCTTAATGTGCAGGGCCTGTATGTCTGACCTTTGTGTCTGTGGCCTGTGTGCCCAGAACGTATGTATAAGGCCTATGTGTCAGGACTATGTGTCCAAGGCCTATGTCTCCCATAGCCTAAGGGGTGGGGTTTTAGGGAAATGGATGTGCTGTGGTCAAGAATAGGTCGAGGGAGACTTTCAGTCCCGCATGACTAGTGAGTTTGGAACTCAGGTGCACAACTCCCCTCATTTTGTAAACCACACCACTTGAGGCACATTAGGTGATCATCCACATAAGCTAATGCTTGGCTCAGAGTCATTATTGTGTATAAATGGTGTGTAAAAACGGTGTGTATAAAAGCAATGTTAACCTGCTAATGCTACACATATGGCTTGTGCCTGGGCTTGCTCATGCCCAGGCTTACTCACACCCAGAAAAAGAGTAAAGCCATGTAGAAACTGTCTACAATTCCTCAAGTGTTTTTCCAGCTACCCACCACTCACCCACTTCCTTCGGACCTCAGTTTGAGCCTGACATTATTAATCTGCTTTTATTCTGTTACAACCATAATAGTAGGATGTAGGTATGGGGTAGAAATAAACACACGCTGTTGTTGAGACGTGTTCAATGTATCTTTAATTGGTATTGCTTAATGTCATGTGTTATAAGGCATATCTTTCCATAGGGCAGCCCTAGAAATACCTATCAAAACAAACTTAGGATTAGAAGGATCACTTGTATAACCCAATATGGCATTTCCTGTACTCTCATAGAGATGATATCATTAGGTAAAAAGATTTATGTTGCATCTAAGAACACAAGGCAGATGACAGGTGCTGCCAATAACTGATATGAGCATACTCACTTAACAAGCCAGGACTCAGAAACAGCTTTTCCAGTTATCCAGTCTCTGTTCCACAGAGAAATAGAATAATAGATTAATGTAATCATTTTTTTTCCACACCCAAATGATTTGTGGAGAAAATTAAACCATTTCAAAGTATTTTATTAAGTTCAAATAATATCAGGAAGGTTAAAAGTTGGTTGTATCAATTCTAATATGTAGGATAATTTTATTATACTATGAAAAATGATACATATTGGAAAAGTATTTTGGTGTGTACAAAAGTTTTAAAATAATAATTATTTGGATGGATTAATAAGATATTAGTGCAAATATAGGGATATAACTTGCCTCAAAAGTACAGAGAAACTTCCTAAAAGATTCTATGTCAGAAGCTTAAACCATAAGGTAATGAGCCATTCTTATTTAAGTACATTTGCTATCTATTTTATTTTTTCATCTATTTTATCTATTTCTTCTGAATATATGTGTGGAAAGATATATACATTACATCCAAAAAGTATGTGAAAAATTATACATTTGTCGTCAGAATTCTTTTGTTGTATCTTAACACATGCATATCATTTCAACAAACAAGAATAAAACACTTTTAGACAAAATTTCCCTGCTCAAATTACTCATATCTTCTCCAACTGAATTTATAAACTTGTAATATCAGTTTATCTTATACAACTCTCAAATCATTACCATGCATACTGCATTATACATCTACATATTTGTTGGTTCTCTGACCCACTTTTCATTTTCTTTCCTTAGCTACCCCTAATTGAAGGTAATTCCTAGCTATAGTTGAAAATGTTCAAATGTGATTAATATGGAACAATTGTTTAATTATGTATTAATCCTTGCTGTTTTTAAAAAAATATTTGAACATTAGTCAATTAAGTTGACTTCTATGAGGACACATTAAAATTACTTAAATGATTTATTAATGAAAACACAGTTTATATCTGTTTTTGTTCTTACATTCTAAAATCCTTGTTCTCCACATAAAGTTTCACTGCACTCTAATTTTCTTGTACAGACATATAGTGGCCAATGATAGTAAAATAATGAAGGCTCTACCTGAAGACAAGATAATACTGCCATTCTTGGTGCACATCCAAGTTATCTGCTGGATGGAAAGATATATCCTTGTTTTGCTTGACTTTGCTTCACCGTGGTCATACTGCCTTTCTTTTTGGTGAAAGGCTGTGTCTCCAATATTTGAACTACTTACTGTGTGAATTCAGTTTGAGATTTAGGAAAGCCTGTTAAATTTCAAACTTCCAGTTCACCCCATACATATATTAATACATCCACTGCCACACTATCATTATAAACTCCATTCTTAACACTTTCTTTGCTGGAAAAAAACGTGTGTAAGACTTCTGTATCTGATCTATAGACTTCTTCATAAAGAATAAAAAAATTCAGTAAATATATTGTCACAACAGTCCATCAAATGTATTGTCATTACTTTTTCTATTTATCTATTTCTCTTTACACTCTGAGTTCATGAAGGCAGAGAGCATGTCAGACTTTCCCAGGGTCTCGTACTCAGCATGAGGCACAGTACGTGCCACAGAGTAGTCTATGGATAAATATTTATTGATTGACTGATTAGATAAGTACATACTTTGTCTCATAAAAATTCTACACTCTCAACTTTCTTACTCATTTTACTCTTTTTCTATGAGTATGCATTTCCCACTGTATACCACACAGTCCATTTTCTGATCAGATTATTTAGCTGAGAATAAAGCTAAAATATAAGATATTATTTGCCTTATTTTTCATTACAATTGAATTTCTGCTATGTGCACATTAAAAGATAAAACCAACAGTAGATAATTAAGTTATCCACTAAATCTCAGAGGCAGTTCAAGATATTGTGAGAATACAAAGATTTATAATCCTTAGTGAAGTTTCCATGAAAAGATTAATCTAGCTAATGTGATAAAATTTAAACAACTGAAGAATTATATGAGAAGTGAAGTATTTAAATAACAATTCAGTAAAAACAGAAAAAGGATAAAAATATGAAATATAAGAAGTTGTAAAGACATTTGGAAAAGAACTATATTTTATTATTTGATAAATTAGAAAAGTCTATAGAGAAGAAGAACTATGATCTGTCTTAAAGAATGACTGAGAATTGTTTAGGATTATGGGGCAAACAACAACATCAACATACTTCATATTTGGAACTTGAATTCCTCATTTATTTACCTTAATAAAAGTTTTATCAGATAGACTAAATTACAGATACAATTTGGATTTATCAACTTTTACACTTGGAAACGGCTTTCTACCTATGACTTTCTTCTACCTACCACATATTACTATTTTTACAGGTTTCAGTTTGAAAGTCATGTCTATATGGAAACTCCACAAAAAGCTTCATTTAACCTTTCTCTAAATAACTATCACATTATTATTCTTTGTTTATGTTTTGCTGTTATTTGATTGAGCATCGAATATGACATGCTTGTTTTTTCTGCCTAAGTCCTGAACCAACTGAGAAACAGATGTAAGGAATGAGGCACATTCAGATCTACATATTAATTTTATCGTTTAGGTGGTTGATGAATAACAATGAAATTACAGCCCATTGTGATAATGGATTTCCTTACATTGAACACCAGAAATTGAGGACTTCTGACCTAGTCACATGTCCTGCTAAGCAACACAGTTTTCCTAATCTGAGAGTCAGCACTCACACAATTTATGACCTGGAGAAGCAGCCTCCAATGGACCTTCTGTCTAGGAAATCAAATCTTGAAGAAAAAAAAAAAAAAAAGAAGAAGAAGAAGAAAGAAAAAGCTGAGTTAAGTACATTCATTTTCTTTTTGAAATTTACCAATAACATAAATCAAGTTTCTACTCAGAGTAAAAGTAAATGGGAGGACAAATGGGGCTGGGAGTGTTATGCTAATAGATAACTCTCCAAATAGAAGAGAACATTGTAAGTCCGGAGTAAAGAGTTTGGTAGTTTTTGTTTATTTGTTTGCTTGCTGTTATTTCAAACCGAAACAGTATAAAGAGAAGGACATTTATTTTGAAGTAAGAAAAATACGGATTCAGGTCTTGGCTCAACAGTTTTTTACTCAATGTTTTATAGTGGTATGCCTTAAATAAATATTTTTAAATTGGCCAACACTTCAGCTTTATTTTCTTCAATATAGTTTGCTTGTATACTCTCTGTCTTTTCTTATAAGCATTGAGTTAATTTAAATATATGATAATGTTTGATTTTCAACCTTACGTGGAAATAAACCATAGTATGTCCCCCCAAATTACGAACTAATTTGAAATTGTTATTAGTGCTTGATCATATACCCTTTCTATTTTTTTTCCAATTTCTCTTGCCCACATATGCCCTTTATATTTGATAAAAGACCCTTACATATGCTGTTTTGAAACAAATGTTTCAGACACATAGTTAATGGTACTTTTTTGCTTCCCAATTGAAGCTAGATGTGTCTAGTTTTAGCTAATAAAATGCTGTCAGAGGTGACATGATCATTTATTTACAGAAACCAAGAGTCAGTGAAAGACTCCCCATTAACCTTCCTCATAATGCAATAGTGGTAGAAACAGATGACAATAAGCCGCCATCAGCATGGGCTCCTGATTAAGATAGTATACAGAGCTCTGAGCATCCATTGTGCATAGAGAGTATGAGCATAAATAAACTTTTCTTGCTTTAAGATATTGAGTGTTTGTATCATTTTTTGTTGTGACACAACCGAACCTATAATCATAGAATATACAGGTCCTTCATGATATGCCCCTGCTTATATTTTGGCTTTATCTCTTGAGCTCACTGTATTTCTCCATATATTATACTATTTTATTACTCCATCATTTATTTATTCACTCAGCAAAATCATTGTGTACGTGACTTAGTTGTTGCAGTATACAAGGGTTTAAAAAGGCACTTACCATCCTCTTAGTGAGATAACTAATACACAGAGCAGTAAAATAGGAAGTCAACAAGAAGAATAGAGTGGATGTCTGCTGATTTTCTGTATCCTGCTCCATTCCTTCTCCTATTCACTATTCTCAGTCAGGTTGCCAAGTCTCCCTCCAACTCATTAAGGGTTTCTTGCTCTCTTAAAGCTTTTGACCTTCCCTAACTCCAAGCTCTGGGGCAGGGAATATTATTGGATCAAGCTCTGCACCCTCCTTCATTCCCTTGAAAATAGTGATTGCTTTAAGGTGAGACACAAATGCAAATTCTTTGAAGGTTTCCTGGGAAAGTTGCTTCCATATATTTTCAAAAAAGAAAGTTTCTTCCATATAATTTCAAAAAAGCTAATTGCACTATATTACTCTTTCAAATTGGATAAATACATTGAAGCATAAAGGCCTTGCTAAAAACTCTCAGGTTAGATGCATGGATATTGACATAGGATGAACTGGGCATACAAAAAGCCTGAGCGGGGAAGAAAAAAGAAACCATCATTTTGGTGTTGTGAATGGACAATTGGAGCAAATGTTACTCTTCCTTTTGGGTATTTAGTTATGAAAAAAACTAATACTGTATGTGTGTATGTGCCTGTGTAAGCTTAATTGGATTTCCTTTTGTGTTTAAAAAATGAAAGGCCTCTCTAGAGATGTGACCTGTGTGGTGAGAGATTAGAATAAGTCAAGTATGTGAAGAACTGTGTGAAGTGAGAACTGATATAAAAAGTCCTGAAAGCTACGAAAGGCTTGACTTTAATAAGGGACTAAAAAAGCATGTCAGAGGGACTGAATGACACTGAGTTAGAGTGGCAATAATAAGGAGTGAACTTAGAGAATTAGGCAGAATGATAGTAGTCAGCCTTATTGATCATGGAAAAAAGTGTGGATTTTATTTTAATAGCAATGAAAGCCATTGAAGGGTTTAAGCAGGGAAATAAAAGGATCTGATTTACATTTTTAAAAGAGTACTACTCTGTACAAGGCTAAAAGGGTAAGAAAAAGGCAAAGCAGAAGGAAGAATTTTGTGTTAGTCTAGGGGAAGCAGATTTTAGCCTAGTTGAGAATTTGCAGTAAAGATGTTCAGTATCCCTGGAATGCCTTTAAAGAAACGTCCCCACCAGGATAACTCCTATTTATCTTTTTGAGTCTCAGCATTGAAACATTGCTTAGAGCAGAGATTAAATTATAAAAAAAAAAGAATAGATTTCAGGACAGTGCCAATCCTCATTGAGATTTTAGTCTCTAAATAAATAGCCCTTTTTTTTTTTTTTTTTTTTTTTGGTCAATGCAAGACTGTATTGTAATGAGAATTACAGAAGAAATCAGTAAATCTACATTTAGTATCATTACTTAGCTTTTAATAAAAGTAACATATATTCCTTGGTGATGCTCATGAGTTTTACAATTATTGTAGGAGTGACATATTTGAGTTAAGCTGGCTTAGGAGAAATAAGTGAAATTTTTAAAGGGGACCCAACTTTATACTGAAGCATCCACACTTTATTCGTTTCCATGAGTCCATTCTGTGCCTAACGTGAGTCAATCTGAGAAAGAAAAGAAACGACACTATCACCTAGGTGATACCTGAGATAACAACTGATAAATCATAAGTAGGGGCTAGATAGCATGGACTGATAGAAAGATAGATAAAACAAGGTGAAAGAAAAACTATGTATGAAATCAAAGTATAAGAATAAATTAGGGAAGCTGAAATGCTGTCTACCATTATGCAGTTAGATTAGTTTTTACCCTATGTAGCCAAAATAGTATTAAGCAAGGTTAAAATATGAATAATAATGTATAAATATAAATATATAATTATTTATGAATATTAAATACTTACATTAATATTAATACTAAATTTAATATTAATATTTTAATACTAAATTAATTTTAATATAAATTTAATATTAACTTACATATAAATATAATATATTGATGTCAAATTGAATTAATATAAATATTTATATTAAATATTTATATTTATAAATATATAAAATATAAATATACAAATAATAATATAACTAAGTGAAAAACAAAAACAACCTAATCATCTGATTCTATCTTTTTTGGGGATATATTTATCCATATTTTTTAAAAAAAGACCTAATTATATCTTAACAAATTTGAAGAAGTATGTGACAGAAGGCAGGGCAGGTGAGGGGGTGGGTTGGTGAGGAACAGAGTAATACAATAATCAGTAAAGTGGGCAATTCCTAATCAGGCATGACAGTTGGGGTGGGGACTAGCCTTTTTCATAACAGACACACTAAGTTTAACAAGTATTTTCTTTCCAGCAGCCTCCTTTACATTTTTCCCTTCCACACATACAAAAAAACAGTTGAATTAAGTCCTATGCAAGATAAAGAAAGAGTACTTGTACAAGACAGGTAGATCATCCCTAATTTGAAAATCTGACATTTGAAATGCTGCAAAATTCAAAGCATTTTGAGTGTTGTCCTGATGCCACAAGTGGATGATGAAGGGTGATGTCAACACTGCAGAAAAAGTGCCTATAGATTACATGGTGAAAATATGTGATGGGTTTATTAAAGAACTAGATCAGTAGGCTTTAATAACAGAATAAGAAATCATGTCACTTTATAAAAACAAAAAGATATTTCTAAGACAAAACATTGTTCATAATGCAGATAACTTGGCTGCAGTGCATCTGTAAAAGAGTAGAGAAATGAATATGAAAAAAATATTGAGAAGCTCAAAATTCTCTGAAATGCAAGTCTAATAAATTGTGAGATTCATTGTGAGTGCAGAATTCAGAAAGATTATTTTGGTATAGAGAGAGGTGGAAGTGGAGCCTAAATGAGGAAAATATGGGGCATGACCCAAGTCAATGGTCAATAAATCAATAGAAAGATACAGCTAAGATATAAATTTTTTCTTCTTATTATTTAGGGGATGAATGGCAGAAATGACTAAAATTTTTTGTTAGGATTGATTTAGAATGCAAATAATGAGTTTATTCTTCTACATGTTTCTTTAGAGTTTTGTACTCTGTATATAGAGACATGGACCTTCATTTCTATCAGTTACTTAGAATGAGTCATCTAGATTTAGAAAAAGGGACACAGAAATTCATTATAATGTTGCAACAAGTCAAGGCTATGGAGGGAATCACAGGGTTACAGAGGAGCATTTGACCAAACATTAATTTTTGGATGATATTGAAGTACAAAAGGAGTCATAATATGGGAAGCTAGAAACTGAAAAGTAAGTAAATGAACATGTGAAGGGAGAAGAATATTTTAAGAATGAGAGAGCAAAGTGGACCAGAGCATGAGGAGAATCTTATAGAAGCCAAAGCATCTAAAAGAAAAGAAAGGTTGTAGAATTTATCAAGAAGGAGCTAAAGAACATTAGGATAATAATTTAATAAAATATTGAAGTATAATTGGGGCAAAGATTAAGGATGGAGAAAATAATGGGAAACACAGGGGTTTTACTAGAAGTGCATTTGAGTCTGTCTGTGTGATGCAGTAAAGTTAAGAATTTGCATATGTGTACCTGGCATGCTACCCAAGCATTGGCTGAGCAATGAATATCTGACAAATTCAAAGGAAACATACTTAATATTGTTTTTAATTTTCCATCCCGATTCACAGGTAATTTTTCATCTTCAGTTGCATTGTAAAATTTGCAGACACATGTCCCTCAAATAATTGAAGAAAAACTAAATTTTTAAAAAAGTTACTTTCATTAAAAATAACCACAAAATAAAAATTCGATGTAAGTAAAAAAAAAAATACAAATACATCATTGTCAAAGAGGATCTTAATTTAGCAAAGAAACTCTAACTTCTAGAGTGTATTTCAATGAAACATGTCCATAATTTCCATATTATAAAATTGCTCCCAGCTTTATTGAAGTATAATTAACAAATACAAATTGTATACATTATAGGTGTACAACCTAATAATCTGATATACATATACATCCTGAAGGGATTACCACAATGGAGCTGATTAATATATCCATCACTTCACATAATTTTTATGTGTGTGTTGAGAATACCTAAGATCTACTATGTGAGCCAATTTGAAATATATAATAAAGCATTTTTACCGTGTTGTGTACATTAGATCCCCAGAACTTATTCATCTTATAACAGAAAGTTTGTTTCTTTTGACTAGTATTTTCCCATCCTCTCCAACCCCTAGTTTCAACCACCATTCTGCTCTCTGCTTCTGTCAATTGCACTTTTTCTATACTTCAAATATAAGGGAAATCATGAAGTATTTGTCCTTCTCTGTCTGGCTTATTTCAATTAGCATAATGTCCTGTTGATCACCATTCATAGGTGAATACAGTAATGTTGATTATCACCTGTCTCAAATCTAGCTATAGAAAGGAGAATCCCATAAGCCTTAACACTTCTACTTTTACTAAGATATTTTACAATCAATATTTTAAAAAAGAAACAAAAAACAAGCAAAAACAGATTTCACCACATTATGTTTGTTAAATTGAATAACTTACTTCAATAAACATAGCTCTTTTTAAATAGGGAACCCATTATATAAATACCATATTTACTGAGGTTTAGAGTGCAAAGTGTATTTAAAAACTGAAAGTTAATAGGTTTATGAGCAGGAAAAATATTTTGATTCAACATTCACTTCGTAGGCTGACATTCAGACAAAGTTTACTAACGATTTGAATGAACAAAGTAGTCATTATTTTATATTTTAAATATATTATAAAATGTTACACTTAAATGATTACTGATTACATATTTAAAGGTAATTATATTTTACAAATTACATGAAATATAAGTATATTTTGTCACTCTAAAGGGATAATAAGTAAAACATATAAAGAAACTAAGATTTTAACTAATACTTGAAACAATGAATATTCATATTGAGAGGCAACATCTGTAATTCAGTTTATTTTTCTTATAGTTTATTTTCTTTAACCAATCTTTTCAATATTACCCATTATTAAATGAAAAAAATATAGTCTCAGAGGGAAAATATGAATTAATTGCAGTGTCTTTTATTGGTTTTGCATTTTGCAGTGTATTTTATATGAATTTATTTTTAAAAATTGATATAGCAGGACAATTGTAGAATCGAATAAAACTCTTTGAGATTAATTATATTAACTTTTTAAAGAATAGAAAACAGACCACAAAGACAAATGTTTTTATGAGTCTGCATAAGAACATTTGTTATATCTATTAGACAGATATAACTCACACATGTTTTCTTTCTCTGCTCACTCAAACCATTTTTGAATCTGCTGAGAGTCTGCTCTGCTTTTCACAAAAGCCCAATAAAGAGAGCAATAAAACTTTTTATACCCTCTTGGTGTATGTGTGGCAATATCAGCCTGAACATCCAAACCAAACTTTGGTTTGAGGCATCCATCTCATAGTCAAGACTATGAGGTTCCTTATGGCAGTTTTATGTGCAGTTTTGTGTGTCTTCTGATCCCCTGTTGGGTGCCACATAAGAATGGGCCTTGAGCCTGGAACACTATCTTACCAAGAGATAAAATATCCACATGGCAGGTACCAGGCTTATCGCCTTGTGTGGAAATAGCTTTCTGTTTCAGATTCCGGGAATGTTTCCTTTTTCTGCTTAAGCATGTTCATCAGTGGCTCTCAGGTACTCCCTCAGTCCTGGTCATATTCCTTTCCCTACCCCAAGAAATGGGCGCATATTGGCACATAGCTCTGAGTTAGCTGCCAAGGAATACCCACTAGCCATCGGGAACCAACTCACACCACTGAAGCTGATCTGGCTCCCAGTCTTCTCTGTGTAAGAAAAGCATTGTTCTACCCGATGCTGAACTGTGTTGTGTTTCCCTTGGTGACTCCAACACCAAGATGCAAAAGGCAAACCTGTTAGGAGTTATCATCTGGGATTGAAAATAACGCCTGGTGTTCCACTGGACAATAATTGGGTATAAAAATATAACTTTATAATAATATATACTTATTCACTCAGTTTTACAAGATTCTGGTGATTAAAAAAAAAAAACTCAGAAGAGAAATAACAACAAATGCAGCTCAATTTAGTTTCTTCTTATGGCCCCATGAATATGGTGACTGGATCAGGTTATTTTTTAAGTTGATAAAACTTTCTGCTGAAACTATGTAATGGAACACACATGTTTAAAAACCAACAGTCTGAAGTCTTCATTTTCTTCATGTCAGTTTTATAACTTAGGAATAAGACATTTGGGACCTCATTCTAGTAACACCTGCTCTGATGTAAATTTTGAAAGTTGACAAAATATATTTAAGAATGAATTACTGTATGAAATGAAAGTTGAAATCCAAAATGCATAAAATGAATTTTATAGTAAATGGAATCCTTAATAAAAATCTACAGATTCTAACACTTGGAGCATTTAAACTTAGCATATTCGTCAACACCATTTAATGCTTAATGTATTTTAAAACACATCAGAAAGAAACTTCTGTTAGGCCTTCTCTGAGGAGAAATGCCTTGTTCATGTGAGGAGCTGCCCATACAGCTTTACACTCTGTAAACTGAATGCATTTTTGTTTCTCCCTTCATCTAAATGCCAATCCTTTGTTAGGTTCAAAGCAGAATTTCAGAACAAGACCTCAAGAAGAGCAATAAGAGGCTAGTGAAGCTAAGGAAAACCAACAGCAATTATCCTTGGAGTTGTTTTTATTGTTTATATGAGAATAATTATTTGACCACTTAGAGTAATTAGATAGTCATCAGGGAATCTCTCTACTCAGGACAAGTTAGTTAAGTTATAATTACTAGCATTTTATTGTCTGGAGTGACTATGGGTAGGAGATACTGCAATTCACATCCGTCATTCTGACACATCTGAATCCAGCCAATGCCAAGGAGCCAAGTCCTAGAACTCAACTCAGTTTGGTTGAATTCTCTCATAAAATTATAAATTTGGATCACATACAATTGCCATTTTGCAGATAAAAAAGTTAAAAAATAGCCTTTTAAGAAAATAGATCATTAATATCTTTCATTTCTTTGGAATAAAAGTAATTAACATCTTTTAGGTGTCATTTGCCTCAACGACATTATTATATTTTTAACTCTGTACAGGGGGTCTGTGTTACTAGAATGATTTTTGTGTATTAATAAATTATTTGTATATTAAATAGTCCTATAAGCAATAACTTTATAGATCAAAATTCTCTCAATTTATTAGTTTTTTAATGTTCACAGGGAAATTTAGGGAGAAGGGATGTTTTTATAGACTTTTTGTATTTGAATTCTAAATACTCACAAGCAGCCAATGAATGCTAACTATAATTTTCTCAATGATGTTATTGAATATTTTTCTGGTTGGAGCTACGTATCAGAAAATTACTACTGGATTAAATGTCAATAAAATCACTTTTAGGGTAGCTATAAATATAGCATGATATCATAAGAAATAAGTTAATTCATATTTAGAAAATCTCAATATTTTGTAGCAGGTTAAAAAAATGAGACTTGAAATACTGTCAAACTAACTTTAAAATTACAGAATAATCATTCAGTTTTGGGCTTGGAACCAGCCAGATATATATTTGAACTAAAGTTTATCTTATGACTATCTTATCATAGTCATGAAAATATTAGAAGGCACAATAAATAATAAGTTACTCCTATTGCAAACCTTTCAAAAGTGTGTCTTATTAGGTTATGTTCTTTAGGGCATGCTTTTAATGATTATTGGGCTACATATAAGATACTAAATTTTCTACATGTTGATATGTAGATAATAATTTCAATCAAATTACAATGACATTATGTTTGTATGTCTTCTTTTGAGAAGTGTCCATGTTGTTTGCCCATTTTTAATAGGATTATTTGATTTTTCCTTATTAAAGTCATACAATCAACAAATATTTTTAAATGCTCATTACTAATCATCAAATAAATGCAAATTAAAACCACAATGACATTCCGTCTCACTACAATTAGAATGGCTGTTACTAAAAAGTCAAAAAAACAACGGATGCTAGTGAGACTTACAGAGAAAAGAGAACACTTATACACTGTTGGAAGAAATGTAAATTAGTTCAGCCACTGTGGAAAGCAGGCTGGGGATTTCTCAAAGAACTTAAAACAGAGCTACCATTTGACCCAGCAATCCCATTACTGGTATATACATAAAGGAAAATAAATCATTCTGCCAAAAAGACACATACATTTGTAGGTTTATTGCTGCAGTATTAGCAATAGTAAATACATGGAATCAATTTTAGGTGCCTATCAATGGAAGGCTGGATCAAGAAAATGTGATAATGTGTACCATGCAATACCAAACAGCCATAAAAATTGAAATTATGTCTATTGCAGCAACATGGATGGAGCTGAAGGCCACAATCCTAAATTAACACAGGAACAGAAAACAAAATACTGGATGTTCTTACTTATAAGAGGGAGCTTAACATTGAGCATGCATGTACCTACACATGCGAACAATATACTCTGTGGATTACTAGAGGAGGGAGAGAGTCAGGCCTGGGTTGAAAAATTACCTGTTGGGTACTATGCTCATTACTTTGGTGCAATATACCCATGTAACAAACTTGCACATGTACCCTCTATATCTAAAATGAAAGTGAAAGTAAAAATCATCATAATAATACTAAAATGACATTACATTATAAATATGGGAAAAAAACAAGACTGTTCTTGATTTTACCCTTCCTTGTCATTTGAAGGCAAGAGGGAGCCAGTAGTAAAACAGCTTCTCTATTTCACTCTCCAGTTTTGTTTTCTTTCTTTAAACTTTTATATATTTAAGGGGCACAAGTGCAGGTTTCTTACTCTTCACTCATCTTTACTGATATGTCTTTTTATATTTGACCTTGCCAATAAATAATTTACTTTTTGTTATTAGAAAAATAAAAATCAGTTTAAGAAAATATCACCTGTACTCTTGATATATTTCTTTTTGGTGGCATATTGGTTTTAATACTTGCATCAAGCATTTCCCTTTTACAATTTTTTGGGCAAGTAAAGTTTATTTTTATACTATTTCTATGTATATGTGAACTGCTCTAGTTAGTCAGACTCTGAGGTAGAAAACAGTGAACATCAAGTAGAATTTACTTGATACTCCAACATATTAACCGCAAAGAAATGAAATCAAATGCTCTTATATTTGCATTCATGTAAATGTTCATTGTGGCTTTATTCTTAGTAATTATGAAATAAAAACAATGCAAATAACTGTTGAATTAATAAACAAACTGTGGTATATCCATACAATAAAATGGCATTAACATTTAAAGAACTGTTGCTATACACAACAACATGGAGGAATTTCAATATAAGTATGCAGAGAGAAAAATTTCAAAAAAAGTGTGCATGGCATATATTTCTATTTCATCAAATTCAATCTGATTACTTTAATGACTTTGGTAAAAGAAAACTTCTACAATCTGCAAACTTATATGTATAGTGATAGTATACCAATGGTCGCCTGTGGAGAGGGCATGGGAATAGGGGCAAGACGGGTGGGAGAAAGGGATTACAAAAGAACTTTAGAAAACTTTTTGAGGTAATGGTTATAATCATTATCTTGATTGTGGTGACAGTTTGAGTACTCAGATAATGTATAGATACAATGATAAATTAAAATATATAAATATACTTAATGTGTGTGAAGCATGAAATTACATGCAGCTTATTGAATGTAACTCATGCCTCAATAAAGTCATTATGTAAATATTGAATCTATAAGAAGATCGTTTTCCCTATCTCATTGGCAAAGTTGTATAAAATGTTAACCAATTGGTGAGTTCTTGGGAAAATAAAGCCATAATATCTGTGTAGCTGTGTGTATTCTTACAAACCCTATAGAGTTCAAGTTTGCTATATATTTCACATATATAATTTCCACTTACAGTATTTAACAGTATATTAGTATAACAGGATACTAAAATGAGACTCTTTCTCAGGCTTGATTGAGTTTTCAAAGAACAAGAACACTACATTTCTCACCAGGTACTGCCATATTCTCAAACTAAATCTACCAGTACAGGGAAATCTGTTTAGCCAACACTAACCTCACTCACCTTGTGAACACAAGAGTTGAGGTAGAAAGGTTCGGACAGGACTGTCAAGTTGGTGTTTTGTGCGTGTTGAAGAGTTTATAGTTTTCTTTTCATCTTAAGTAAATTGAGTGGGAAGTCAAGCGAACCACATAAACCATATTGACATGTGTCCACTGCCGTTGTGGGCCTGCAGGAGGTGATGTTTATGTATCTGTGAGACAAAAGTTCTGAGGCATGAGTTAATGTCTGGCTAGATGTTTCGTAATAGAAAGGTAACTAGCTCTTAAAGGGACAAGATGTACTTTATTTTAGAGCAGAGCTAGGACTTATAGGAATTTCTGTGACCCTAGGAAAGCCTAGTGTATTTTAAAAAGGAACCTGAACAGCAATAGAGGAAGAAAGAAAACCAGCATTGGAAAGTCTTCCCATTAAAGAAAATTTCCCATTAATATTTTCATATACATGAGTCATTTATAGATTTGTAGGAACTCGCTATGAAGTAAATATTTAGCATTTCTGTAGGCTTGTAATTAGAGAAACATGGCGCGGTTTTGACTCACAAAAAGGAACATAATGACTTTCACTTATGTGAAGCAACATACTTAAATAGGAATACCCCTACTCAAAAACATGCAAATAATAACCATAGACACACGGAATACAAATACGCAAGGCAATCCAAGAAAAAAACACCTAAAATCAGAGAACTGGCTGTGTTTTTTATTTCCTCGAACTCTTTTTTTTTTTTTTTTTTTTTTTTTTCCTAAAGTGGAGTCTCCCACTATCGCCCAGACTGGAGTGCAGTGGCAAGGTCTTGGCTCACAGCAACCTCCGCCTCCCTGGTACAAGCGATTCTCCTGCCTCAGCCTTCCAAGTAGCTGGGGTTACAGGTGTGCTTCGCCACTCCTGGCTAATTTTTGTGTTTATAATACAGATAGGGCTTCTCTATGGTGACCAGGATGGTCTCAAATTCCTGACCTCAAGTGATCTGCCGCCTCGGCCTCCTAAACTGTTGGAATTACAGGCATGAGCCACTGCGCCCGGCCTCCTCAAACTCATTTTTAAAGAAATCTTTTTATTTTTACTTCTTTCCAGTTTCTTTCAGTTTGTTCTCCTGTCAAAGGATATGTGCTAATGCTATAATCCTTGTAAATAGGCAAATAAGGAAACCTGATTTTTCACCCCAGGAATGAAGTAATGCTTTCATTTGTTATTTGGCAAAAAATCTTTTAGAAAGAAAGATTAACTTTCTTTTTGTCAAGTTTTAATTTTTTTTTTTTTTTTTTTTAATTTTTCCCAATTACCCACTGGGGCCAATGGTTGGTGCTATTCTCTACCTCATAGGTGGCTTTGATTTCCTCTTTCTCTTGTTCTGTTTATTTGTGATGCTAACATGAAAGATATCACAGTGTTAATTATCTACAGGATATAGGAGGGACACTCAACGAATCGATGTAGTTTAGGGATATATAAAATTGCAGCAAATCTATAATGCTTCTTATTATTTGGGTAGCAAGAAGTTAGAGGATCACTGCATTCCCTCTTTATGTATTCTAACAACTCACTAAGAATCATTCTTTACATACCTTGTGATTTAATTAACACCCTGTTGGAAGCATGTGAAGCCTGACCATTACAGTTATTAAAAGTGTACTTCTGGGATACTCAAAACTATTTTATTGTTCCCTAATAACGTCTTCAAGATCCCCCCTCGTTTATTGTCCTTATTGCAATTCATTTAGATGATTTCCATTGATTTCTCAGGAAAACGCAAGCATTAGTTGAATTGATATTCTTGTGTACTTGTTGAAATAAAGAATATTTCCTTAACTTGAACCTATCTGCTTCATATATACCAGTAAGTACTTAAACTGTCCACCTTGATGATGCTATCTTCTGGCTTTTCAATCCTGGTAGAAATTTCATTTTATTTCCACTTAATTGTAGCCATCTCAATGGGATTAAAGGAGTGAGATGTCAAGGCAGGGTCTCAAATTTTCATTTTGTAAGTCTTCTAGCTGTCTTCTTTGAACATTTTTCAACCACTCAAATACCTATAAAAGGGAAATTCAAAAAATCGATAAAACCATATAAGACGAAAGAATATCACTAATATTTACTCTCGGGGTAGAACACAGGCAAAAATCTAGAGTACTGGTTTTTAAATTACAAATTATGAAGTTAATTGACACAATTTAGTCTTTGAAAAGCAAATCACATTTAAATGAATGTGTTTAGGTATATGATATATGTATTATAAATGTGTGTGTATATATGTACATATGAGAGACAGAGTGAGAGAGCGTCTATCTTATTTGATAATAATCTATTTCTTGATTTAAAAAGCATATTTAAATATAAGCCTAGTTTATATTTATAATTATGTAAAATAAAGCTCTAGGAAAATGCTACTAATATAGAGTAGCAATAATATTTTAATTACTAATAAAATAATTGATACCAAGATATCTTTAATAAAATTAATGAAGGTTTATAGACTATGAAGTAAAAGTCAAAACAAATGAAGAACTCCATAAAGATAAGAATTAATAAGATTTGTTCATTGAACAGTCATCAATATTAATTGAGTGCTTACTAGATTTCATAATGGTATTTTATTGACCCAATATTGAATAACATACTACTCTAAAATCAGACATACGTTCTGTGTGAAAGCATGTATGACAAATAAATAGAAATACAAGTTAGGGGAATAAAGAAATATGGCAAAACAAAACACAAAAGTGTTGAAAGATATACTTAAAATATTGAGATGATAATTCATACAAAAATCTATATTCATCTAAGTATATATTTAAGAACTTTTGGAGAGCAATATTTATACTACTTAAACTTTTACATGTATAAAAGATTGGAAAAACAGTCAGACTCTCAATACTAAATGCTTACAATATTTAATTTCATGGGATATTGTTACAAAAGTCTTAAGTGAAAATATCAGAAAACCAAATCCCTTACAACATATATATGTCAATTTTGTTAAATTAAGGAAGTATAAGAAGTATAACAATAAGGTAACTTGTTACCTATGATTGGCAATTTGATAGATATTTACAAATAGTGTCTATAAATATTTTTATTTTGAAATTTCTAAAATAAATACATTTTAAAAAATTAACTAAATAGACAAGTAATATGTGAATGCTTTCTTTTTCATATGAGAATCTATGTGAACAAAACACTGAAACTAAGATTATATTGTAATCTCCTTAGGTCTCATTATTTATTTTAAATCAATTCCAGAAAATGATATAATAGTGTATGTGGGTCGGGGAAGGTGTGCTAGTCCTTTCTCACACTGCTCTAAAGATACTATCTGATACTGGGCAATTTATAAAGGAAAGAGGTTTAATTGACTCACAATTCCACTTGCTGGAGAGGCCTCAGGAAACTTTCAATCATAGTGGAAGTGGAAGAAGCATACACCTTCTTTACAAGGTGGCAGAAGAGAGGGTTGGGGGGAATTGCCACACTTTTAAACCATCGGATCTCTTGAGAACTCACTCAGTATCATGAAAACAGCATGGCAAAGACTGTTCCTATGATCCAATCACCTCCCACCACGTCCCTCCCTTGACAGGTGGGGATTACAATTTGAGAGGAGATTTAGGTGAGGACACAGCCAAACCAACCATAACAGGAGGGTATACAGAATGTGTTTATACTTAAGTTTTTTGTGTATATGTCTATTTTATTTATAAATTTATATGCTCTATATTTTAATGGTCCATTAAAGTGTGTTTTTTTTTTTTTGAGCTACTTGATGTTTATATTTAAAGTGGACTGAGTAATGAATTACTGTATAATTGGAAGAAGATTTGAAATTGCTTGTTGGAAACAACCTTTTCTGTTCTCAAAAGTAGCTCCTGATTCTCACAGAAACCAAAGCACATATTTTTTATAGTTAACCAGGTAACTCTCTAAACCTAGACCTAAGAGATGTATAGCAGAAGGCAAAATTAAATGTTTTATATACACAAAACATACATTATCCATCATCTATTTACTATCTGTTTATATATTGAGTACTATCTGTGTATCTATCTACTATCTGTGTATCTATATCTGTAGTTTCATCTATTTACCATCTATCCATAACAACTTTAATATATCAGATGTATAAACAAATTGTTTAAAGAGATTACGTTTGTATTTCTAAATGTGACTACATATGTTTACCTAGCTCATAGAAGACCTCCTGTATAATATACTGTTTCTATAAAAGTGCAACATTCTTTGATCAACTTTCAAAATGTTTTACATTGTTTTATATTGCTAAATAAATATCTATTCATGTAGCTCCTGAGCAAGATGAGAATTCTTCATTTTTCCATGAGATATGCAGATAAGCAAATTCTATCTGCATAGAAGGCAAATGACAATGTCTCAACCTACTTTTGGATTTTCTCCCTAGGCATTATTCATTGACCTTCCACACACCCTCCATCCTGAGTTCTCACCCCTGCAATCCTGTTAGTGGAGCTAGTACATGCTGGTGTGGGGTCTCTAAAGGCAGCATTCAATAAGTCTTTTAAAAGAGAAATCAAACTCTCATATATGTATGTATGTATATATCTATGTATTTATCTATCTATCTATCATCTACGTCTATCTGTATCTGTCTATAGAACTATACTGGTTATATAAATATCACATTTACTGAAATGCCTGCAAGTGCATGTAGATATGTACATATATTTTAAAATAGTATCTTGTTATCATATTCACATTTTAAAAGGTAGCAAAGATAAAGTTAATAGCTGATCTGTACTGGAAGTATATTGATAAATTATTTATAATCCCAGTTTATTAAATTTTGTATTCACAATCATTTTGACAATATTATTATGGTAACATTATATAAGAACAAAGACTTAAAAAATAACTGATATTAATGAAATGTCATTTCATATAGTCTTAGAAGATTTAATATTGTACTTTGTGCTTTAACACTTAAAGAAAAAGGTAAAAGAACAATAATCTGTATTAGGGTGTATGCTCTGATTTTGGCTAAACTTTATATTGCTCTGTTTATCCATCTATAAAATAGGAGCCATGATATGTTCTATTTGCAGCACTAGAATGTTAGTGAAGTTTAGTGAATCAATATATAACTCAAGTGCTCTGGGGAAACAATTTGATTGTAAAGAATCACTGCAGAATAGAACTTAGAGATATATGATGTAGAACAGGCCTTATTTACAATAGAGTATGTTTCAGTGAACTTGTAAATTGCCCCATTAGGTACTAGATTTTTACTTTTTCCAATTTATTGACACTAAATAATCTTGAAAAGTGGACAAGGGATATTTGTCAATGTCTATTTGTATCTTGCAGTTGCAACTAAAGAGGCATAGCAAATACATTTCAGTCAAATGGGTATTTCATATGTGCTAGCCCATGTGATGATATATAGGATACAGGGAGGAGATGGGCCATTTGTGATGAATTCGATTTAATTTATTCCATACAAATGTACTACAAATAGCTGAAGGTACCCTACCTCCCATACTCCAACCCACACAGGAAGCCTGTATCAACTGTTTCCAAAATATGATGTAGCAATTACTCCTCATATGTTTTATGTGAATGTGACAATCTGTAATAGATGAAAGCAACTATGCCTTATAAACACCATTGTTTTCTCCTTTAATGGGGAAGGACTTTCTTAAAGCATTTTGATATCTTTATTCTCCTCCTGCAAGTTATAATTAGTCTCTGCAAAACTTTATTGGAATTGTGTCAAGGTTTTGGTAACTTTTTATTTTTAATTTTATGAACCTTTTGCTGATCATAGAACAATAATTTGTAAGTGCTTTTCTTAAAATGAGCAAGTCAAATGAGTAAATAAGAAAATCTCTAATATTTCTGGCCAGGTGCAGTGGCTCACATCTATAATCCCAGCAAATCGTGAGGCTGAAGCAGGACAATTATTTGAGTCCAGCAGTTTCAGACCAGCCTGGACAACATAGTGACACCCCCATCTCTACAAATAATAATGATAATAATAATAACAACCATGTGAGGTGATGTTTGCACCTGTATTCCTAACTCCTCTAGAAGTTAAGGTAGGAAGATCACTTAAGCCCAGGAACCAAAAACTTCTAGACTGTAGTGAACTGTGATAGAACCACTGCTCTCCAGCCTGGGCAACAGGACAAGACTCTATCAAAAAAAAAAAAAAAAAAAAAAAAAAAAAAAAGAAAGAAAGAAAAAGAAAAAAGAAAGGAAAAGGAAAAGAGAATACCTAATACTTACTTTTAAAAAATCATTTAAGTTCAGGGTACAAGGGCAGTTTTGTTACATATTTAAACTTGTGTCATGGGGGATTGTACAGATTATTTCATCAGCCAGGTATTAACCCTAGTACTCACTGGTTGTTTTTTTCTGATCCTCTCCTTTCTTCCACCATCCAGCCTCCAGTCGGCCCCAGTGCATGTTGTTCCCCTCTATGTCTCCATGTGTTTTCAACATTTAGATCCCACTTATAAGTGAGAATATGGGGTATTTGGTTTTCTGTTCCTTTATTATTTTTCTAAGGATAATTGCTTCTATTAGTGTGGTTAGAGCAATCAATTTTATATAAAATGGCAACTTAGGCTTCTCTCTTGTGCTACTTTAGTATTTTTTTATTAATGAGTAGTCCATAAGCAGATTTATTGGAATATGCTTTTTCAGGTTCATTACTGTCACATACTTAATGAATAGATATCGAGACATATAAGATATTTCATCTTACCTTGAAAGATCTTCCTTAACAAATGTCAACCTTATTCCCCAGTTTGTGCTGAAGATCTTGCCTTAGTAGGCATGTAACTGAAAGAGTCCAGATCTGACTTTTCCTGCCAGAATTCTCTTCTAGAGCTGGACTTGTGTTTTATAACAGGGGTTGGTGGTTGATAGTCCTTTTGCTGACAGGAGGATAAAATACGAGACCAAAAGCTTTGCCACTTCTGAGTACACCTAGATAACATGTACAATACCCATCTTTCCCCAAGGATACAAGCACTGGCAACTGATATGATCTGATCCTCTGCTTTATTCCTACAAAGAGAGAAAACAATCCTAACATTTCTGCCTAAACTAACAAGCTTTCTCTCTGCCTTTCACGCCCCATTGCCTGACTTAATGGTCATAACCTAGTAATACTGTCAGTTAGTTTGTGTAATTCTACACTATTTATCTTTAGAACTTGACATTTTACATAAATATATCTATTTATGTTACAAATAAATATTTCAGTAAAAGATGTTCTGGTTTGAAAAATGTATATCACTTACATTGCGCATACCATTACTCATAGTTCAAATCCATATAATTAAATGCAAAGTCCTGATGGCTGTCATGATGTATACCTGCTAAATTCCAGGAATTTGGCATATCAAAAATATTTTTAAGATCCAGGCTGATAGAGACGTAATGCTTATATGCTGACGTATTTGTTACTTGAAAATGTGTTAATCAGATGGTAGAATGACGAGTAAATCAAAAGATTGCAATCATTTAAGTAGGGGTCAGCGATGGGTCTAAATATTTCATTTTTGCATTTTTTTCTCTTAGTAATTCAGCTGGAATTAATATTATGCAAGAGTTGTTTTGCAAGTAGAAATGTACTTTAGTTTATGTTATCCTCTTGAGCATTTCACTCCCAAGTAACCTACTGATTACAGTCACCTTGTGGAACTGATTTCCAGGTAATATATTGTATAGAAATAACTGTCCTCACCAGTAGAAAACTGGAAATATCTTATTATAATTTATTAATCTCCATTTATGAAACAAGTGGCATCACATAAACCATAACAGAAAAAAAAGTTTAACCCTTCAATGATAATTTCTAGATGCTATAGTTAGGCTTTTTTTTAATCACTCTTGCTTGATTTCACTATGTTGAACATACTATTTTTTTAAAGTCATGCTTGTTATAATGTATATTCAGTTAAGTTTACCTCTTTCAGATATGATATTCTATGAATTTTGGAAAACAGTTGAAGTCATGCAATTGCCATCACAATCAAAATACAAATTAGTTCCAACACTCCAAAGCTTGCTAGTGACCCTTCATAGTAAATCCTATGACTTGAACTCTGACCTGGTAATAACTGATCTATTTTCTATTCCTGTAGTTTCACTGTTCTAGAAAACTATAAAAATAAAATTAAAAGTATACAGCCATTGTAGTTTGTCTGTCTTAAAAGAACATGATGCATTGATGATTCATCCAAATGTCAGTAGTTTCTTCCTTTGTATTGCTGAGTGGCATCTCATATGTGTGAAAGCATACCCATTGGTTTATCCATTTACTTGTTCAAGAGAATATGAAATGTCACAAATCTTTGGCATTTCTTAATAAAACCACTGTAAATGTTCAAATATAAGATTTTGTGTGGACATACACATCATACATATTTGGTTAATACTTATAAGAGTCATATTGCTAAAGTGTATTGTAAAAACATATTTAATTTTTTATTCAAAACAAAGCCCAATCTTTACTTCATACCTTATACATGATATACAAGACAAATAGAACCTATAAATAAGTGTAAAAAATATACAAAAATATTTTATGATCTTCGAATTGGAAGACTTCCTAAGTATAACTGTCACTGGAGAAATCACAAATAATGGATTTACAAATATGATATTTAACTTTTTAATAAATTGACAAACTACTTTCCAAAGTGGTTATACCATGTCAGTTTTTACCAGTAATGATAAGAGTTCCGATTGTTTCTCATTCAAAATAGCATTTGATATTTTTAGTTTTTTTTTTGTAGTTGTTTAATTTAGTAACTCTAATAAGTATGTAAAGTAAATTAATGAGGTTTTAATGAACATTTTTATGGGGATCAATAATGGTGAGCATTATTTCCTGTGCTTATACGCCATCTATATATCTTCTTTGGTGAAATGTCTATTCAAATGGTTTGCAACCTTTAACTTTTTTTAATTCTCATAACTGAGTTCTAAACGTATCTGTATGTATGTGTACAGTTATTCTTATTTTATACAAATTACAATAGAAAGATGTGCTTTGTGTGCATTTTCTCCTTGTCTCTGGTTTCTTTTTTCATATGCTTCACCATAGTTTGAAGAGCAGAACTTTTAAACGTTGAAATCTAAACCATCATCTTTTTTGTTTTATGATTCATGCTTATTTCATTTTATCTAAGAAATATTTATCTATCCCAAGATTATAAACATTCTCTCTCATATTTTTTCTAAACATTTTATGAGTTTAAGGTTTACATTCGGGTCTGTCATCTACTTTGAATTAATGTTCGTTCACATATAGGATGAAGTTATGTATTCAGGCTATTATTTTGGGGGAGGAGGACATATGGACATACAAATATTTTACTACTATTGTTGAAAAGCCAACTTTTCTACTTTTATTACATTTGCTCCTTGTTCTAGCTCCTTTGTTGGATGTCAATTGACCTTATATATGTGAGTCTGTTTCTGGACTCTGTTCTGTACTATTAAACTACATGCTTATTCTTTCTGAAATACCATTTTGTTCACTGTATCTATGAAGTGTGTCATAAAAGCATGTGGTCTGTAAGAGTAGACTAAGGCTGTCTATTCCTACAACAAAAAATTCTGCTAGAATTTCTAATGGGATTATATATCTGTAAATCAATTTGGAGAAGATTGATATCTAACAATATTAAATTTTGTGATACATGAAATTGGCATATCTCTAGCATTTACTTAGATCATTTTTGATGTTTTCTCTCGTCAATGTTTTAGAATTTCAAGCATGGAAATTCTGTACATATTTTGTTACAATTACACATAAGTATTCCATATAATTAGTACTATTAAAATGGTAATTATTATACTTTTAATTGAAAAATATTTGCCAAAATGGAATTTATTTTGTATATGAATTTTGTATCTTGACACTCTATAAATATAATTTTTATTAATAGATGTTTTATAAGTTTTCCAGGGATTTCCATACAGACAATCATATCTTCTGAGAATAAAGGTGGGTTTACTTCTTATTGTACCATCTGTATATTTTTTATTTCTTTTTTTCTTTTTTACTTTGGCACTGTGTGCAAACTCTGTACGATGTTAAACAGATGTGATGAAAGCAGACATAATTGACTTTTTCTGGCTTGATTTTTCAGGCAATATATTGTATCAAAACAACTGCCCTCCCCAGTAGAAAAACTGGAAATATCTTATAATTTGAAAAGTCTATGTATATGCAACACATAGTATCACATAAACCTTAACAGAACACTTCAATGCTAATTTCAAGATACTATAATTTAGCTTTTTAATCATTCTTGCTTGATTTGGCTATGTTGTACATATGATTTTTTTTTTTAAGTCAGGCTTGTTTTAATGTGTATACTTCTTGCTTTTAGTTGAAGAGCATTTATCATTTTATCATTAAGCATGATAGAATAGCATAAGATGCAGGATTATCTTAGATATCCTTCACCAGATTGTGAAACTTCATTTTGATTCTTAATTTGCCTAGAGAATCTTCTTATATGTATGTTAAATTTTGTCAAATGCTTATTTTGTATCTGTTAAGAAAATTATGTGTGCTTCTGTAGTCTGTTGATATGGTTAAATAGTTTATTTTTTGAATGTTTAACCAACCATGCATTTCTAGAATAAAGCCCACTTAATCTTAATCATGTATCATATTTTTTAGTATATTAGTGAATTTAACTTTTTAATATTTTGTTGTGTATGGCTGAGTATACATTCATAAAAGATTGGTATTACATGTAGTTCTCTGCCTCTCTGTCTCGCTGTCTCTCTCTTTCTCTGATTTTTGTACCAGAGTGATGCTGGCCTCATAAAATGAGTGTTCACTCCTCTTCTACTTTCTGCAACAGTTTGTGTGTAAGTGTTTCAATTTATTCCTTGAGTATTTGATGGAATTCACCACTGAAGCCAATTGGCCATAAAGTTTTCTTTGCGTGAATATTGTAAACTAACAATTCAGTTTTAAAAATAAATATATTACTATTAAGATTATTTATTTTTCAGTGAGATTTGCTCATTTTGTCTTTCAAGGAATCTGTTCACTTTTTTGAAGTTGTCTAATTTATTGGCGTAAAGTTAGGCATAAACATTTCTCCTTCTCCTTTTAATATGCATAATGTCTATAGGGATGTCCTCTCTTTTATCACTGATGCTGGTCATTTGTCTTCTTTTTTCTTCTTTATCAATCTAGTTATATGTTTATCAGTATTAATATTTTCGTGTATGAGTTTTTGGTTGCATTGCTTTTCTCTGTTGTTTTTCTGTTTTCAAATTCATCGATTTCACTCCTAGTTTTATTTCTTTCCTTTTGTTTGTTTTGGGTTTAATTTGCTCTATTTTTCTAGTTTCTTAAAATTTTAGCTATTGATTCACAAACTTCTTTCTATTCCAGTATAAGTATTTAATGCTATAAATTTCATTTTAAGTGCTGTTTTAGTTATGGAGCCACAACTTTGGATATGTTGCACTTTCATTTTAAAGCAAACTATCTTCTAATTTTCACAGTGAGTCCATTCTTGACTCACAGGCTATTTAGAGATTTCTTTTGAGAGACATAGTGCATTCTCTTTCATTCTGAGCCTACCTACCTAATTATTCCTCAGCTTCAGTAGTGCAGTTTTCTAGGCATTACTGCCCCTCTTTGTCATGAAAGATAAATTCTGCCTTCTAACAATGGTGAGTCTTGTGCAAGTGAGATTTCCTGTTACTCTCCGAGAGGGAGGAGACCTCTAATGGTAATAATATAGGCTCTCAAGGGGTCAGTTCTGTTTCCTACTACACCCTAGGTTTAGAGGATTATTCTTCCCTATTCTCGCAACAGAATGCCTCTTTACCCGAGCCGTAGATGTGACATGTGCCCTTTATTCAGTTGATCAAGGGCTTAGAGCCATTAGAGAAGATTCTGAATGTGGAATTAGGGATTTGTGCCTTTTTATCATTAATTTCTGCCTTTTCTCAATTGCCCAAGTATCATCTCTCTAGTGTGTCTCCTTGGCACTCTGCAGAAGTCATGGAAAAGAACCTCGTAGTGACTGGACTCTTGTGTCTGTTCCCTACCATATCCCTAGAGGACTTTTATTCCAGCCCACAATCAGTTTATACCAGTTTGTTAAAATATTAACAAATTTTTATGTACCTGCTTGTATGGCAATGGAATATCCTCCTATATTCATCAAAAGTATGATAATGTGCATGTGTCATCTCTCTTTGAGAAGTGGGAGCTCTCTCTTCTTATTTTTTTAAAAAGCTTACTTACAGGCCGGGCATGGTGGCTCATGCCTGTAATCCTAGCACTTTGGGAGGCTGAGGCGGGTGGATCACGAGGTCAGGAGATCGAGACCATCCTGGCTAACACAGTGAAACTAAAAATAGAAAAAAATATTAGCCAGGCGGTGGCAGGCGCCTGTAGTCCCAGCTACTCCAGAGGCTGAGGCAGGAGAATGGTGTGAACCCAGGAAGCAGAGTTTGCAGTGAGCAGAGATGGCATCACTGCACTCCAGTACTCCAACCTGGGCAACAGAGCAGACTCTGTGTCAAAAAAAAAAAAAAAAAAAAAAAAAAAAAAAAAGCTTAATTACAATGAAACCACAGCTCTCTGATGGTTTGAAAAAAACTGATGCTTTTGTCTTTTATCCAAGCTATACTGATTGTTAAGGAGTGATGCTCTGTCTAAAATTTTACATGCTAGGCAGAAGATACTATTATTATTATTATTATTATTATTACCAATTTTCAAATTTACATGGCACATAATCCAAATAAACAATTTGTGATATGGCTATCTTTTCTTTATTTTTCCAAATGCTAAGAATTATTGTGAACTCAATATGAAATTTAAATAAAGAACAACTAGATTATTATTTTGTTCTACTTCAAATAACAGTCTAACTCTGATTAATATCTCTTACTTACTCATCAAAATTGTGAAGATTTATTGAACCAGAAAATGTTCTTTAATACAAGAAAATTATTAAATTTGTTTAAAATTTTATATTTTAAATACTGTCCATTTGATATTCTTTCTTTTCATTTATTCAGTAAATCTTAGTGTATTAACAAAAAATATTACTTCTAAATAGAGAAAGGGGAATAATTAAAGGATTATTTATAACATATTGAATGATAAATTGTTTCACATTGAGAAGGTCTTGAAAAACAACAGATACTTCTAATCAAAAAATAAGACCTGTTTTTATTACTAGTAATTATGGTCTGTGAACCACAATCCGTAGATAAAACCCCTGATTTTATTTTGCATACCTTTCAGCTGAAAATGGTTTTTACATTTACAATATTATAAAACTAGAAAACAAAACAAAGAAGAACACGAGGCAAAGACTGTATGTAGCCCTTCACAAAACAATTGCTGAACTCTTATAAAAATAAATACTTCTCTGAGCTATATAGTTGTTAGTATTATTACTCAAAATTTATAGCATGTATGAACATTAACAAGTATTTTCAGGATACCTAGCATAAAGGGTAGGAGGACAAGAACTGGATTAAAATTGTCTGAATACAAATCTTTCTACCATTTATTTGTTGATGGTTTTGGAAAATGGTTTAACTGTCATTTGCTATAGTTTCTCATCTGTGCAATAAGGCTAATAATATTAGTGCCTCATTATTTAATTGTAAAAATTAATGAAGTATTGTAAAGCATTTGCCATTAGTTCCTAGCATATATTAAGTGTTAAGTATGTATTTAATAAATTAGGGAGAAAACAAATTTTAAATTTTAGCAATAACAAAAATATGCAGTATAAAAAAAATCACAAAAATAGAGATTAAAAGAACCATATATTAATAGTATATATTTAAGAAAATATGTCAATTACTTATATACTGCTTTACCACTTTTTGCAATAATGAAAATTACATGAGGCTAGAGATTCTTGTCACATATTTTTACTTCCAAGGGTAGTGCCCAACAAATAGAACATGTTTAATACACTTGTGTTTTTAAACAAAATTATAGAAATTTGATAGTGACATATAAATACTAGTAGAAATATATACATATATAAAATTAATATATATACATACATAAATATACATGTATATGCAAAATGAAATTTTGATAAATAGTTTAAAGAAAAGACATTCAGAATTAGGAGTATTTTAAACCTGAAAAGGCGAGTTAAATAAAAAGAAATAGGAAAACTATGCGTGGCAGGAAAAAAAAAGTCCATAGGTCACCACATCAAGCATTATGGCTTAGGTACTGACTTTTAGTAATTTTAGCGTAGGAAACAATACGGAGGCAAGTGTGATATAAGACTGATAATGTCAGTAGTGTAGACTATGTAGTTTTATGAGACATATTAAATATGTTTTGTTCTTGATCAATAATTAGTGATAAGTCGATGGAAAAATTTAGTTGGTCAAAAAGATGTGTCACTTAAGGAGGAGATATCTAAAAATTGTATACATCACAATATATATATAATTTGAAATTTGTCAGATTAGTTTTTGTGGAACTGATAGTAATTTTGAAATCACTTCCAAATGGTACTGTCTTTGGGTTATAAAAATAGATGACTTCATATACCTGAGAGAATTCATTATCTAAAACTCATGTTCTCTGATAACAAGCAATAATAATGTTTAGAAAAATGATTAGCAAGTAAGATATTGAAATCTAATTTTCTAGCATGTATTTTGTTCTGGAGACAATTTAGATGATTGAGTTATACGTTTCATAGAACTAGCTCCTTACCTTTGCGGGAAATAAAGTCTTTTGTCCTTTGGAGATTAGAGGCCTATGATTTTAAATTTTTTATTATGGTCAAGATCTTTCTAGTTTATAGGAATACAGTATAAACATTGAATTCTTTGCGGTGGAAAAATCAGTGAGCTTCCTTCAATAAACCCTTTGTGGGGGACTAGATGAGAACTTAAATGAGAGAAATTTGTGGTAGCTGCTTTTAATGTGTGTCAAATTGAGGAGTAGGCACATTAACTAAAACTATGTTTTTGGAAAAAGGCCACTGAGTAGAAAGGAGGCTATGGTTAATAGTCAATGACAACAGCAACTGAACAGATTTCCCAGAAGACTCTGCATATTAGCCGATTCCTTTTGCTAGTCCCTGAGACTGCCTATGACATCCTCATGTTTCATTTCTGGGGTTTGTACAAATAAACAGAAATCATTCTGGAACTAAAATTCGGGAGAACATTTTCTATACAATATTGCAGTTGGTCTCTGAACTAAAAAGTCAATTTGCTTTTGTAATTTCATTTATTAAATATTAAAAGAGAATTATCTGCAATTAAAAGTTTTTTTATTCCTCAAGAGAAAACACTATTGAATATATGTGATAAAAACATTAATGTAGCATGTCGCCTGAATTTGATTAGAGTTTGATATTTTTGTCCACTTTGGGAGACTATTTTAGCCTGCTATGACTTTGGCATGCAAAGGTAAACAATTTCAGAACATTTTCTTCCCTCCGTCCGTTTCCCCTTTTCTTCACATCCTCCTTATCTGTTCCCTCTCTTTCTTCCTCTTCTCTCTTCTTTTCTGTTTTTCTGTTTTGAACGTTCATGCAAACATCTAATATCTTGCTAGTTGCAAATGTCTTCTGTAAGAGCAGGATTAATACAGATAAGTGGATTAAAAATGAGCCTTAGACGATGTTTTTTTGTTTGTTTGTTTTTGTTTTTTTAATGTGCCTGGCCTAGTTTTTCAATGTCATGTCAAATAGTATTTTGTGGTTGTTCAATAGAATGATGAAAATTTGATGAAATTTTAAAGTGGTAATATTTATCAAACCTAAAAGATGAGATGAAGACATGTATGAATTACCAAAAAGGTAATTTAAAAATAGAAAGACAGAAAGTACAGCCACTGTGAATAACAGTATGGAGTTTCTTATACAAAGTATAAATGGAAGTGCCATTTGATCCAGCAATTCCACTACAGGATATATATCTAAAAGAAAGGAAATCACCAGACTCCTTTCAGGTCAGTTCTGCTGGTGCTGACCTTGAGGCCATGGAGATAGTGGTGCAACCTTTAAATTGACCAAATCCATTTCATTTTAAGGACGATCAAAATACCAGGAAGCTTTTGTACAAATCCCAATATGTAAATAAAATGTGCTGTGGAGGCAGATATTATCTAACTTGTTTATTATCTATTGCAATTGAATCCTGTTGATAGAATGCAAATATTATAGCAGAAAATGTCCAAAATTATTTAAGAGCTTTACAATAAGTCAATATCATCTGTTATCTTAGTCTGTTCTCACGCTGCTATGAAGACATAACCAAGGCTGGGTAATTTATAAAGGAAAGAAGTTTATTTATTTATTTTTATTTATTTATTTATTTTTTTATTATATTTTAAGTTCTAGGGTACATGTGCATAACGTGCAGGTTTGTTACATATGTATAGTTGTGCCATGTTGGAGTGCAAAGGAAAGAAGTTTAATTGACTCACAGTTCGGTATGACCCGGGAGGCCTCAGGAAGCTTCCAATCATGGCGGAAGGCAAAGGGGAAGCAAGCACCTCCTTCCCAGGGCAGCAGGAGGTAGTGGGTGCGGGCAGGGGAAATGCCAGATGCCTATAAAACCATCAGATCTCCTGAGACTAGCTCACTCTCAGGAGAACAGCATGGGGGAAACCACTTCCATGATCTGATGACTTCCACCTGGTCTCCCCCTTGGTATGTAGGGATTATGGCAATTACAACTCAATATGAGATTTTGGGTGGGGACACAACCAAACCATATTAGCTGACATGTATCTATTTATTTTCCGCAGGTAATTTTGTACACAAAGAGTAATTATTACTTAAGATAAGACTCTTCTTTTAATTCAACATTAAGGAATCTGTGGCGATTCCTGTCTGCGTTTATTTCCCTTTGAGAGAGAGGGAGGAAGAGGGAAGATTAGAAGGGATGGGGTTGGGGACACAAGCAATGATTTGTTGATAAAGTGACTAAAATAAAAGCAATCAAATTTGTAAAAAAAAAAAAAGAAAAAAGAAAAAAAAAATCAGTATATCGAAGAGAAAGTATCTGAACTCTCACGTATATTGCAGCACTATTAATAGCCGAGATATGAAATCAACTTAGGTATCCATCAACAAATGAATGGAAAAGTTTCGTATATGTATACACACACACACACACACACTCACACACACAAATATTATTCTATCACTTAAAAGCATGAAATCTTGTTATTTGCAACAACATAGATGAAATTGGAGGACAAAAATTTAAATGAAATAAGCCAGGTGCAGAAAGACAAACGTTACATATTCTCACTCATTTGTGGTAGCTAAAAAAAAAAAAAAAAAAAAAAAAAAAAAAAAAAAAAAAAAAAAAAAAAGATCTCATGAATGTAGTGAATAGAATGGTGGTTACTAGAGGCTGAGAAGGATAATGGGGAGTGAATAATAAGATAATGGATAATTAGAAACAATAAGATCTAGTGTCTGGTAGCAAAGTAGGGTCAATTTAATTAAAAACAATTTATTACACATTTTAAAGTATCTAGAAAAATTAATTTGGAATGTTCCCAACAAAAAATAATGACAAATGCTTGAAGGATGGATATCCCAATTACCCAGATTTGATCATTACACATTGGGTGCTTGTATCAAAATATGACATGTACCCCATAAATATTTATGATTATTATGTATCCACAAAGTTAAAAATAATAAAACAAAATAAAATAAAAAATAAAGACAGAAGGAAAGGAAAAGGAAGGGAGGAAGGGAGGAAGAAAAAGAAAGAAAATACACAATCCATGCACAACTGAGAGAATAAGGCGTTTATTAGCAGTCAAACATTTTGGTTTGTTTATTTGGTGAAGTGATTCACAATGTTAATAATCATAAAATTAAAAATACTAATAAAATTAAAAATATTAGTTTATTTGGAAAATGTGAATCTAATAATGAGTGAAAGTAATTCATTTCATTAATAAATCATAATTTAAATGTCCTCTTTATTTTTCATTTTCTGCCAATTAATGTTGTATGGATCAGAGTCTAGATTTTTACTATCTAATGTCAATCAAATTTTCTGCTGACAAGCTCTAGTAATTCCCCCTATAAGTAATAGAAATATTATTGCTGTATATTGAGTACGTAGCTAAGTAAGTAGTCCAATGGACAATGCTGTCTTTAAAGTGCTTTAGCTGATGATTCTCATTCAGTTCATCTAATTGAAAATTACAGCTTTCTATTTCATATGTTACTACATAGTTTGGGCAGATGTTTTTCAGCCATATCCTTGTACCTTTTTTTAAATCTTTTCTATTTTAGAGAAAAATTCTCTGAATTATTTCGTTAATAGTTTACAGATACAAAACCAGCCCATACTGCTTGTAAATTCGATGCTTTTCCTAGTTTATTGTCTTATAGGTCACAACAGTTGAGCACCATTTCGTGAGAACATTCTCAGAAGATAATGCAATTCATTATTCTCTATGTATCTGAAATCCCTACCTGTAGTTAGATAATGCATATTTTGAAAGTTGGTTAGCAATGATAAGCTTGGATGGAGTGGGTTCGGTCTAAGGTGGGTACTGAAACTTCCCTTGTCATATAGAATTAAGTGTAATAATTATTGCTCACAATATCAGTATATGTAGAACAAGGTACACTCATAATGGCTTGTTTAATATCTTTCTCTGTTACTCAATTAACAAATATTTTTTTAAATTTTTTAACATGAAAACAAGTTTATGAAGGAGGTAAAGAAATAAAAGAACGTCTGCTCCATAGGCAGAGCAGCCAATAAATAATATTTTTTAAATAGCAAAACACAGAGAATATTTTTAAAAGGGGAATTAACAAACAAAATGTCTAAGTAAAGAATAAAAATATAAATAATAAAAGCAATATCCCAGATAGTTAAGCAATGTCCATTATTAATAAGACATGATTTAAACTACACTTAAAATAGTCTATCATAATAAGACTGAAGTTTATTATACAGGAAATATTTAAAGTTCTATTTATGGTTCCTGCACTTTGGGAGTTTTGGTCTACAAACTTCAGCTAGAGGGTGATTTGTCTTTCAATTATCAATTTGTACATATGACAGAGCATGAGGATGTTAATGATTGCACAACATGAATTAATTGGTTTCTGTGATTTCCAACCTTGAGACTTCCCAAGTATTCTGACCCAGAACTCAAAAGTTGAAGCCCTTTGTTCAATTTAGTAATTCTAACTTTGAAGAGTCTACTATCATTGAAGAAAAATTAGCTTTGGTTTTATAAATTGCACATTTGTTTATTTACAGACTACCTTAAAAAAGATAATGAAAATTTGACTATTCACTGAATTTAATTTAACTCACTCAACTCTTACTGAAAATAATGAGTTTTTAACAAGTTTATGATATTTTAAGTTCATTGTAAATTCAAAAATCATGAAAAATTGATGACAGTCCTCAGATAATAAAATATAATTTTAAAGATTTTTCATAAATTAAACTGTATCATCATTAATTTATCAACTATCATGAATAATTATATTTATATTATAAGTTCATATGCTCTTAAATAATTGATTTTAACTTCCCAATTACATCTATAGCCTGAAGTACTGACATTTGATAACATTTTCTATAAAGGTACACAAAATATGCTTCAGTTGCGCAAGAGATTATTGAATAGTGAATGTTAAAAATAAAATATGCACAAATAACAATATCAAAAATATATTGACAATAGAATATTTGAAACAGTTACCTTCAAGTGTACTCACTGCATTTTGATGAGAAATAAATTTTTTTAAAGAAATAAGGGTAATGATGTTAACTTATATTTAAACTCTGCTTAGCATATGAAAAGGAGAATCGGTATTTCTTCAGGAATATCAAAGATAAACAAACAAATATATTTATAGATCATGGGTGAGTAGAGCTTAAAGAGAACTATGAGATATCCAACAAATGTATAACCTTTTCTCTTTTTTGCAAGAAAGAAGGACTATACTCATTGCAATAATAAAGTTGTATCTAACCCTGACCCCAAAACTCACACATACATGCATAAATACACTCCATTTACTTAGTGATCTGGCAAATGAAGGTGATTAAAGGGAAGAGCCCATTATAAGGATGTTTGAATGCATCAGAAGGCAAATTGTAGAGACAGAGCATGATAATAATAAATTATAATAATTAGAAATAATATGAATAATAATAAATTCCTTTTATTCACCGTGTTTTTAAGATTCATTCCCATATGAGTTCCCAGTCATTTGCATGCTGAAAAAAAATTTTGTTTAAAAGGTATCAGCAGTCAATTTATTTCTTCACAAAATTCATTCATTAGAACCATGCAATAAATTTTGAGATCTGTATGCTTCACCTTTTATTGGTAAGATTATATTTTTTATTAATGAACATTTGCTTTCTTTTTTTTAATCTTCTTTATTTTATTTTATTTTATTTTTTTATTATACTTTAAGTTCTAGGGTACATGTGCATAACGTGCAGGTTTGTTACATATGTATACTTGTGCCATGTTGGTGTGCTGCACCCATCAACTCATCAGTACCCATCAATTCACCATTTATATCATGTATAACTCCCCAGTGCAATCCCTCCCGCCTCCCCCCTCCCCATGATAGGCCCCAGTGTGTGATGTTCCCCTTCCCGAGTCCAAGTGATCTCATTGTTCAGTTCCCACCTATGAGTGAGAACATGCGGTGATTGGTTTTCTCTTCTTGTGATAGTTTGCTAAGAATGATGGTTTCCAGCTGCATCCATGTCCCTACAAAGGACGCAAACTCATCCTTTTTTATGGCTGCATAGTATTCCATGGTGTATATGTGCCACATTTTCTTAATCCAGTCTGTCACAGATGGGCATTTGGGGTGATTGCAAGTCTTTGCTATTGTGAATAGTGCCGCAATAAACATACGTGTGCATGTGTCTTTGTAGTAGAATAATTTATAATCCTTTGGGTATATACCCAGTAGTGGGATGGCTGGGTCATATGGTACATCTAGTTCTAGATCCTTGAGGAATTGCCATACTGTTTTCCATAATGGTTGAACTAGTTTACAATCCCACCAACAGTGTAAAAGTGTTCCTATTTCTCCACATCCTTTCCAGCACCTGTTGTTTCCTGACTTTTTAATGATTGCCATTCTAACTGGTGTGAGATGATATCTCATTGTGGTTTTAATTTGCATTTCTCTGATGGCGAATGATGATGAGCATTTTTTCATGTGTCTGTTGGCTGTAGGAATGTCTTCTTTTGAGAAATGTCTGTTCATACCCTTTGCCCACTTTTTGATGGGGTTGTTTGTTTTTTTCTTGTATATTTGTTTGAGTTCTTTGTAGATTCTGGATATTAGCCCTTTGTCAGATGAGTAGATTGCAAACATTTTCTCCCATTCTGTAGGTTGCCTGTTCACTCTGATGGTAGTTTCTTTTGCTGTGCAGAAGCTCTTTAGTCTAATCAGATCCCATTTGTCAATTTTGGCTTTTGCTGCCGTTGCTTTTGGTGTTTTAGACATGAAGTCCTTGCCCATGCCTATGTCCTGAATGGTATTACCTAGATTTTCTTCTAGGGTTTTTATGGTATTACTTCTAACATTTAAGTCTCGAATCCATCTTGAATTAATCTTCGTATAAGGAGTAAGGAAAGGATCCAGTTTCAGCTTTCTACTTATGGCTAGCCAATTTTCCCAGCACCATTTATTAAATAGGGAGTCCTTTCCCCATTTCTTGTTTCTCTCAGGTTTGTCAAAGATCAGATGGCTGTAGATGTATGGTATTATTTCAGAGGACTCTGTTCTGTTCCATTGGTCTATATCTCTGTTTTGGTACCAGTACCATGCTGTTTTGGTTACTGCGACAATTGGTATGAAGCTGTGATTAGCACCGCAGATTTCTGAGCATTGTCCATAGTAGACACCTGGTCATATAGCAGTGAATGAAGTCTGGTTTAAGCGTCTGGGAATTGGTTACTGTAGCCTTGTAGTATAGTTTGAAGTCAGGTAGCGTGACGCCTCCAGCTTTGTCCTTTTGACTTAGGATTGTCTTGGCAATGCGGGCTCTTTTTTGGTTCCATATGAACTTTAAAGCAGTTTTTTCCAATTCTGTGAAAAAACTCATTGGTAGCTTGATGGGGATGGCATTGAATCTATAAATAACCTTGGGGAGTATGGCCATTTTCACGATATTGATTCTTCCTATCCATGAGCATGGTATGTTCTTCCATTTGTTAGTGTCCTCTTTTATTTCACTGAGCAGTGGTTTGTAGTTCTCCTTGAAAAGGTCCTTTATATCCCTTGTAAGTTGGATTCCTAGGTATTTTATTCTCTTTGAAGCAATTGTGAATGGAATTTCATTCATGATTTGGCTCTCTGTTTGTCTGTTACTGGTGTATAAGAATGCTTGTGATTTTTGCACATTAATTTTGTATCCTGAGACTTTGATGAAGTTGCTTATCAGCTTAAGGAGATTTTGGGCTGAGACCATGGGGTTTTCTAACTATACAATCATGTCATCTGCAAACAGGGACAATTTGACTTCTTCTTTTCCTAACTGGATACCCTTGATTTCTTTCTCTTGCCTGATTGCCCTAGCCAGAACTTCCAACACTATGTTGAATAGGAGTGGTGAGAGAGGGCATCCCTGTCTTGTGCCAGTTTTCAAAGGGAATTTTTCCAGTTTTTGCCCATTCAGTATGATATTAGCTGTGGGTTTGTCATAAATAGCTCTTATTATTTTGAGGTACGTTCCATCAATACCGAATTTATTGAGCGTTTTAGCATGAAGGGCTGTTGAATTTTGTCAAAAGCCTTTTCTGCATCTATTGAGATAATCATGTGGTTCTTGTCTTTGGTTCTGTTTATATGCTGGATTACATTTATTGATTTGCGAATGTTGAACCAGCCTTGCATCCCAGGGATGAAGCCCACTTGATCATGGTGGATAAGCTTTTTGATGTGCTGCTGAATCCGGTTTGCCAGTATTTTATTGAGGATTTTTGCATCGATGTTCATCAGGGATATTGGTCTAAAATTCTCTTTTTTTGTTGTGTCTCTGCCAGGCTTTGGTATCAGGATGATGTTGGCCTCATAAAATGAGTTAGGGAGGATTCCCTCTTTTTCTATTGATTGGAATAGTTTCAGAAGGAATGGTACCAGCTCCTCCTTGTACCTCTGGTAGAATTCAGCTGTGAATCCATCTGGTCTTGGACTTTTTTTGGTTGGTAGGCTATTAATTGTTGCCTCAATTTCAGAGCCTGCTATTGGTCTATTCAGGGATTCAACTTCTTCCTGGTTTAATCTTGAGAGAGTGTAAGTGTCCAGGAAATTATCCATTTCTTCTAGATTTTCTGGTTCATTTGCGTAGAGGTGTTTATAGTATTCTCTGATGGTAGTTTGTATTTCTGTGGGGTCGGTGGTGATATCCCCTTTATCATTTTTTATTGCGTCTATTTGATTCCTCTCTCTTTTCTTCTTTATTAGTCTTGCTAGCGGTCTGTCAATTTTGTTGATCTTTTCAAAAAACCAACTCCTGGATTCATTGATTTTTTGGAGGGTTTTTTGTGTCTCTATCTCCTTCAGTTCGGCTCTGATCTTAGTTATTTCTTGCCTTCTGCTAGCTTTTGAATGTGTTTGCTCTTGCCTCTCTAGTTCTTTTAATTGTGATGTTAGAGTGTCAATTTTAGATCTTTCCTGCTTTCTCTTGTGGGCATTTAGTGCTATAAATTTCCCTCTACACACTGCTTTAAATGTGTCCCAGAGATTCTGGTATGTTGTATCTGTGTTCTCATTGGTTTCAAAGAACATCTTTATTTCTGTTTTCATTTTGTTATGTACCCAGTAGTCATTCAGGAGCAGGTTGTTCAGTTTCCGTGTAGTTGAGGGGTTTTGATTGAGTTTCTTAGTCCTGAGTTCTAGGTTGATTGCACTGTGGTCTGAGAGACAGTTATAATTTCTGTTTTTTACATTTGCTGAGGAGTGCTTTACTTCCAACTATGTGGTCAATTTTGGAATAAGTGTGATGTGGTGCTGAGAAGAATGTATATTCTGTTGATTTGGGGTGGAGAGTTCTATAGATGTCTATTAGGTCTGCTTGGTGCAGAGATGAGTTCAATTTCTGGATATCCTTGTTAACTTTCTGTCTCATTGATCTGTCTAATGTTGACAGTGGAGTGTTGAAGTCTCCCATTATTATTGTATGGGAGTCTAAGTCTCTTTGTAAGTCTCCAAGGAATTGCTTTATGAATCTGGGTGCTCCTGTATTGGGTGCATATATATTTAGGATAGTTAGCTCTTCCTGTTGAATTGATCCCTTTACCATTATGTAATGGCCTTCTTTGTCTCTTTTGATCTTTGATGATTTAAAGTCTGTTTTATCAGAGACTAGGATTGCAACCCCTGCTTTTTTGTGTTCTCCATTTGCTTGGTAGATCTTCCTCCATCCCTTTATTTTGAGCCTATGTATGTCTCTGCATGTGAGATGGGTCTCCTGAATACAGCAGACTCATGGGTCTTGACTCTTTATCCAGTTTGCCAGTCTGTGTCTTTTAATTGGACCATTTAGTCCATTTACATTTAAGGTTAATATTGTTATATGTGAACTTGATCCTGCCATTATGATATTAACTGGTTATTTTGCTTGTTAGTTGATGCAGTTTCTTCCTAGTCTCGATGGTCTTTACATTTTGGCATGTTTTTGCAATGGCTGGTACCGGTTGTTCCTTTCCATGTTTAGGGCTTCCTTCAGGGTCTCTTGTAAGGCAGGCCTGGTGGTGACAAAATCTCTACGCGTTTGCTTATCTGTAAAGGATTTTATTTCTCCTTCACTTATGAAACTTAGTTTGGCTGGATATGAAATTCTGGGTTTAAAATTCTTTTCTTTAAGAAAAGAATATTGAATATTGGTGCCCACTCTCTTCTGGCTTGTAGAGTTTCTGCCGAGAGATCTGCTGTTAGTCTGATGGGCTTCCCTTTGTGGGTAACCCGACCTTTCTCTCTGGCTGCCCTTAAGATTTTTTCCTTCATTTCAACTTTGGTGAATCTGGCAATTATGTGTCTTGGAGTTGCTCTTCTGGAGGAGTATCTTTGTGGCGTTCTCTCTATTTCCTGAATTTGAATGTTGGCCTGCCCTACTAGGTTGGGGAAGTTCTCCTGGATGATATCCTGAAGAGTGTTTTCCAACTTGGTTCCATTTTCCCCCTCACTTTCAGGCACCCCAATCAGACGTAGATTTGGTCTTTTTACACAATCCCATACTTCTTGCAGGCTTTGTTCATTTCTTTTTATTCTTTTTTCTTTTGGTTTCTCTTCTCGCTTCATTTCATTCATTTGATCCTCAATCGCTGATACTCTTTCTTCCAGTTGATCGAGTCGGTTACTGAAGCTTGTGGATTTGTCACGTATTTCTCGTGTCATGGTTTTCATCTCTGTCATTTCATTTATGACCTTCTCTGCATTAATTAGTCTAGCTGTCAATTCTTCCACTTTTTTTCAAGATTTTTAGTTTCTTTGCGCTGGGTACGTAATTCCTCCTTTAGCTCTGAGAAGTTTGATGAAATGAAGCCTTCTTCTCTCATCTCATCAAAGTCATTCTCTGACCAGCTTTGATCCATTGCTGGTGATGGGCTGCGCTCCTTTGCAGGGGGAGATGTGCTCTTATTTTTTGAATTTCCAGCTTTTCTGCCCTGCTTTTTCCCCATCTTTGTGGTTTTATCTGTCTCTGGTCTTTGATGATGGTGACGTACTGATGGGGTTTTGGTATAGGTGTCCTTCTTGTTTGATAGTTTTCCTTCTGACAGTCAGGACCCTCAGCTGCAGGTCTGCTGGAGATTGCTTGAGGTCCACTCCAGACCCTGTTTGCCTGGGTATCAGCAGCAGAGGTTGCAGAAGATAGAACAGCGAGTGTACCTGTCTGATTCTTCCTTTGGAAGCTTCCTCTCAGGGGTGTACTCCACCCTGTGAGGTGTGGGGTGTCAGATTGCCCCTAGTGGGGGATGTCTCCCAGTTAGGCTACTCAGGGGTCAGGGACCCACTTGAACAGGCAGTCTGTCCCTTCTCAGATCTCAACCTCCGTGTTGGGAGATCCACTGCTCTTTGCAAAGCTGTCAGACAGAGTCGTTTGCGTCTGCAGAGGTCGAACATTTGCTTTCTTAATGTTACATAACTACAGAAGACAGATTATATTTGCAATTTTAAGTTATTTAATAGTAACATAGTTTGGGATTAACTAATTTTCTCCTTAAATATGAAAATCATGACTGCCTAGAGAAACGTTGCATAAACATGTACATATATGTTTCCCAATTACATTTTCCATCTTTAATTCATGTTCTAATTGTACATGAATTAAAATTATATTTCTACATATATAATGAATTTATTTGACTTTTCAAGTAAGATCAATGTATTTTTTATGGATTTCCAAAATTTGAGATCATATTAAAATATTTGAATGCATTTTAACATTTTCTAGCAAATCAGTATTTTAGATTTTATTAAAATTCAGATCAATTATTAAATTATGAAATATCTATAAATATAACAATAGGAATTATATATATATATATTTTGTTTGTTTGTTTGTTTGTTTGTTTGTTTGTTTTTGAGATGGAGTCTTGCTCTGTCGCCCAGGCTGGAGTGTAGTGGCCGGATCTTCTCAGCTCACTGCAAGCTCCGCCCCCGGGTTCATGACATTCTCCTGCCTCAGCCTCCTGAGTAGCTGGGACTACAGGCTCCGGCCCCCGCGCCCAGCTAGTTTTTTGTATTTTTTTAGTAGAGACGGGGTTTCACCATGTTAGCCAGGATGATCTCGAATCCTGACCTCGTGATCCTCCCGTCTTGGCCTCCCAAAGTGCAGGGATTATAGGCTTGAGCCACCGCACCCGGCTGGGAATTATATTTTGATTAAATAAATTTTGAAGGGGAAATTAAAACATGTTTCCATGAATGCCAAGAATGCTTCATGAATAAATGCAGTCCTTCAGTTTTAAAAGCAGAAACAAAAAGGATAATTACATTTATTTTATTTTAAATAATGATTAATATGGTGAAACAAATTACATTATTTTTAACAGAATCACAGTGGTCTTGAACAATCCAACCCTAAATGGATCCAAAGACACAGCACTGAAGAGATAGTATGTGTTCTGTTTCTACCCCCTTCGTATTCTACCAAAATGCCAACTACCAGAGTTCGACTCAGCTAATACTGTCTATATATATATATATTTGATATTTCTTTTGTGAATTTAAAAAAAATGATATTCCTCTGTTATTTGATTTCAGTGGCTTGATAGAGATAATGTAGTAATATACAACAGAGTAGAAAATACTCTGTTTGTGTCAAATAGACTAAGGAGTTCAGCACTAGAATAGCTTTGGGCATTCCTATTGTGTTGCTTCTCAAAAAATGCCTGCCTCTTGTAGGTCTCTTAGCTGTATCACACAGTTATATTTAATCAACACTTGTTAGTGTGGCAATACAGAATGAACTAGTTGGGGATAGAGTTCTGTTTTTTTTCTGTAATTCAGTTTTATTCACGCATTATGAACCCTATCTTAGGAATGTGACCTTCGCAAGTCCCACCAACCCACCAACAAGTAATGCTATGACAAGCACTTATTCTGGCTCTTACCCCATAGGAAGAGCTTCAAAGTTTTTCTTATTTTTCCTTCACCAGCTGCAGTGGGTTTCTTAGTATGTATTCAGGTGGTGGATTTTATATCTTTGCTCCTGCTAACTAAAGCTTTTGCAACTCATGTAAGGTAGAGAATTTCAGTGACATTGTTTCCTCTTCCCATGCCACCAAGCTGCAATGGCATTTGACTGGTGCCCTCTGGGATACCATTTTAATGACCTTTTCCCCACATTGTGTGTGTGTGCGTGTGTGTGTATGTGTGTGTGAATTATATATGTATACACACACACACACATATGTTAAATATATATATTTCTGTAATGAAGATAGTAGAGATGAGTTGGGACAAATGTTGACAGTGGCTGCCATCTATATTTCCCTATCAGCAGCACAGAGTGGGATATGCCTTCACTGTATTCTTTACATGATAAACTTTTAAAAAACTTGTGTATTCCCAAAGGAGTAGACAGCAAGTGTGTGGGTATATCTGTGGTCCTTAGGGGCTTCACACATTCAGGCCAGTCCATATTCAGTCCTCAGCACCCCTTTAAATTTCTCCAGTTTTATTTTCCTTTCTGTTTATGCGGTGTTGAACAGCAGCATCCCCAGGTAGATATATGTTCAGATCCCATTTCTCCCTGAAAACATCTGTCACTATAAAATCTTGGTTTGATATTTTGTCCTGTGACCTGAATTTTGTAATGTGTTCATGAGAAGTTATTTTACAGTCACTCTATTTATTTTTTTCTATTTTCTGGATTAGAATGAAACTTTACATAGCACTCTAAACTCTTGTGCTAAAACTAGAAGTCTACTTAATGATTTAAAAATTATACTTCCATAATTATATCTTCTATGAAATAAATATATTTTATGTACATTTTATTATGTTTTAATCAGTGACTCAATTCCAATATTTCTCTATTCATATTGTTTATTTTGGTTTTCAGTCAATTTGTTCCTGTCTAATGACATACAAATTTTATTTTGATATACTTTATTTTGTAGAATGTGTTTGTCACAATATCATAGGCTCTGGCTGATATTATCTTCTGAAGAAAATTTAATTTTTCAGTGTGGTTGTCAGAACATGACCTGATCACCAAAACTTTGTCTTGGAATGAGCTGTTTGAAGCTGAGTTGCAGTCAAGTATGTATGCTCATATATTTCATCATTGCTAGTTCAAAACCTCAATAATATTTCACTTTTAGGTTCCTCCCTGGGGTATATGGGAGAGATGTCATACCTGCATTGGCCCCATAATCATTTAGTCTCTCCCAATCCATGTGAATACAAGGAAAAAACTCACTGGAAGAATAGCCACGTGTCAAGTATTTAAATTAATCTTGTAGTTTCAAAGCCCTTATATCTAATATTGTTAAATGTCCTGATGGAAAAAACAGGAGAGAAAGCTGGACTCATCTCAATATCCTTCTTTTTTCTTCATACCTTGGATGCTAGATGTCATGTGCTCTTGGCATTTCCCAGATGCTTACTTAGAGATTTTTTTTTTTTTAATCTTTATATTGACAGTGCAAGGATGTTTCCACTAAGAAGTGCTTTGCCATTGCTCTAAGCAATGTTTAAAGTTGAATATAGAAATTTTTGATGTTGTTGTTTCATTTATTTTTAAGCCTCTTCTCAAACATCACATTCTTATTCATTTTATAGAACTTTTTTTGACATACACAGTGAATCTTTTATTTTGGTGACTCATTGTAAATATTTCTATGATGCAACTTAATAAACTACTTCAGGTTAAATTGTTTGCATGTCTTGTGTTCTATTGATTATAAAGCTTATAGAGGAATTAAAATTATCATTAGATACAGAATTCATCACTTTGCACAACTCTGTTATGCACAAATAAGTTACCACAATTTAGTTAAATAACACCGGCCCCAAAAACACAGTTCAAATTTCCTTTATAGTGGTGTATATTTTTACAGATCTATTGAGGCATAATGGATAAATAAAACTTGTATACATTTAAGGTATATAAAGTAATGTTTTGTTATATATTTATATACATTGTGAAATAATTACCGTGATCAAACCTATTAACACACCAATCACCACACATAGTAACATTTTTGTGTTTGTGCTGAGAATACTTAAAATTTACTCTAATACCAAATTTCAAGTACTGCACTCCCGAGGTATCTGCAGGGGATTGTTTCCAGAATCCCAAGGGTACCAAAATCTGTAGATGCTGAAGTCCCACACCTGGCCCTGCAGAACTTGCAGACACACAAATCCTAATACAAATACTGCATTGCCCATCTGTACCTGGTTTAATCAGTGGCTGTGAAACTTGTGGATATGGAGGGCCAACTGTATTCAATACAATATTATTAAGTATAGCCATTGTGCTGTACATTAGGGTGCCAGAACTTATTCATTTTATAACTGGAAATTTGCTTCTTTTACCAATCTATTTCTATTTCCCCACCCACCAACCTCTTCTGGGTCATTACTCTTCTATTCTGTGGCTCTCTGAGTTCAACATTTTCAGATTCCACATGTAATTAAGATCATGGAGTATTTGTCTTCTATGTCTGTCTTATTTCACATAGCATAATGTCTCCCATATTCATTTATGTTTTCACAAAAGGCAAAGCTTCCTTATTTTTAAAGGTTGAATAATATTTCATTATATAAATTTTGTATCTGTTAAACCATTGACAGACATTTAGGTTGTTTCCATATCTTAGTTATTAAAAATAATGCTGCAATGAATATGGGTTTATAGATAATTATTTAAGATATTGATAATATTTTGTTTGCATATATACCTGTAAGTAGTAGTATTGGATCACATAGTAGTTACATTTTTAAATCGTTAAAGAAATAATAGCTTCCAATAATAAAATTTTATGACAACAAATGCCTACATGAAGAAAGGGAAAAATCAATATAGGAACATAATTTTACACTTTGTAAAACAATAATAAACCATCAAAGTTAGCAGAATAAAACAATAATGAAAGTTAGAGAAGAAATGAATAACAAGAGACTTGAGGTTGGGTGCAGTGGTTCATGCCTGTAATCCCAGCACTTTGGAAGGCCAAAGCGGGAAGATCAGGAGGTCAAGAGTTCGAGACCAGCCTGGACAACATGGTGAAACCCCATCTCTACCAAAAAATACCAAAAAAAAAAAAAAAAAATAGCCAAACATGGTGGCGCATGCTGTAGTCCCAGCTATCAGCCGGGCATGGTGGCATGCGCCTGTAGTCCCAGCTACTCGGGAGACTGAGGTAGGAGAATCGCTTGAACCCAGAAGGCAGAGGTTGCAGTGATCCAAGATCGCACCACAGCACTCCAGCCTGGGCGACAGTGACTCCAAAAAAAAAAAAAAAAAAGAAAAAAATAGGAGAGAGACTTGAAAAACAAGAGAAAAGATTAACAAAACTTACAGTTTGGGTTATGGAAAGATAAATAAAATTAACAAACCTTTAGGTAGGCTAACAAAAAGAGAGAGAGAAGTCTTTTAAATAAGTAAAATGTGAAATCAAAGATAATGTGTTAAAACTGATAGCACAGAAATACGAAGAATTGTGAGAGACTATTATAAAAGATTGTACACCAATGAATTGGATAATCTTTAAGAAATGGATAAATTCCTGGGAAACATACAATCTGCGAAGACTAAATCATGAAGAAATAGAAAATTTGAACACATCAATAATGAGGAAGGAGACTGAGTCAGTAATAAAAATCTCTCATCAAAGAGAAGGCTGGCCCTGATGGCCTCACTGATGAATTCTACAAGAAATTCAAAGAATAGTTAAGATAGATAATTTTTCAATTTTTCTAAAAATATGAAGAGAAGTAAACATTTCTAAGCTCATTTCATGAAGCAAGCCAGTGTTACCCTGACACCAAAGGCAGACAAGAACACTACAAGGTAACAAAATCACAGGTTAATATCTCTAATGAACATATACAAAAATCCTCAACAAAATACGCATAAACCAAATTCAGCAGGACTTTGGAAAGATCATACACCATAATTAAGTGTGGTGTATCCCTTGAATGGAAGGATGGTTCAACATATGCAAATCAGTAAGTATGATACATCACATTAACAGAATGAAGAATTAAAATTATATGATCATGGTATGTTATCTATGATTAATGCCATCAAACATACACTTTGTTGCTAGACCTTAAGTCTAAATATCACTATGTAAATAACATATGTCTATCATTATCCATAATTATTTATGTTCTATCCATTTTTTTTTTTAAGAATGATCACTGTAGGTCTAACATTCAGTTCATATACTTACAGCAAAGCATGCAGTTGCATTGACTCTCTGTCTGCTAGTGATAAACTTATGTGACACTTTATAGAAATGGGGTAGCAAAAGAAGAATTTGACCAAAAAAGAGGAACGTATATCAAAGAAACAAATGTGATAATTCTGGTAGTTAAATTGAATGTGATTAGAAGGTTTGTAAATGGCAACAGCAAAGCAAATATAGGAATTGACCCAGGGCTTCATGAAGTTAAAATATACACTGAGTTGAAAAATTGTGATAAACATAAAACACAGGGCAAAGGTGCTTTAACATCTGGAACAGATGTTGAACACATTAGGAACAGAAACCCATTTATGGTTAAAATGAAATATTTATCTCTATTTTGGATTAAATATTTCCATTAAAATAAAAGGAAATACAATTCCAATTTCTTTGCAAAACTCTTGTCCAAAGCATTGGGGTTAGCTACCACACTGAAAGAATATGGTAATTACAAAAAGACTGTAGAAAACCTTTACTACAAATAAAAACTGATCTCATAATTTTAGAAGTTGGAATGCACTGCACTGATTAATTTTAAGGTGTCTGATGAAGCTACCTCTCCAGATCAAGATATTGATGTAAAATTTGCAATCAGCTTGCAAGGATTTGTTGTGACTAAAGGATGACAGTTTCTCAGAGGAAGTGACAAGGAACAAATCTTTACATTAAAGGAACTCTCAGATATATTACTTGATGTAGACACTGCAAAGGACAAAATGCTGAGAGCTAATATAAATTTGGAAAAGAGTACAATTCACTAGCCAAGGCATAGAAATGAATCTCTCTATATATAGAAACTTATGCAATTAAAAGAAGACAAACAATGTTTAAACTATTTTTTAAAATATATAAATATTGCTTAAATAATGTTTAAGCTATTTCTGAGGACTCTGGAAAAATGTTTCAAAAAATAAAATAATTCTAAATGTATATGTTTAAATTATAGTGTGATACATAAATATTAGTTTTATTTTAATTTTTCATTTTCTTATACATTCAAAAGTAATATAATTGTTAATATTTTCAAAAGTTTTAAAGTTTACAGAAAAAATATTTTTTTCAATTGATTATTGATATCACTTACACAGTTTTAGTTTTTATACTGCATTACTGTGCAAAGGAGAAAAGCAAAAAAATGTTATTAGTAATATTGCCAAAAGAATGAAATGAATAGACAAATGCATTATTATTACTTTTCTAGGTATCGAAATATACTAAAAGTATGATATTTGAACTCAAACAAATTTTAATGTTGGGTACATACACATATACTTTTTTCTTTTCAGTGTTACAAATTCTTTGGAAATGTGAACAATTTTTTGTTGTTAAACTAGTCTTGAGATGACAAGCCTGAAGTGAAAGATGTGAAATACAACCCCTTCCATTTTTCTAAATAATTTGAAGCTAAAACTTGAAATATAAATTTTTACTTCTTAAATATAATAAAATACATAATAATAAAGTACAAAATTTAATTGTGCTAAAATAATGTAGAAATTCAAAAATATTTATACCTGATGATGCTTTAATGTGTATGTTTTATACATATATGCATATATATACACACATTGTATATACATATAATTAAGGAGTCTTCAAAATTTTATTAACTCTATTTGAATCCTCCCATAATAAATCATTGAACAAAGAATAATTTAGGATGTAGAAATGATGTTTGGTTCCTATAGTATACTATAATCACCCTGCCAGATTACTGCTTGCTTTACCATGTACTGATGAAAATATCTCTTTCTATTGTTATTTTTTTAATTCAGTAAATTATTACGAGATATAATATTTTCAAAATCGAGTTGATATTTTGAATGATTTTTAGTTTTAGTAAAGAATAATTTTTGGGGGCGGAGCAAGATGGCCGAATAGGAACAGCTCCAGTCTCCAACTCCCAGCGCGAGCGACACAGAAGACCAGTGATTTCTGCATTTTCAACTGAGGTACTGGGGTCATCTCACTAGGGAGTGCCGGACAATCGGTGCTGGTCAGCTGCTGCAGCCTGACCAGCAAGAGCTGAAGCAGGGAGAGGCATCGCCTCAGCTGGAAGCGCAAGGGGGAAGGGGATCCGTTTTCCTAGCCAGGGGAACTGAGACACACAACACCTGGAAAATCGGGTAACTCCCACCCCAATACTGCGCTGTAAGCATACAGGCACACCAGGAGAATATATCCCACACCTGGCCGGGAGGGTCCCACGCCCTCGAAGCCTCCCTCACTGCTAACACAGCAGTCTGCCTCGATCTATCCGCAAGGCAGCAGTGAGGCTGGGGGAGGGGCGCCCGCCATTGCTGAGGCTTAAGTAGGTAAACAAAGCCGCTGGGAAGCTCGAACTGGGTGGAGCTCACAGCAGCTCAAGGAAGCCTGCCTGTCTCTGTAGTCTCCACCTCTGGGGACAGCGCACAGCTGAAGACCAACAGGGGAAGTATTGGGAGCCGGTGCAGACGCGAACGACTCTGTCTGACAGCTTTGGGGAGAGCCGTGGATCTCCCAGCGCGGAGGTTGAGATCTGAGAAGGGACAGACTGCCTGCTCAGGTGTGTCCCTGACCCCTGAGTAGCCTAGCTGGGAGAAATCCCCCACTAGGGGCAGTCTGACACCCCACACCTCACAGGGTGGAGTACACCCCTGAGAGGAAACTTCCAAAGGAAGAATCAGACAGGTACACTCGCTGTTCAGCAATATTCTATCTTCGGCAACCTCTGCTGCTGATACCCAGGCAAACAGGGTCTGGAGTGGACCTCAAGCAATCTCCAACAGACCAACAGACAGTCCTTCTGACTGTCAGAAGGAAAACTATCAAACAGGAAGGACACCTATACCAAAACCCCATCAGTATGTCACCATCGTCAAAGACCAGAGACAGATAAAACCACAAAGATGGGGAAGAAGCAGGTCAGAAAAGCTGGAAATTCAAAAAATAAGAGCACATCTCCCCCTGCAAAGGAGCGCAGCCCATCGCCAGCAATGGATCAAAGCTGGTCAGAGAATGACTTTGACGAGAGGAGAGAAGAAGGCTTCAGTCCATCAAACTTATCAGAGCTAAAGGAGGAATTACGTACCCAGCGCAAAGAAACTAAAAATCTTGAAAAAAGAGTGGAAGAATTGACAGCTAGACTAATTAATGCAGAGAAGATCATAAACGAAATGACAGAGATGAAAACCATGACACGAGAAATACGTGACAAATGCACAAGCTTCAGTAACCAACTCGATCAACTGGAAGAAAGATTATCAGCGATTGAAGATCAAATGAATGAAATGAAGCGAGAAGAGAAACCAAAAGAAAAAAGAATAAAAAGAAATGAGCAAAGCCTGCAAGAAGTATGGGATTGTGTAAAAAGACCAAATCTACGTCTGATTGGGGTGCCTGAAAGTGGGGGGAAAATGGAACCAAGTTGGAAAACACTCTTCAGGATATCATCCAGGAGAACTTCCCCAACCTAGTAGGGCAGGCCAACATTCAAATTCAGGAAATAGAGAGAACGCCACAAAGATACTCCTCCAGAAGAGCAACTCCAAGACACATAATTGCCAGATTCACCAAAGTTGAAATGAAGGAAAAAATCTTAAGGGCAGCCAGAGAGAAAGGTCGGGTTACCCACAAAGGGAAGCCCATCAGACTAACAGCACATCTCTCGGCAGAAACTCTACAAGCCAGAAGAGAGTGGGGGCCAATATTCAACGTTCTTAAAGAAAAGAATTTTCAACCCAGAATTTCATATCCAGCCAAACTAAGTTTCATAAGTGAAGGAGAAATAAAATCCTTTACAGATAAGCAAATGCTTAGAGATTTTGTCACCACCAGGCCTGCCTTACAAGAGACCCTGAAGGAAGCCCTAAACATGGAAAGGAACAACCGGTACCAGCCATTGCAAAAACATGCCAAAATGTAAAGACCATCGAGACTAGGAAGAAACTGCATCAACTAACAAGCAAAATAACCAGTTAATATCATAATGGCAGGATCAAGTTCACACATAACAATATTGACCTTCAATGTAAATGGACTAAATGGTCCAATTAAAAGACACAGACTGGCAAACTGGATAAAGAGTCAAGACCCATCAGTCTGCTGTATTCAGGAGACCCATCTCACATGCAGAGACATATATAGGCTCAAAATAAAGGGATGGAGGAAGATCTACCAAGCAAATGGAGAACAAAAAAAAGCAGGGGTTGCAATCCTTGTCTCTGATAAAACAGACTTTAAACCATCAAAGATCAAAAGAGACAAAGAAGGCCATTACATAATGGTAAAGGGATCAATTCAACAGGAAGAGCTAACTCTCCTAAATATATATGCACCCAATACAGGAGCACCCAGATTCATAAAGCAAGTCCTTAGAGACTTACAAAGAGACTTAGACTCCCATACAATAATAATGGGAGACTTCAACACTCCACTGTCAACATTAGACAGATCAATGAGACAGAAAGTTAACAAGGATATCCAGAAATTGAACTCATCTCTGCACCAAGCAGACCTAATAGACATCTATAGAACTCTCCACTGCAAATCAACAGAATATACATTCTTCTCAGCACCACATCACACTTATTCCAAAATTGACCACATAGTTGGAAGTAAAGCACTCCTCAGCAAATGTAAAAAACAGAAATTATAACAAACTGTCTCTCAGACCACAGTGCAATCATCCTAGAACTCAGGACTAAGAAACTCAATCAAAACCGCTCAACTACATGGAAACTGAACAACCTGCTCCTGAATGACTACTGGGTACATAACGAAATGAAAGCGGAAATAAAGATGTTCTTTGAAACCAATGAGAACACAGATACAACATACCAGAATCTCTGGGACACATTTAAAGCAGTGTGTAGAGGGAAATTTATAGCACTAAATGCCCACAAGAGAAAGCAGGAAAGATCTAAAATTGACACTCTAACATCACCATTAAAAGAACTAGAGAGGCAAGAGCAAACACATTCAAAAGCTAGCAGAAGGCAAGAAATAACTAAGATCAGAGCCGAACTGAAGGAGATAGAGACACAAAAAACCCTCCAAAAAATCAATGAATCCAGGAGTTGGTTTTTTGAAAAGATCAACAAAATTGACAGACCGCTAGCAAGGCTAATAAAGAAGAAAAGAGAGAGGAATCAAATAGATGCAATAAAAAATGATAAAGGGGATATCACCACTGACCCCACAGAAATACAAACTACCATCAGAGAATACTATAAACGCCTCTACGCAAATCAACTAGAAAATCTAGAAGAAATGGATAATTTCCTGGACACTTACACTCTCCCAAGGCTAAACCAGGAAGAAGCTGAATCCCTGAATAGACCAATAGCAGGCTCTGAAATTGAGGCAACAATTAATAGCCTACCCACCAAAAAAAGTCCAGGACCAGATGGATTCACAGCTGAATTCTACCAGAGGTACAAAGAGGAGCTGGTACCATTCCTTCTGAAACTATTCGAATCAATAGAAAAAGAGGGAATCCTCCCTAACTCATTTTATGAGGCCAACATCATCCTGATACCAAAGCCTGGCAGAGACACAACAAAAAAAGAGAATTTTAGACCAATATCCCTGATGAACATCGATGCAAAAATCCTCAATAAAATACTGGCAAACCGGATTCAGCAGCACATCAAAAAGCTTATCCACCATGATCAAGTGGGCTTCATCCCTGGGATGCAAGGCTGGTTCAACATTCGCAAATCAATAAACGTAATCTAGCATATAAACAGAACCAAAGACAAGAACCACATGATTATCTCAATAGATGCAGAAAAGGCTTTTGACAAAATTCAACAGCCCTTCATGCTAAAAACGCTCAATAAATTCGGTATTGATGGAACGTACCTCAAAATAATAAGAGCTATTTATGACAAACCCACAGCTCATATCAGTCTGAATGGGCAAAAACTGGAAAAATTCCCTTTGAAAACTGGCACAAGACAGGGATGCCCTCTCTCACCACTCCTATTCAACATAGTGTTGGAAGTTCTGGCTAGGGCAATCAGGCAAGAGAAAGAAATCAAGGGTATCCAGTTAGGAAAAGAAGAAGTCAAATTGTCCCTGTTTGCAGATGACATGATTGTATATTTAGAAAACCCCATGGTCTCAGCCCAAAATCTCCTTAAGCTGATAAGCAACTTCAGCAAAGTCTCAGGATACAAAATTAATGTGCAAAAATCACAAGCATTCTTATACACCAGTAACAGACAAGCAGAGAGCCAAATCAGGAATGAACTTCCATTCACAATTGCTTCAAAGAGAATAAAATACCTAGGAATCCAGCTTACAAGGGATGTAAAGGACCTCTTCAAGGAGAACTACAAACCACTGCTCAGTGAAATCAAAGAGGACACAAACAAATGGAAGAACATACCATGCTCATGGAGAGGAAGAATCAATATCGTGAAAATGGCCATACTGCCCAAGGTTATTTATAGATTCAATGCCATCCCCATCAAGCTACCAATGACTTTCTTCACAGAATTGGAAAAAACTGCTTTAAAGTTCATATGGAACCAAAAAAGAGCCCGCATTGCCAAGACAATCCTAAGTCAAAAGGACAAAGCTGGAGGCGTCACGCTACCTGACTTCAAACTATACTACAAGGCTACAGTAACCAAAACAGCATGGTACTGGTACCAAAACAGAGATATAGACCAATGGAACAGAACAGAGTCCTCAGAAATAATACCACACATCCACAGCCATCTGATCTTTGACAAACCTGAGAGAAACAAGAAATTGGGAAAGGATTCCCTATTTAATAAATGGTACTGGGAAAATTGGCTAGCCATAAGTAGAAAGCTGAAACTGGATCCTTTCCTTACCCCTTATACGAAGATTAATTCAAGATGGATTAGAGACTTAAATGTTAGACCTAATACCATAAAAACCCTAGAAGAAAATCTAGGTAGTACCATTCAGGACATAGGCATGGGCAAGGACTTCATGTCTAAAACACCAAAAGCAACGGCAGCAAACGCAAAAATTGACAAATGGGATCTAATTAAACTAAAGAGCTTTTGCACAGCAAAAGAAACTACCATCAGAGTGAACAGGCAACCTACAGAATGGGAGAAAATTTTTGCAACCTACTCATCTGACAAAGGGCTAATATCCAGAATCTACAAAGAACTCAAACAAATATACGAAAAAAAAAACAAACAACCCCATCAAAAAGTGGGGAAAGGATATGAACAGACATTTCTCAAAAGAAGATATTCATACAGCCAACAGACACATGAAAAAATGCTCATCATCACTCGCCATCAGAGAAATGCAAATCAAAACCACAATGAGATACCATCTCACACCAGTTAGAATGGCAATCATTAAGAAGTCAGGAAACAACAGGTGTTGGAGAGGATGTGGAGAAATAGGAACACTTTTACACTGTTGGTGGGATTGTAAACTAGTCCAACCATTATGGAAAACAGTATGGCAATTCCTCAAGGATCTAGAACTAGATGTACCATATGACCCAGCCATCCCACTACTGGGTATATACCCAAAGGATTATAAATTAGTCTACTACAAAGACACATGCACACGTATGTTTATTGCGGCACTATTCACAATAGCAAAGACTTGGAATCAACCCAAATGTCCATCTGTGACAGACTGGATTAAGAAAATGTGGCACATATACACCATGGAATACTATGCAGCCATAAAAAAAGGATGAGTTTGCGTCCTTTGTAGGGACATGGATGCAGCTGGAAACCATCATTCTTAGCAAACTATCACAAGAAGAGAAAACCAAACACCGCATGTTCTCACTCATAGGTGGGAACTGAACAATGAGATCACTTGGACTCGGGAAGGGGAACATCACACACTGGGGCCTATCATGGGGAGGGGGGAGGGGGGTGGAGGGAGGGATTCCATTGGGGAGTTATACATGATATAAATGATGAATTGATGGGTGCTGACGAGTTGATGGGTGCAGCACACCAACATGGCATAAGTATACATATGTAACAAACCTGCACGTTATGCACATGTACCCTAGAACTTAAAGTATAATAAAAAAAAAAGAAAAGAAAAAAAAAAAAAAAGAATAATTTTTAAGGAAGTAAGTTGTGAAATCAAGACAGATCATGATTAAATAAAGTTCAATTTTGAGAAGACTGATGTATAATTTAGTGAGAAAGTTTAAATGTTTACATAGAACATTTCCATTTTCTGGAAAAAATAATTTTGTTTCCAAAATAAAAATAAAAATATGTATTTTAGAAAATGAGATACGAAACTAACATAAATTATAAAATTAGTTTGTAAGCACATTAATAGTAATATGGCATATTGCTTACTCCTGCTTCTATGTCAAAGTGAACAGAAACAGACTTTAAGTGGGGGTGGAGGAGGAGGACGGATATGTGGGTGATGGGAAAAGAAAGCACCTTTCGTTTATGTGCTTTGACATAGTAAGTAAGTTAACTGGCATTTTAGAATCTTTGTTCATTAGAAATATATTTCTAAGTTTTATCTCCCATCTTCAATACAATAGCAGTATTACAGGATTTAATGGTTATTTTAAAAACATACTTACGCAGATACAATAGAGAAATGAAACAACTTGAGTGGCTGTCAAGCTAACGCTCTTTTTCTGAGGACTCTGTTTTTATCAGCTCTCCAGAATGCCTAGGCACAAAAATCACAAGGAGAAAAAGACACATCCACATCAAACTACAGAGTTTTATCCACATCAAGCTACAGAGTTGAACACTGAGGGGGCACGATTTGTTTTAAAATGACTCACTTCACAATATAACATTTTGGCTACAGTGATTTTAACGCATACGCTTCATTTATAACCTATGACACCTAACACTCCTTCCTGGATAAATGGCTATGCACTGGAAGAGGCTTCTATCCTCTGTAGGGTTCTGCACATTCAGTCTTTTGTTTTTCTCACAGCTTGCTTTGTGATTTCAATTCAGACTGAAAAACAAAAAAATATTTTTGAAAAGAAAACAACAGACAAGCACGAACCAAGGCATACAAACAAACAAAAGAAGTAACAACAAACTCTCTGCCTTCTGCTGCTTGAAGCAAATTCAGGGGTCTATTACTGAGTGTATCCGTACTAAGCTGGGCTTTCTCCTGCTTTAGTACAATGGTACACAGCCTGAGTTGAAAATAAGGGTTACTCCTAATTCAGACAACGTTATATTTTGAATCTCAACATCATTTGCATTTCTTCCTTGTACATAGGTTACTCTTATACCTATAATAAAATAGAATGGTTCATATTTAAGAAGATTAACTTCATGTTTTGCAGTTATAATACATTTCAATAAAATAGAGAACAAAACAACTTTTCAAGGATGTGGGCACTTGAGAGATTGCAAAACTTGAGTTCACCAAAAATTCTAAGCACTTCTGCATGAAATTCTGAGCTATAAAATCTGATCCTACTCTTTTTTTTCCCTGTTATCTGACAGAGAGAGCTCGACTACCATTATTGCTCAAACGTGTGATGGCTGCTTTCTCTTACGTGGATTCCTTTCCCAAAGCTTTCCCAAACCTCTCATGCATTTTGGTACAACGTGGTAATGTGTCTGCATGCTAGTAATGTGTTATTTCCTGATATTTGTGGTAGCTAAATACAGAAATATTTATCTTATTAAAATGCATAGCTCTGTACATTCATTTTGTGCACTTGTTTATATTCAAATTTTAAAAATACATTAAAATTGTCGTAAAATTTGCTTGTATTTAGTAGTATGCTAAAAATGGTCTAGAATAGAAATAATTACTTAAATGAACTTTGAATGTTTGAAAAGTTTTACGAACTCTATTTACAATGGAAGGCTACTGATTCAAGGATCTTGACTTGTGTTCACATTGTGCACAATAAAAATATTAATGATTTTATTTTGTTGATAGGATATTATGAGGTGTGTTGTCTTAGATAGTTGCTGGTAAATAATCCTCAGTATTTAAGTGGAAAGAATGTTAAATATGCATTGATATATGAACTTTAACTACAGACTATTTTATTGCTTTTGCACTTCTTTTAAGTACATTTTTATATACGCATTTATTGTAGCAATAAAATTTGTATACTCTTTCTCTAATTTTTAGTAATCTACACTATTTCCTTCAATAAAATAAGTGGTATTTAATTAATTTAAAATATCAAGATTAAAGCTTATGTTTTTTAAAGTAAGAAGTGACATATGCTGTGTTGTAATGCCTTTTATAAATTGTTTAAAAGCCTCACATTTTTGTATTTTCTTATAAAATATATTTTATTTTAGTTTGTCTTTATGGCAAGATAGTGAGACATAGAACTAAACTTTATATTACTTCTTTTCTAGAATTCACTGCACCTATCATTGATAGTTTTGAAATCTCGTATTTTTGTACAGTCTTACAAGATAGACTCCAGGGTCTGAGTACTTTGTAAAGAATGTTCTGTCAGTGAAAAAAAACAAACCACTCAAACAAACAAAAAAACCCTGATGCTTATATCACTAAATGATTTTATTTTTAAATAATATTTTAAATAAATTAATGCATTTGAACCCCTTCCATTCACTATTAGAGTGTACTCATATTTCTAACATTGACTTGAGGTTTCTCTAAGAAAGCTCTGATGTCATATTTAGATTTTCCCATTATTTTTCTACTTTTTTATTTCATAAAGTTTAAAGTTAAATGTTTGCATATTAATCTACTAGAATATGCAACATAAATATTAGACAATAATCAGAAAAAAAGACCAAAGAAATTCTCTTGTTAACCTGATATAGTTTGGCTGTGTCCCCAACCAAATCTCATTTTGAATTCCCACGTGTTGTGAGAGGGACCTGGTGGGAGGTAATTGAATCATGGGGCACTTTCCAGTGCCATTCTCATCATAGTAAGTCTCATGAGATCTGATGATTAGTATAAGTGAGAGTTTTCCTGTGCAAGCTCTGTTCTCTTGTCTGATTATTATAAAGGGAAGTTTTCCTGCACAAGCTCACTTATCTTTTCTGCTGCCATGTGAGACATGCCTTTCACCTTCTGCCATGATTTTGAAGATTCCCCAGCCACATGGAACTGTGAGTCCTCCATTAAACCTCTTTCCTTGGTAAATTGTCCAGTGGCAGGTATATGTTTATCAGCAGCATGAAAACAGACTAATACACTAAATTTGTACCAGTAGAGTGGAAATGGGGAAGCAACTTTGGAACTGGGTAACAGGTAGAGGTTGGAACAGTTTGGAAGACTCAGAAGAAGACAGGAAAATGTAGGAAAATTTGCAACTCCCTAGAGACTTATTGAATGTCTTTTACAAAAATGCTGACAATGATATGAACAATGAAATGCAGGTTGAGATGGAGATTGAGATGAGGAACTTGTTGGAAACTGGAGCAAAGATGACTCTTGTTATTTCTTAACGAAGAAACTTGTGGCATTTTGCCCCTGCCCTAGAGATTTGTGGAACTTTAAACTTGAGAGAGATGATTTAGGGTATCTGGTGGAAGAAATTTCTTAAACCTAAGACCTGAAATTACAAAAATTCTAGAAAATAACATTGGAAAAACCCTTGTAGACATTAGCTTAGGCAAGAATTTCATGACCAAGAACCCAAAAGTAAATGCAATAAATAGAAAGATAAATAGCCGGGACTTAATTAAACCAAAGAGGGTTTGCATGGCAAAAGGAACAGTCAGCAGAATAAACAGACAACCCACAGAGTGGGAGAAAATCTTCACAATCCAAACATCTGACAAAGGACTAATATTCAGGATCTAGAATGAATCCTGCTTGTTTTTATGTTACATTTTCATGATGTATATTTTAGCATCCCTTTACTTTGAGTCTGCGGGTGTCTTTACCTTTGAGTATCTCTTGTAGACACCAAATAATAACATCTTGTTTTTTAAATCTAATCTGCCAGTCTATAATTTTTAAGTGGAATATTTAGGCTATTTGCATTCAAGATTAATGTCAATATGTAAGGTTTTGTGTATGTCATAATCCTGTTGCTTTGTAGTTTCTACTATGTCATTGCATGTATAGGATTTGTGAGCTTTTACTGACAGTCTGTGTTTTCATGATGGCAAGTATCATCATTTGGTTCCTATGTTTAGAACTCTTTTGAGCATATCAAGTAATATAAATCCAGTGGTGATGAATTCCTTTAGCATTTGCTTGTCTGAGAAAGACTTTCTCTTTCATTTATAAAGCTTAGTTTGGAATGATATAAAATATTTCACTGGCAGATTTTTTTTTCTTTTTTCTTTTAGAAGGCTTAAAATAGGCCCCAGATCTCTTCCAGCTTGTAAGGTTTCTGCTGAGAAGTCTGCTATTAGTCTTTTGAGAATTACTTTAAAGGTGATTTAGACACTTCTCTCTAGTTGCCTTTAGGAATTTTTCCTTTCACATTGACCTTGGATAGTCTGATGACTATGTGTCTTGGTGATGTTCATCTTGGAAAATATATTCCAGGTATTTGCCAAGCTTTTTTTTTTTATCCAGCTGTCTACATCTCTAGTAAAACCAGGGACATTTTATGGAATTAATGTTTCAAGTATATTTTGCAAACTTGTACTTTCTATTCTGTCTTGACATCAATGTTCAGTTTTTAAAATTCATTTTTTTTTTTCTGACTAGGTTAACTTGAAAGACCTGTCTCCAAGCTCTAAAATTATTTTTTTCTGCTTGGTCTAGCCTGCTGTTAAAGCTTTCAACTCTATTTTGTAAATCCTCTGTGTATTTTTCTTTTCTATAATCTCTGGGATTTTTATAAAGATGTCAATCTCATCTTAATTTCTGATTTTTTTCTGTTGCTTTTGAACTTCCTTTTGGATCTCACTGGATTTCATTGTAATCCATAGTTTAAATTCTTTATCTCTCATTTTAGAATTTTCAGTTTGCTTAAGATCTGAAGTGAGAGAGCTAATGTGTTCCTTCCAGGGTATCATAACATTCTGTTCTTCATGGTACCATAGTCCTTAGACTGGTTCTTTTTCATCTGCAGAAGGTGTCACTTCTTGTTTTTGGGTCCACTTTAGTCTGGATGGGATTTTCCCTTCTTGAGAATATGACTGTAATGTCTATTGGTTAAAGTCCTTTTGGCTTTGCTTCTTTAGCCCTGTGATCTTCTGTCAGCCAGTATTATATTGGGTTGTCCAGTTCAATATCCAGGTAAGTAAGTGGTGCTTACGGGTAAGAGCTGGTTATGGCAGACACAGATGGGTATGTGCTTGATCTTTGTTTACTGGGAAGTGGTTTCTGTTGTTTCAGATGGTAGATTGGTCTGTTGAATGCCCAGTGCCCTGAGTCCCTTGTTCAACTGTGGGCCTGGGGAGGGAAAAAGCTGGGCAGGGCCAGACCACCATGCCCATCCACCAATACCCCAATGATGAGTGCAGGCACTAGTCCTGATGGGGGTGATTAAGGAAGCTCCTAGTGAAATGTGCTGAGGTCTCCACAGGGAAGGAGGTGGCTGTACAAGCTCCACATCCTAGGCAGGCAGAAACCCAATTTGTAGCCCTATCACACCTCGGTCCTAGGACTCATGACTCTCAGTGCAGATGAACACTGTCATCTATCTTTTGGCCACAATGTAGGTGAAAACTGCACAAAATAACTGCCCTTAGTTGTCTATGGGAATGGCTTTGGGGTCAAACCTATTCTCTCAGCTCAATAGACAGCTTTGTGGCTTGCTTGTTCTCTGATGCAGGAATACTGCTGCTTTGTGTAGAGAGGCAGAGGGATTTCACCTTTCATCAAGTGCAGATGGGTGTCAGTTGTGGTGGCCTCTGCTCTTTGGGGCAGCCAATCTTACACCGCTGGAGAAGTGATCATATCCCAGTGCTAGCGAACTGGGCTAGGTGATGCTCCAATAAACAGGCCTGTAGAGGGCTCCCTGGATGGCTTGCGTGAATCCTGGAGGGACTTAACTGGTACTGGACTTGTACTCAGTTCCTTAGGGTTTGGTTGTGATGGGTGGCTCTGATGAGGTGTACAGTTTGGTTCCCCAGCCAATGACAGAATACTCTGGCAGGAATAGACAGGTGCAGAGGCAACAACAGAACTCCCCATCAGTGAGAGCCCCAGGGAGACTGCAGGCTTTTAGAAACTGGGCTTTCTGAAGAACAACAAGCCATAGGCAAAATGCTTGGGTAGGACAGGTCAGATGTGCTGCAGGCATGCCATCAGAAAAGGTAGGTTAGCAGGAGCAGTGAAAGCAGGCAGCTTTGGAGGGCTGTCTACTCACCATTCTGTCCCACAGCAGTAGCAGTACATGTCTCTGGAGTATGTGGAAGTGGCTGTCCTCCCCTCTGCCTCCCTGGTGCAGCAGCCACAACTAGCACTGGGTTGCAGCTGCTCAAGGAACAAAAGCCTGTGGAATTGAAACTGCCTTTGTAAAAATCATAACTGAGAAAATTATTGCAGTGAAAGAGATATGACCTAACTGACTCCATCTAGCTTCTAACCTCCAAGCAGTCCTCATTGATTCCTAGGCATAGGACAAACTAACTTTGAGAGAAACTTAGTTTGTAGTTTAGCTTTGAAACAAAGACAATAACAATTCTTTCCCAAACAAACCCCTTCCCTGACTGGTAACAAGACTGCCTTTGCAGAACTAACAAATTAGGCAAAGATTAAAAATTATGGTCTAGGACTCATGTAGCTGAAGATTCTCAACATCTCCAAATTGCTCCTGAAGATAATAACACTATTGTAAACCTAAGATTGGGGCATGAGATAATTTGCAGACATTGCACTCGATGGATCTGTTGGCACCACCCACATAGATACACTGGCTCATCTGGTCTTGTGACTCAACCCAGGAACTGACTCAGCACTAGAGTACAGCTTTCACTCTCTATGATTTCCTCTCTGATCTAATCAATCAGCACTCCTGACTCACTGGCCCCCTACCCACCAAATTTTCCTTAAAAACTCTGATCTCCAAATTTTCTGGCAGACTGATTTGAGTAATAATAAAACTCTGGTGTCCTCCACAGCTGGTTCTGCATGAATTACTCTTTCTCTATTGCAGTTCCCCTGACTTGACAAATTGGCTCTGTCTAGGCAGTGGCCAAGGTGAACCCATTGGGTGACTGAAAATTTGGTGGTTTATCTGGGATTGCCCTTGTGGCTACCTGCCCGAAGTTTGGTAGTCCTCCTCTGGCAATGGATCCAGAAGCCAGCCCAAGTGGCTGCCTTGTTCTCTTGCACTAGGAGCTGACTCTGGCACTATCTCTACTGTTGGGGTGCTACTGACCCATGATGCATTGATTAAATTGCAATAGAGAAATAGTTACTGAAAAGACATCTTTAAACTGGTCTGGTGTGTATTCTAGACACTGCCAACATATCCTTCTCCCAGTTGGTGTGGCTCCTTAAAAAATCATTATTTGGCTCCTTTGGGGGTCTTGGTTTGGCTCCTTTGGGATTTTTATTCAGCTCATTTGAGGTCTTGGTGCAGCTCATTTAGAGTGGTCTCAGCTGGCTCTAATTAGTAGGAAGAGTCTTGATTTTGGAGACTTCTCTTCAACTGGGAAGACATTTAAGGAGATTTCTCAGACAGAGAATAGGTGGTTAGTTTGGAATAAATAGTCTTGAAATTTTTGGTTAGGGATCTTGGTTTAGGAGGTTTTATGTCCATCTTGTCTTCGTTGTGTGTGTTTGTATGTGTGGAGGGGATCTGAAGGAATTGCTGGTGCAGGTCCAGCAGGCATAACTCTGAGAACCCTCTGTAAGTGTGCTTACTTCAATGAGTCCTGAAAAAAGTTCAACAGCCTAACTAGAGGTGAGTGTTTGCTTTTCATTTTGCCCAGAGAAAACCCATTGAATTCCCAGTTGGAAGTCATCCTTCCCCACCTTGAGTGGATTAAAGATGATAGGAACCAATAGGAGAAAGTTTGAGCCTTGCCTAGTTGATACTGGGTGCTGAATGAAGTGAGTAGTGTCTGTTTGGTTATGTGTATTTTACTGGGTTGGGATGAAAAATGTTAATTTGGTTTGCCACGCAGCCAGCTGAGCAGTATCTTGCAAAATTGATAAGCTTTTGCCTATTGTTCCATAACGCAGAAAATGATAATTTTCTTTTTTTTTATTATTATTATACTTTAAGTTCTAGGGTACATGTGCACAACGTGCAGGTTTGTTACATATGTATACCTGTGCCACATTGGTGCGCTGCACCCACCAACTCGTCAGCACCCATCAACTCGTCATCTACATCAGGTATAACTCCCAATGCAATCCCTCCCCTCTCCCCACTCCCCACGACAGGCCCCGGTGTGTGATGCTCCCCCTCCCGAGTCCAAGTGATCTCGTTGTTCAGTTCCCACCCATGAGTGAGAACATGCGGTGCTTGGCCCTCTGTTCCTGGGATAGTTTGCTAAGAATGATGGTTTCCAGCTGCATCCATGTCCCTACAAAGGACTCAAACTCATCCTTTTTTCTTTTATAACATGGCTTGACCCCAGAGCTATGGCATAGTGAATGGGGTCATGAAAAGCCACTCCATCCTTCTGGAAGCTGCAGAACAAGGGAATTCAGAAACCTGGTATGCTGGCAAAATGAGTAAGACTTTTTTACCAGTCAAGTTTCTGACCTCTCTCCCTCTTTGTGTAAATGGTAAACATCACTGTCTCCTCTGCAAGGGTCTGACCGATTGAAAAAATGATTTGTGTGACTAGTCTTGAGCTGTAGAGAATCTGATGTACTTTGTGGTATAAATTTGTCTTTCTGTGTCTTTTTGTAATGGAAGGTGGTACCACAGGATAAAATATGGTCTTAAGACCCCTATAAGCCTGTTGTTCAAGCTGGTTCGGCAGACTTGTCAGTTGCAAACTTTGCTGTGGGTCCCTGAAATTAATACTGGATGAGGTTTCCCTTTTATCTTGTTTTATGCTCTTGGGAGCTTGACCTTGTAACAATGTGGCAGTACTTTCTCTCGGTCCCTGCCATCCAGAGGACGGAAATGTTGTGGTTCTTCTCATAGTTAGCTCTAAAAATTATCTTGAGCAGATAAAAACTGTTGCAAGCTCGAAATTGGCAGTTCTAGGCTCATTCTGAGAAGCATAATGAAACCTGTCCAATGCTGTAGCTCAAAAGCTAAGCTTTGTCTCTTCACAATGGTGGCTCTGGTTCAATTTCCCACCTAGGAAATGAATACTTTCTGTGTAACCTTTGCAATTGGTTGATTCTCTTCCCCTCCATAAACAACTTCTGACTTCCCTTCTTAAATTTTCCTTTCTCTGAACTACCGTGGTAGACTTTAAATCTTGTAAAAACTGCTTACCACTTCTTTGAAAACACTTTGTGTACTGTGGTTAAGTCATGACTTTTGTTAAGGCTTATGAGTTTCACCTGGCAGATTACTGCTGATAAAGTTCAAAGGCCAAAAATACTGGTTGTTTGGCCTGGCTACAGTCAGGTAATAAAAGATTTAAATATATATATATATATATATATATATATATATATATATATGTATGTATGTTTTAAAGAGCCCTGTTGTTAAAAGTCAGCTTAATAATAGATATCCAAGCTACACACACACACACACGCGCGCGCACACACACACACACACACACGGCATTTGTGCTTTTTCTCTTCTTGAATCTTGTTTTATTGAAAAAAGGTTTTTGTTTGTTTTCTCCATCAATTAATTATTTTCTCAGTTTATCTTCTTGCAACTCTCAATGCCCACATGAAAGGACCTGAGATAATTTCTAACAGCCTGGCAATCTTTGAGAAAAACAGGAGGCATCACAGACCTCATTTTAGGAGAAATCTGTTTTCCTCATGAAACCCCAGGAATTGAAGGAGGACATACTTCTCTCAAAATCTAAGGCTCTATTCTGTTTTACATTATGTTACCTGACATTTTTTACTTTAAGGGATGTCAGAAAATACTTTGCATTATAAAAGAGCTTTTAGCCTTGGTGTGTAATAACTATATAGGAAATATGTTTTAAGATATGGCTAATTGCAGTTATGTAGGAATACTTGACACTTAGCACGCTTGCATCAGAGAAGCATGCTCTTGGCCCCCTGAGAGGTATGGAAACATCCTCATAGCCAACCGAGAGATGAGACTCCCATGGTGAATGGACTGATTACAAAATGGGCTGATGGGCTTTGTATTGCCTTGCAATGAAATGGGAGTAAAAGCATCGCGCTGTAGCATTTCTTTCTTTTGGGAGATCCAGGATGTAGTATAAAAATGGAACCCCTAATTTTGAGGATCTGATTTGCCTTCCAGATGTACTTGCTTATTACATCCTAGAAACTGCATACTCTCCTGGCCCTCTTCCTCCAAGGGCTCCACCCTGAAGCCAGTAATGCAATTAAGAAACTAGCAAATAAAATATCTTACAACTACTGGATCTTCTGTCTGTCTCTCTATATTTATATATGTGTGTGTGCGTGTGTGTGTATGTGTGTTTGTCTGTGATGTTTATATTAGAGAACTCTAATTCTTTGGTTTAAAGAAAAATAAATGTGTAAATCAAAAATTTTTCAGAAAAATAGAACCTTTAATACTTTTTAGTTCATGTGACTTTAGTAATCTCTTGGAAATAAAGACAATTTTAAAGATTGATTGGTAAAATTAAAATGTCTTCAAAATGTCGACAGTTGGTCTAAATTATACAGGTCAGATATTAGGTTTGCTAAACACTTTAAGGTCACCAACTGCTTCTTTGACAATTGTTCGACTTACCTATTTTAAAGCCATTAGATTCTAATTAAGGCCTGGGGACATGTGGAGTTAGCTGTGTCCCCTAGTTATGCTAGAAGCAGTCAGATATTTTTTTAAATTAATTTATTTTTTATTATACTTTGTGTTCTAGGGTACATGTGCACAACGTGCAGGTCTGTTACATATGTATACATGTGCCATGTTGGTGTGCTGCACCCATTAACTCATCAGTTACATTAGGTATATCTCCTAATGCTATCCCTCCTCCCCCAACCCCACGACAGGTGTGTGATGTTCCCCTTCCTGTGTCCAAGTGATCTCATTGTTCAATTCCCACCCATGAGTGAGAACATGCGGTGTTTGGTTTTCTGTTCTTGCGATAGTTTGCTGAGAATGATGGTACAGTCAGATCTTATTTGGACTTCCGTCTGATGTCCTAGGCTTCATACCTAGTATCTTTCAATATTGGGTTTATTAAAATATCTTTCAATATTGGGTTTTCACCAAAAATGAAAGTTGCTTAAGTGTAACAGTGTAACATGTACTTGAAACTACTGGAAAAACAATTTTACATGCAAGGTTGCAAGGTCTTGAAGGAAAGTAGAATGCGGTTTTGGTGGGAGATTGTAAGAACACATGGAAATATGGTTTTTATTCAACAGACCGTAATTTTGTCTAGCTCAGGGGGTTTTAAAGATTGTCTTAACTAAAAGAGTAATGGACTATGCTAAAAGATTAAGAGAGTTGAAAAGGGTTCGTGAAGGATTCATCTTGTGTGGAAAGTGATGTGGGTATGTGTAAGTTAGCTAAGACGCGAAGAGGATTATTTAGATTTTGTTTCTGTAGGTTGAACATCAAACAAAAGCACACTGATGCAGGGCCAAAATCTAGGCCCGTGGGTCCAAATAAGAGGGTTTTCTTAAAAAATTGATCTGCTGTTTAACAGAAGATTGCAAAGGGTTCTAAAAGTTTATGAAAATCTTGCCTTATGGTTAAACTAATTAAAACTGGATGAATTTACAAAAGTTAATTAAAAACCAGCCTTAGCATTAAACATGCATTAACACAAACATTAAATTTCTCTTTTGAAAAATACTTTTATGTTATTTTGATAAACAATAAAAGATTTTTGTTTGCCTTTTTAGTAAACCACAAAAAAACAGGCAGGGGATAGAGAAGAGACAGATTCAACTGGCCTCATGCTGCCTTCTCTGGGTTTTGTTACTTGGAAAGCTAAGTCTCCTATGACAGTAAAGGTTTTTTCCTTTTTAAAATTTTTGAGTTATCATTTTGGCTGAATGAATGACATATGGTAACCTGAGATTCTATTTTGTGATATCTAGTATTTATGTATTTATTTGTTTGTTTATTTATTTATTTATTTATTTTGAGATGGAGTCTCGCTCTGTCACCAGGCTGGAGTACAGTGGTACAATCTCAGCTCACTGCAACCTCTGCCTCCCTGGGTCGAGTGACTCTCCTGCCTCAGCCTCCCAAGTAGCTGGGACTACAGGCGTGTGCAACCATGTCCAGCTAATTTTTGTGTTTTTAGTAGAGATGGGGTTTCACCATGTTGGCCAGGATGGTCTTGATCTCTTGATCTTGTGATCCACCCTCTACTGCCTCCCAAAGTGCTGGGATTACAGGTGCAAGCCACCACATCCAGCAAATGTCTAGTATTTTAAACCTTTCATATTTGACAAACCTTTTAAGATCGAATTCTAAGTTAAGTTTTAAAAAAAAATAGGTCCCCTAAAGTCCCCAAAAGACACACATTTGGCTTATTTGGCATATTAAAATCATACAGAAAACAGTGTCAAATATAAAGTTGTGTTTAACTTTCTTTGGGTTATATTTACATAAATATGCTATTAGTTTGTGTTACAAGATTTTACAAGGTTCCTATAAATTCTAATATGTCTCAATATATGCTATCAGTAATAATTGTAATTGTTATGGTAAATTGTTATGTGTCACAGAGATGACCATATTTCCTTGTTGATTGCATCTTCAACTGTGACTGTCCTGAGATTTTGTCATACACAGACAATTGTTATCTTGTTTTCATTCTTTTCAAAAGGCAGTTTATAATCAGCAATAGGACTCTGATGGGTCCTCTTGAATTCAGGTCTCATAACTTTAGAAACTGTGTGATTGCAATAGAGGAAAGAAACAAACTTCTAGGACTCTTATGGAGAGCTGATTTGTTAAAGATAGCTAATCCTTTTGTTTTACAGAGTCAAGGAAACATGTATTTTAAACTATTTATAACTTTTAGCAAGTGAGTAAAGTATACTCCTGGGAGCAGAATTTGGAGCATATTGCTTTCTCTCTACCTGATTTCTTTAGAATTTAGAAAGTGTTTATGAGCATTCTCAAGTTATGTCAGTATAGTAACTTGCATAAGTGCAATAAGAGTCTGTTTTCTTTCATAAAAGGACATGATCAGAGAAACTGGTTATTTTATGAAGGCTGTGACTGGAATAGCATGCTTTCTTTAAGGAATCGGTGTTGACTTACAGAGTCAATAAAAGTTTCTCAGGAAGCTGAGTTTATATCTTGTCTACACAGTTCCTGTACATGACTCCTGACACGTGGTATGTAAAGAATGCCACTTTCTGAAAGGCCCAGCAACCCCTGGGACCTAGAGAGTAAGAAAATTTTCTTGGCACCTAGAGAGGAGAAAAATTCATCAAACTCATACATGTATTTGCAGGCATAGTAAGTCCGTGGCTGGACTTTAAGTCTTTAAAAAGTAAATCTGAGATTTTTTATAGAACAAAGCTTCAGTAAAGCTTTTTTTAAAGCTCCTGTATGGCAAATAATTATTCCTACTGCACTTCATGCAAAAACTCAGGCCTAGTCTAATAAGAATAAAACTTATTTTGCAAGTGAACTTAACATACTATGATTTATCTTTAATGAAATGGGGATGGAAGAGAGAAAAAAATACATTTTTTTAAAACACTTCAGTACACCTGTTGTTGTTCCTGAGGAGTGTTTTTCAGCAATGTGGACAAAATCTTATATTCATTGTGGCGACAAGTCCTCAAACTAATGCTTTTAAATCTTTACTTTTTAAACTGGGAATTTCACTTGTTATCCTATTTTTTATCCTATTTATTTATTTTATCCTATTGTATCCATTATTTACCTTATATATGCCATCTATTTAAATGCTGTACCTAAACTATAGATGAGAATACTGATGCTTTTGTTATGAAAGCCTTGGAACCCCAGTCTGTCCTGCGTGAGTATGTTCAGACAGCTCAGACAGCTGCAAAGTGATGATTCTACTCTCACCTTGGGGTCAACATCTACCCCACCACCACCCCTGTCAGCAGGAAGGTATCAGATCAGTTGTCACCTTTTTTCCGTCTTTATTCGCACACACCTTAAAAGTAAAATGTTAGAAAACCCCAAGAAAGGAATAAAAACCACCTTTGCAAAAATTGTAACTAAAGTAATTGTAACAGTAAAAGAGATCGGACCTAGCCAATTCCATTTTGCTTCTAACCTTTAAACTTTCCTTTTCCATTCCTAGGTGCTCCTTTGGGAGGAACATAGTTTATAGTTTATCTCTGAAGCAAGGACAATAATACCTGTTTCCCAAAACACACCCCCTTCTTGCCTGGGGACCAGTTTGCCTTTGTAGGACTAACAAATTAACTCCAAGACTTTAAATTACAGTTTAGGGGCCATGCAGCCTCTGACTGCAAAGAGTCTGAAACTCTCCAAATTGCCCATGGAAAAACATCATTATTGTAAAACCTAAAATCAGTGCTTGAGATAATGTGTTCCAATGTACCACCTGACACCACCAAGACCAGTAATTTGGCCCAACCAGTTCTATGATTCCAGTCAGGAACAGAAGACAGCAAGAAAAACTCACTTGGACCCACTGCAATTTCATCTCCAACCCAACCAATCAGCATTTCTCACTTCCCGAGCACCTGCCTGCAAAATTATCCTTAAAAACTCTGATCCCTGAATTCCCAGGGAAAGCAATTTCAGCAATAATAAAACTCTGGTCTCTTACACAGCCATTTCTGAGTAAACTACTCTTTTTCTATCACAATTCCCTGTCGTGTTAAATTGGCTCTTTCTAGGCAGTGGGCAAGGTGAGCCCACTGGGTGGTTACAGAATTCCACACGGGCTCAAGCAATATGTCTGCACAATTTCCAGGCACCTCCTTGTATTAGCCTGGAGTCTTGTGAGTATTGAGGTCACCTCTATAATTAGAATTATAAAATTTCATAATAGAAATGTGAAATTATGGGTGTCTCACTCTTTGCTTTCATCAGGAAACTTCTCCCAGTGCCACACCAGTCCCAGTTCAACAGGCTACCTAACTTCACTTTCTTTGCTTTCCATAAATTCTGTTGATTCTCTGATAAATTCCAGTGTGTTCTCTTACATGATCTATTTGAAGTGTAACTATTTACTTGCTATTTTGATTCCTCTCTATGAAAGCGGCACTAACTAGCTGCTAGTCAGCCATCTGAAACCAGAAGCATTTTGTTTTTTTAATGTCTTAATGCATATGTTTTAGTACAATGTTGAAAAACAGTAGTGAGGGAGGCATACTTGAAATGTTCCTGATGTTAGTAGGCAAGTTTAGAATTTCTAACCGATAACATTGTTATCTTGCATTGTTTTGTAGTTATTCTTTATCAGGTTGATGAAGTTACTCTCTATTACTTGATTTCTAAAGTATTTTTATAATGGACTAGTGTTGGACTTTATCAAATGCACTTAGTTGATCTAATGATAGATCAAATGATAATATTTTTTCTTATTTAGCCTGTTGATATAACAAATTGCATGAGTTGATTTTCAAGTGTTGAAACAGCTTTGCATAAGTTGGATAAATCTCACTTCACTGCGGTATATAAATTTTTATACATTGCTAGATTCAATTCGCTAATATTTTTTTGAGGATTTTTACCTCTATGTTTTAAAAATATTGTTCTGTAGTTTTGTTTTCTTGTCATGTTTTTCCTGATTTTGGTATTTGTGTAATATGGACCTCATAGAATGAGTTAAGAGGTATTCTGTCTTCTCTATTTTCTGGGAGAGATTGTGGAGAATTGGCATAATTTATTCCGAAAAGTTTGGGGAAATTTAGTAGTGAACACATGTAAGTCTTGTATTTTCTGTTATGAAAGGTTACTGACTATACATTCAAATTTTTAATATATATATAGGCCTATTAAGATTATCTATTTCTTCTTGCATGAGTTTTAAAATATGGTGTCTTTCTATGACTTGGTCTATTTCATCTAAGTTATCAAACTTGTGGGCATAGTGTTGTTCACGGCATTTATTTTTGATGTCTCTGTGATCTTTAATGATATTCCCTCTTGCACTTCCAATATTAGTAATTCGTGTTCTGTCTCTTTTGTCTTACTCTGGCAAGAGGCTTGTTGATTTTATTTGTTTTCAAAGAACTAACTTTTATTTACTTTGATTTTCTCTATTGATTTGTTCAAAGTTTCATTGACTTCTGCTCTTATTTTTATTATTTTTTTCTGCTTTATTTGGATTTAACTTTCTTTTCCCTTCTACTAAGATGGGAACCTAGATTATTGATTTTGAAGCTTTCTTCTTTCCTAATGCACACATTCAATGCCATAATTTCCCTTTAAACACTGCTTTCACTGTATTCCTCAGATTTTCATATGTTGTGATTTTCTTTTAATATTTTACAATTTATTTTTAGGTTTTTTGGACTCATATTACTTAGAAGTATGTTTTTAAATCTACAAGTATTTGGGGTTTTTTCAGCTATGTTTTTGATTTCTAGTTTAATTCCATCATGCTCTGAAAGCAAACATTGTATGATTTCTAATCTTTCAAATTGTTCAGGTGTGTTTATGGCTTGGAATATGATGTATCTTGGTGAATGTTCCACATAAGCTTCAGAAGTATGTGTTCTGTTGCTGTTGGATGAAGTTTTGGATAGATATCTGTTATCTCCATTTGGTTGATGGTGACATTGAGGCAAACAATGTGCCTACTAATTTTCTGCTTGCTGGATCTGTTCATTTCTGATAGAGAGATGTTAACAGTTTCCAACTGTAATAATGGATTGTTTTATTTCTTCTAATGATTATATTAGTTTTTATCTCACATATTCTAATGGTTTGTTGGTGATTGTGTACACATTAAAGATAGCCGTGTATTCTTGCAGAATTTATATTTTTGTCATAATGTAATGCCTCCCTGTATTCCTGATAAATTTTTTACTCTGGTCTGCTCTATCTAAATGTTTAATAGAAAACTATAAAATGATATAAATATTAAAATTTATTTTTGGATGGTGCTTATAGAACCCTAATGTTTATCAACCGTATTTGTTTGTTTTCTGTTTGTTGTCCTTGTTCTTTGTCTTGTTTCTGCTTTGTCTTATCCACATTTTTGTCTTGTGGTTTTTAATTGAGCATTTTATATGACTTTTTTATTCTTTCTTTGAATATCAATTATCCTTGTCATTACTTCCTTTAGTTTTTGCCCCAAAATTTTAAATATAGATTCACAAGTAATCAAAATCCACTTCAGTGAATACTATACCAATTCATAGGTAGAGCAAGTACCTTAAAACAAATATTCTCAATTCTTTCCACTTTTCATTTAAATAGTTGTTGTCAATTATTTTACTTATAAATAAGAATATGTAAGTAGTGGATGTATTTGTGTATATATAGACAGATAGATATAAATATATGTATAAGCATATATAATTGAAAATATTGTTGCTCTTATTATTTTAACATTAGATTTGTTGAGAATAAGAAAAATAAAAGTATTTTATTTTTGATTACTCAAAACTGATGATCTTTTTTGAATATACACTTATGTATCTGATCAACACTTTTTTCTCTCTAAAAGGGTTTTTTTTTAACTTTTTTTTTTTAAACAAAAGATAAGTCTTTTGGCAAAAATGTCCTCAATTCTTCTCTTTTCTAAGTAAAGGACAATACGGTGTTCTTTTCTAAGTGAAGGATAATTTTGCAAGGTGTAGAATTCTAAGTTGACATTTTTGTTGTTTCAAAACTTCAAATATTTTACTTTTTTCTTGATTGCATGATTTCTGATAACTTAGAAATAATTTTTATCCTTGCTCCTCTGTAGTTAGTGAGCCTCTTCTACTTAGCCTTTTTAAAGATTGTTTTCCTTTTTCTTTGATTTTCTGAAGCTTAAATATTAGAGGCCTAAGTGTAGGTTTTGTTTTGGGTTTTTTTTGTTTGTTTGTTTGTTTGTTTGTTTGTTTGCAGTTTTTTGTGATTGGCAAGGATGGTGTATATATCCTCCCTTATGATCTCTGAACTTCCTAAAACTGCAGTTTTGTGTCTAACATTAATTTAGGAAAATCATCAGATATTATCAGTCATTATTGGCTCAAATATTGCTTCTGTTCATTTCTCTCTTTCTGGTATTTTCACTACATAAATTATACCATATACCTACTGTCTCAGTGGGCCCATCAAAAATTCTTCCTTTCTAATACAGAGTTTTTGATCTCTAGTATTTCATTTTGTTTCTTAGAATTTTTATTTTTCTGCTTACATTATCCATCCATTTTAAAATGTTGTCTACCTTTGCAAATACAGAATCGTTTAACAGAAATTCACAAACAATAAAACGAAGTTGTATAATACTTTTCCAGCTAGGTAATAGAAATTACAAGAGAATAAAGCTTTAAATATTTTTAAGAAAACAACAACTGAAAGTTTTATAATCAACACATTTTGACAAGAAGGACAAAAATTAAAGATACATTTAGATAAGTAAGAAATGAGAAAATAATCATTCAACAGGCCCAATAATGAATAAAGAGATTAAATATATATATAATTTGGGGTAGGGATAATACATATTATCCCTAATATGTTAAATAAAATATTAATATGTTAGCATGTTAAATGACAATATTAATATGTTAAATAAAATATTAATATGTTAGCATGTTAATTAACCAATTAATATTAATATGTTAAATAACATTAATATCTTACGAAATTATAAAATAAACAGAACTTTGTTAAGACGAATGAATTAGTATATAAATATTAAGGAAGGTGGTTAAAATTAATGTTCTATTACTATTGTATTTTTCTAGAGGATGAACATACTTGTAAAATAAATAAGTTATATAATTTAAAAACTACTAGAGGGAAATAAAGGAATAAAAAGGACTAATCTGAAAGTGTAATAGTTGGAGTAAATGGGACTCTATGTTTAACAGAGGTATGTGTGTGCACACTTATGCAAGTGCATGTGTGTGTATGTATAACTACAATAAGATTACAGATAAAATTGTTCAACATGTATTCTTCAGAAAGTATATAAAACGTTAAAGTCCATGACATTGAAGATGAAGACGCAATAAACTAATGGACTTTGAACGAACATACAAATTGCTAATATTTTTGTGGCACCTGAGATAGAGGGACAGAGTTCTAGGTGCCAAGAGGTAACCACTGTGAGAGTCGCAGTTCCCACAAGTCCCATGTGGTTGCCCTGAATGCTGACAGAATTAACGACAAGACACTCCAGTTACCTATTTTCAGTATGTATGTGTGCATTGACACACTAGTTACGACAAGCTAGACTAGTATTATTTAGAAATTAATTAATATTATATACGGAGAAAATGAGGATGGCGTTATTTATAGAGAATATGCACAGAGATTAATTTTTTATATCTTACCCAAAATATGAAGACATGAGAAATGACCTGAATAGTACACAACAAGGTTTCAAATATAATTAGTTTTTTTCTCAGCTGGTGGTCTTGCTAGTGGTATTGAAACTAAGCCCTTCCCAGTGTTAATAGTAGCCAAATTGTTTGTCCTTTCCAAAAAAAAAAAAAAAAAAAAAAAAAAGGAAATGATTTCGTGTAGCTCTCAAACCTAACATGTTGTGAATTGCTACCAAGTAACAAAAGTATTGTATTGGGGGAGGTCACACTTAGGCAAATGTCATTTTAAACTCAAAGTCCAGAATGATTTTGTAAAGAAGAATTTTCACATTTATAAAATAATTGTATATATTAAACATTTATGATTATAATTCCAAGGACATGCCTTATAAGATAAGAAAAAATAAAAAATGAAGTACAACCCAGGTCAGTTACCTCAATCATAATGTCCCATTCTAGTATTGTCTTCGATGTGCAAGTGCTTAGTGATGGTATCTGAATTTATTATATGCAACCAGTGCAAGTAAAGGCACTTCAGAGGATGTTGAACTCACCTATTTCACCTTCCCTGAGTGGCAGTTTCAATCAGTTTTGAAGTTTTTGCTACGCTGCTTTCTGTCTTTTCTGTACGTGTTTCACTCAGTGGTTAGTCTTGATATGAACTATGGTTTAAATATCAACTCTATTCTTATATCTGCTTTGGATCCCTTCCATATACGTGCTACTCAGGGATTAATTTGTTACTTGTGCCAGTTTAATTATCAGTTCTGTTCACAATGCCGTTGCTATGTTGCTTTGGGTCCTGTACAAGTGCTCTTTGATGTCTGTTTTCCCCCACACTCTCTTGCCTATTGGTGCCTTTTTAATGGTTTCCTGGCCAGAAAAAAAGAAATAAATTTCTATTCATTTTAGCCACTTTCGTCTTCTGACATCTTCAAGACTAGATGCTTCCCTGAGAGCAAACCCTCCAGACAAAACAGGGGAAAATTAGAAAACTCATGGTTCGGTAATTTTTCTAAGTCTTGAATCTGTACTACTATTTGATTATTTTGTTTACTCTTCAGTATCTTTTGAATATTGCATAGAGTTTTTAGTTGTAATTTGTGGGGAATATAGGCTCTAGATTTATCTCTTTGTGCCAGAAGAAAAACCCTTTCTATAGTCTTCTAAACAGATGAATTCTTTAAACTCTAAATGTAAAGACAGATTTTTGCCAATCCCAGTGATATCCACACATGCTTTTTGGAGTGGTAATAAAATTTATTTTCAAAGTCTTTCTCATTACTATAAAGTTCTATGTAAAATAATATATTTGTAAGAATTTCATGAAAATTTATTCAGATAACCATAACTATTCTGAGATGCAGCATCATGCATTTATTGACTTTTTCTATTCTTGAATTTTTAATTGTTTATTATATATATTTAATAATTATAACTTCATCATTTCTGAATCTCACGGGTTCTTACCTATTATATTATTATTTATATTGCATTATGATACAAAATATGTAATGTAAACATATACATTAATTTTATTATAAACCAAATCATATATTACATTTTGATAGAGTATAATGATTACAGTAAATTTATAATTTTAGTTAAATTTAAGTTTACTATTAGATAAGAAAACATAGTTGCAAATTTAAGCTTAAATATTATAGATCTTCTTAAAATTAATATTAGATATATGTTATTATCATAGAGTAAGCTTAGTTTTATATTTCAGTAGAATTTCAAACAATGAAGGCAATGCTTAGTTAGAATGATTGGAAATGTGAATAGGCTTTTATTCACATTTTTATTGTGTCTACTTATTTGATTGAAAAATTTGAAGAAATAGTATACACTTGTACAAATAAATTATTTGTTTTATTGACTATAAGTATCCATACTTTCACTTATAGGAGTTTTTATTGCAACTTCTTTTTATATTTCATAAGATTTAAGTATTAAAATTCTGAGGATAACCAACATAAGCCTCAGGTATTTTGGTTTAGTTGTATTGTCACAAAAATACGTATATCTTCTTAGTTTCGTATTTAAATGTTTCCAAAAGAGTGTTACTACAAGTTAAACAGGCCTACTCGTCTCAAAATCTTTAAATTATCATATCTTAAAATGAATTAACTTTAGCATTTATCTAATGTGAATGAAAATATAGCATTATTGGTTGAAGTCTCCTATCATTTGAGTGTATCTGTAGTTAAGCCTTGCAATTTATTTTAGATTAAAATACATTTTGACTATTTTTTGTTAGTAATCCCAGCACTTTGGAAGGCATTTGTGGGAGGATCACTTGAGCCCAAGTATTTGAGATCAGCCTGGGAAACAAAGCAAAATCACATCTCTTCAAACAAATTTAAAAATAATTAACCAGTCATGGTGGTGTGCACCTGAGGTTCCAGCTACTTGGGAGGCTGAGATGGAGGACTGATTGATCCCAGGAGTTCCAGGTTGCAGTGAGCTATCAATGTGCCACTGCAGTACTCCAACCTGGATGGCAGAGAAAGATCCTGTCTCAAAAAAGAAAAGAAATAAGAGAGAGAGAGAAAAAAAGAAAATTCTCAGAATTATTATACCATCTAAGGATATTGTATGTGTGAGTTTTTTTTCTTTTTTACAAATTCTCAAATACATAAGAGTCTTATGAATATCTATGCAATGATTTAAGGAGTTGTTACTAGAGATATATACAGTATTCAGCTATATATCCAAGTTGAAATTGTAGTTTTAGAGTAGATGATTTTTATGCCATTATAGTCTGCTATTCTCTTGTCTTAGTTATGTATTATCTCTTATCTTATTGAAGCCAAAGAAAATTTATAATACAACTTATTCAATCTGAAATATCAAGCATTAAATGTTATTAATATAAAACAACTAGTTTACTTTCTTCAATGTTTAATAAGATCTATACAAATGATTATATGCCATTCAGCTGTCTGTGAGATATATCTGTTTATATTAGAAAAACCCATAATCTAATTTCTATTTTAGTGTAGCATTTGTAAAACCTATGTTGTATATGTTCTCCTGAACAGATATTCTACAAAGCTTGTTTACATTTTTAAGAATCATGATAGGTAAAGCTTCTGTTATCTGTGCACAGATTACTCATAGTCATTGCCTGTGTTTAAAAATATGTACCTTTAAAAGAAAATAATATGTTGGCCAGTTAATAATGTCACCTCAAATAAGATCATTTTTTTCTCTTTTTATTGAAATTGCCTTTTCCCCAGTGGTCAATTGCACTTGTCATATGTTATTTTGGAAGATGTACAGGATTTAATAGATGAGGTATATCAAACTAACTACATTAGGAATATACCAGCTGTCAATATGGCTTCAACCCAATATCATCTTTTGAGAAAAGCAAATTCTAAAATGCAGACAGTATACTATTAGTCTGATAGAATGATTGTAAGTTCCACCGTCTGTTGCACATTTTACAATTAATTGTGATTTGTTTTCTCTAAAAATGTACATATTCCTTGTTATATAAGAAATAAGATATCATGCTACATTTATTTTCTGGCAGTGACACACTAGAGCTATCAGCTAAGTTCTCCTACAGATTTTCATGATTATCCTGAAAACTAATTATAGATATATATTCAAAAATAGTAATCTCATGCCAATTAATTCAATGTAAGTTTTATATGGATTAACATATTTAATTTTCTTTCCAAGCATTACTATGATACAAATAAAATAAAAATGGAATCAAATAGGCAAATAAATACCAAATATTCAGCTTTAATTTTTATATTTACTACTAGTTTTTATGACAAATGACTGCTCATGTTTATCATTTAATTTTTACTGATCAGTTTGCTTATACAATAGATAATGTTAAATTAAATATCTAAATTATTTTTAAAAGTATTTTAAAAAGTCAAAAAAATTGTATGAATTTGCTCTATAGTATAAAAGTTAATAACATAATTCTGAATTCCAATTATATTCAAATTACATTGTACACTTTATTCTGATGTTGATAGTTTCAACCATTTCAAAATAAAGCAGCAGGTCATTCAAAATTATTTGATGTGTCTTCTGGAACAAAAGATTAATTTAAATGTCAACCTAGTTTCAAGGTAAAACTATAAAAAAAGTCTTAAATAATTAAGGTCTGTGCCACTTCTTACTGACATACCTATAATTGATAGATAAATTTTAGATGTTTCCACTTAAAGATTGTTTAAACTATATTTCCATTCTTTACTTTTTGCCCTAGTGTAGAGATTTTTAAGTTTATTGGTACAATGAAAGCAAATTCTTAGATTTTAATTTTGTTATTATACTTTAAATTCTAGGATACATGTGCAGAATGTGCAGGCTTGTTACATAGATATACATGTGCCATGGTGTTTTGCTTCACCCATCAACCCTTCATCTACATTGGGTGTTTCTCCTAATGCTATCCCTTCACCTGCCCTCCAACCCTAACAGGTTCTGCTGTGTGATGTTCCACTCCCTATACCCATATGTTCTCATTGTTCAACTCCCACTTATGAGTGAGAACATGCGGTGTTTGGTTTTCTGTTCCTGTGTTAGTTGGCTGAGAATGATGGTTTCCAGCTTCATCCATGTCCCTGAAAAGGACATGAACTCATTCTTTTTTTATGACTGTATATTATCCCATGGTGTGTATGTGCCACATTTTCTTTATCCAGTCTATCGTTGATGAACATTTGGGTTGGTTCCAAATCTTTATAATTGTGTATAGTGCTGCAATAAATGTATGTGTGCATGTGTCTTTATAGCAGAATGATTTATAATCATTTGGGTATATACCAAGTAATGGGATTGATGGGCCAAATGGTATTTCTACTTCTACATCCTTGAGGAATCGTCACACTGTCTTTCACAATGGTTGAACTAATTTACACTCCCACCAACAGTGTAAAAGTGTTATTTCTCCACATCCTCTCTAGAATCTGTTGTTTCCTGACTTTTTGCTGATTGCTATTCTAAGTGGCATAAGATGGTATCTCACTGTGGTTTTTATATGCATTTCTCTAATGACCAGTGACGATGAGCTTTTTTTCATATGTATGTTTTTCTTCATCTCTTGAGATAATCATGTGGTTTTTGTCATTGGTTCTGTTTATGCGATAGACTACTTGTATTGATGTGCGTATGTTGAACCAGTCTTGCATCCCAGGAATGAAGCTGACTTGATCGTGTTAGTTAAGCTTTTTAATGTGCTGCTGGATTTGGTTTGCCAGTATTTTATTGAGGATATTTGCATCAATGTTCATCAGAGATATTGGCCTAACATTTTCTTTGTTGTTGTTGTTGTGTCTCTGCCAGGTTTTGGTATCAGGATGATGCTGAACTCATAAAATCAGTGAGGGAGGGGTCCCTCTTTTTCTATTGTTTGGAATAGTTTCAGAAGGAATGGTACCAGCTCCTCTTTGTACCTCTGGTAGAATTCAACTATGAATCCATATGGTCCTGGACATTTTTTGGTTGCTACACTATTAATTACTGCCTCAGTTTCAGTTCTTGTTATTGATCTATTCAGGGATTTGACTTCTTCCTGGTTTAGCCTTGGGAGCCTGTATGTGTACAGGAATTTATCCATTTCCTCTAGATTTTCTAGTTTATTTTCATAGGGGTGTTTATAGTATTCTTTGATGGTAGTTTGTATTTCTGTGGGATCAGTGGTAATATCCCTTTTAACTTTTTTTACTGTTTCTATTTGATTTTTCTCTCTTTTTGTCTTTATTAATCTGGCTAATGGTCTGCCTATATTGTTAATCTTTTCAAAAAACCAATTCCTGAATTCATTGACTTTTTGAAGGGTTTTTTTGGTGTGTGTGTCTCTTTCTCCTCAGTTCTGCTCTGATCTTAGTTATTTCTTGTCTTCTGCTAGCTTTTGAATTTGTTTGCTATTGCTTCTCCAGTTCTTTTAATTGTGATGTTAGGGTGTCGATTTTGGATCCTTCCTATTTCTCATGTGGGCATTCAGTGCTACAAATTTTCCTCTAAACACTGCTTTAGCTGTGTCCCAGAAATTCTGGTACGTTGTGTCTTTGTTCTCACTGATTTTAAGTAACTTACTTATTTCTGCTATAATTTCGTTATTCACCCAGTAGTTATGCTGGAGCAGGTTGTTCAGTTTCCATGTAGTTGTGTGGTTTGGAGTGAGTTTTTAAATCCTGAGTTCTAACTTGTTTGCATTGTGGCCTGAGAGACTGTTTGTTATATCTCCATTCTCTTGCACCTGCTGAGCAGTGTTTTACTTCCAATTACATGGTCAATTTTAGTCTAAGTTCCATGTGGTGCTGAGAAGTATATATATTCTGTTGATTTGGGGTGGAGAGTTCTGTAGACATCTATTAGGTCTGCTTGGTCCAGAGCTGAGTTCAATTCCTGATATTCTTGTTAATTTTCTGTCTCATTGATCTGTCTAATATTAACAACGGGGTGTTAAAGTCTCCCACTATTATTGTGTGGCAGTCTAAGTCTCTTTTTATGTATGTAAGAACTTGCTTTATGAATCTGGGTGCTCCTGTATTGTGCTCCTGTATTGTGTGTGTATATATTTTTGATAGTTCTTGTTGTTGCAATGATCCCTTTACCATCTTTACCGTTATGTAATGCTCTCCTTTTTTTTTTTTTTTTTTTTTTTTTTAATCTTTGTTGGTTTAAAGTCTGTTTTATCAGAGACTGGATTGCAACCCCTACTTTTTTTTTCTTGGCAAACCTGTCTCCATCTTTTTATTTTGAGCCTATGTGTGTCTTTGCATGTGAAATGGGTGTCCTGAATACAGCAAACCAATGGATCTTGACTCTTTATCCAATTTGTCAGTCTGTGTCTTTTAATTGGGGCATTTAGTCCATTTATATTTAAGATTAATATTGTTATGTATGAATTTGATCCTATCATTATGATGCTAGCTGGTTATTTTACCCATTAGTTGATGGAATTTCTTTGTCGTGCCAGTGGCCTTTACAATTTGGTATGTTTTTGCAGTGGCTGGCACCAGTTTTTCCTTTCCGTATTTAGTACTTCCTTCAAGAGCTCTTGTAAGGCAGGGCTGGTGGTGACAAAATCTCTCAGCCTTTGCTTGTCTGTAAAGGATTTTATTTCTCTTTCACTTATGAAGCTTGGTTTGGCTGGATATGAAATACTGGGTTGAAAATTATTTTCTTTAAGAATGTTGAATATTGGCACCCACTCTCTCTTCTGCAGGTCTGTTGGAGTTTGCTAGAGGTTCACACCAGACCCTGTTTGCCTTGGTATTACCAGTGGAGGCTGCAGAACAGAAAGATTGCTGCCTGCTCCTTGCTCTGGAAGCTTTGTCCTAGAGGGGCACCAGCCAGATGCCAACCAGAGCTCTCCTGTATGAGTTGTCTGTCAATCCCCGCTAGGAGGTGTCTCCCTATCAGGAAGCATGTGGGTCAGAGGCCCACTTGAGGAGGCAACTTATCCCTTAGCAGAACTTGAGCACTGTGCTGGGAGATCCACTGCTCTCTTCCCAGCCAGCAGGCAGGAAGCTTTAAGTCTGCTGAAACTGAGCCCAAAGCCGTTCCTTCCCCCAGGTCTCAGTCCCAGGAAGATGAGAGTTTGATCTATAAGTCCTTGACTGGGGCTGGTGCCTCTTTCAGAGGTGCACTGCCTTGAGAGGAGGAAACTAGAGAGGCAGTCTGGCTACAGCAGCTTAGAAGCACTGCGTTGGGCTCCACTCAGTCCGAACTGCCTAAGGGTTTCGTTTACACTGTGAGGGGAAGACCGTCTACTCAAGCCTCAGTAATGGTGGATGCCCCTCCCCACATCAAGCTCAAGGGTCGCAGGTCCACTTCAGACTGCTGTGCTGGCAGCAAAAATTTTAAGCCCCCTTTCCAGGGGAGTGGATGGTTCTCCTGCCTCACTGGGTTTCCAGATGCCACTGGGGTATGGAAAAAAAAAAAAGAAGAAGAAGAAGAAAAAAGAAAAGAAAATACCTACAGCTAATTTGATATCAGCCAAAATGACCACCTAATTTTGTCCTTGAAACCCAGGGCCCTGGTGGTATAGGCTCCTGAGGGAACCTCCTGGTCTGTGGGTTGTGAAGACCTTGGGAAATGCACAGAATTTGGGCCGGCTAGCACTGTCCCTCATGGCACAGTCCCTCAGGGCTTTCTTGGCTAGGGGAGAGATTTCACCCACCCCTTACTCTTCCCAGTTGAGGCAATGTCCCACCCTGCTTCTGCTTGCCCTCTGTGGGCTGCACCCACTGTCTAAACAGTCCCAATGAAATGAAGTGGGTACTTCCATTGGAAATGCAAAAATCACCTGCTTTCTGTATTGGTCTCACTGGGAACTGCACACAGGAGCTGTTTCTATTTGGCCATCTTGCCTAAGAAGTCCATAGTTTTTTATTTAATGTTGGATATTATTTGGTGTAGTTCTGGCAGTTTCCAAAAGTACAGATGATCTAAATTTAAATTTCCTGCATATATATATATATATATATATATATATATATATAATAAATATGAATGTGTTCTTGAATTATACAATTACTTTGAATACTTTGGTTAGTTATAAACATAAATATCTTAAATAAAATTCTAAGGCTTTAGACAGGTAAATGGAAGCAAAATTATAATTAGATAAAGATTTGTGTAGTTTCTGGAAATACTGCTCCTAGTTATAATTATTGCTGATGGCATTTACATTATAACATAAGTAACTCTTAATGCTCACTATTACTAACATCCTATTCTATGATATCATTTCAGGGAAAGTCTATCATGTACCAATGGAAAGTTTCCCAAATTTGGGGTCATCTTTTATACCAAATGCACCTAAAGAACAATTATTTTAAAAAAGCTTTTCTGATTTAACATGTCATTCTTTGTGCCTTACTTGAAATAAATATCTGTGTATTTTTCTAAGGTGATGAAAGGAAACCGCAAAAAAAAAAAAAAAAAAAAAAAAAAAAAAAAAAAAACTATAAAAATGAGCTATAAGACATCTTGCAAGACACATATCCAAAAACATTTATTCATTGGCCCAGTAAGTCCACACTACAGAATACATTGAGCTTTTAGAATAACTTTGTCAGAAGTTAGTTTTCAATATTGACTGGATTCTATTAGACAGTTTGGTAGAAAAATAGCATGCATGTGATTTTGCTCTCAAGACTTTGGTCTGAAGGTGCTTATCTTTATAGAAATTTGAAAAAGTGATACATGAAAGCATGTTATTAAATTACAAGTAATGTATTGATAGTATAAATAAGTAGTTTGAGAATAAAGGGGGCATCATATAGTTATATCAAGGACATCTTGAATAAGGCTTTGGATGATCGTTATGTCTCGGAATAATTGGAAGAAGTAATGAAATTTTACAGACACATTGGGCACCAACTCTGTAACAGGTACTCTTGTTAGCACATTATGCATCAACTATTTAATTCACATAAAGATTTCATGCAGTAGAAATTATATCATTTTTACTAATAAATTGAAGTTCAATGAGGTTAAGTTCTTCTAAATCATGGTTAATAACCAGCAGTGTTAGTTTTACATTTCAAAGGTGTTTTAAAATTTAAATGAAATAATTTATATAAAAGCAATCTACAAATGTATAGTATCATTATTTTGAAAAGCCTGGCAATTCTGTATACAACCTGTTTTGGAAATTGTGCATGGCTGAGATTTAATCATATTTAAAAGTTAACAAGTCATCTTTTCTATTTTATAGATACTGATAGAAGATATGAGACTCTCAGGTCAGAGACAAAGGACAGCTTATTATTCACAGCAGTAGCTAGAGTAAAATCATTGATTCTTTGAACCTCTATTCTCATATTGTTATTCAATAATTGCCAGGTGATACTTACACATTCAGTAGAATATGTTACAGGAAAGGAACCCTCAAATTAAGAAACCCTGAACTTATATATAGGGCTGCTGGCAAACATTACCAAACTTCTATAGAAGGAGATATATCTGATTTTCCTGACATTAAACAAATCTCTTTCAGAGAGGGACACTTTCTCTATATTATATGAATGATTGTTATAAAACATTATTGAAAAGTTAATCCAGGGGAAAAAAATCCTAATATTCTTATATAGAAATGTGTAGAAATGTGAGGAAAACTTGTCTCTAGGCTCCTGCATCTATAATCTTCTTTAAAAAAAAAAAAAAAAAAAAGTGTCTCACTCCATTGCCAAAGCTGGAGTTCAGTGGTGTAATCATAACTCAATGTAGCCTCCAATTCCTAGACTCAAGGGATCCTCCCACCTCAGCCTCCTGAATACCCAGGACTACCACATTTATCTGTTTTGTTTTTGTTTTTTCACGGAGACAAGGTCTTCCTATATTGCCACAGCTGGTCTCAAACTCCTGGTCTCAACTGATCCTCCCATCTCAGCCTCCCAAAGTTCGGAGAAAACAGACATGAGCCACTCTGCCTGAACCCTATAATCTTCTTTGTTACATAAAATAGATGAGAGAATGTTAATTAACAGTGTTCTCAGGGAAATCACAGAGGGATCAAAAAGCAAAATAAAATGACAATACAAATAATAATTGTATACTAATACAATAAAGTAATAAATTGTTTAGTATGACAGACCCAATATTTTAAATGTTTAAATGTTTAAAATATTTGCATGGTTAAACTAAGAAAATCGTACATTCATTTCAATGGCAAGTGCTCCTACTGGGCTGGAATTATTAGAAAATAATGTTCTGAATTCACGGTAGCCTTCCTTGGAAAGGTGAGGGATAACAGAATGAGGTCAACTTTGATACAGACAAGACTCTATACCAGGAAGTACAAGGAGATGTAATTGTGGAACATATGGAAAAAATATTTCTGGTCTAGTAACAGAATATCACGTCATGGATCAGTAAGCACACTCGAGTTAAGGCAATTGAACAGCGATCCATTTTTGGACTTCATATCTAGTGACGGTACTTTAAATATACAAACACATAAATTTAACATTAATTTAGTGTCTGGGTAGAAATGACTCTTCAAATAGTACAACTTCTTACTAATGTGATAAGAAAGGCAGGAAGTGGTCTGAGAACAAGGAGTCATGTCCAAGCAAATCAAAAGATAGTAAAAAAAAAAAAAAATAGTTGAAGAAATAAATGAACCCTTCATTTACTTCCTGTAACTTCCCTAATTGTCATGTAGGCATTTTTTTTTTTTTTTACTTTACCTAATTATCAGAATAACATTCTGCTTGATACATTAGTTAATGTTAGATTTAAAAAGTATTTTGTCGAAAATTATTAAAGTGAGGTAGAGAGAGTAATTTGGATATGAAATTATTTTTAAAATTGTTCCTTGACTTAGAGACAATATACAATCAAGTCCATATTTGCCTCAATTCTCATAGATATTATGACTTTCAACTGATAAAATATTTAAAGGAGTTAGAATTCAGGGTTGTGGCATGAAGAAGTATACTACATTTAATAATCCCAATCAACAATGTGCTAATGAAAAACTAAAAACAAAACATGTATTTCAGTTAAAAAGAGTGAAGCACCAACAATTGACAAAAAAGTTAAAAATCTAATAAGTAAAAAATAAGTTCATTCTCATTATTTATAATAGAAACTGAATTTTAATAAGTGCTTTATAAAACCATTACAAAGTTAAAAATAAAAGTTTTTGTGAGGGTGCAATCGGAAAAAAAATGTATTCTCATAGACTGCTAGTGGAAATGTAAACTCATGCCAACTTTCTGGAAGTAAATTTGTCAAGTCAATATATATTTACTGCCTTGAATAGGCTCATACATTGTGAATAAGTATTCATTGTCCCAGAATTTATACTCAAGCATTCTCAGTAAGTTCCTAAGCAGAATGTGTTAATCATGTGGAGCAGAATAGGTTTATACACACACACACACACACACACACACACATACACACACACACACACACACACATATATAATATTTATCTATGCTGCTTTGCTTCTGGAACATCAGCTCTTGTGATGAGTAGGTCATTTATCATAAAACATATGTTAAGTGTGTGCAGATAAAAATGGTTGGTATTGGCTAGGCTATGATCTGATCTGAAGACTGAAGATTCAGGCAAAGTTTTAGTGAGCTTGACCACAAAAGTAAATTAACTTGACATCAAGAGGCAATGACATGATGCAACTGACTTGCTAGTATGTGTCAGGGTAGGGTTAGTGCAAGAATAACAAGAGTAAAGAAGATCAAGAGAAAAACAGGAGAAAGAAGTAAGGACTTTGGTGTATATATAGTCAATCCGTATTATTTGTGAATCTTATATTTACGATCTACCTAATTAACAAAAATGTATTTTTAATCCTAGAATCAGTAGTCATGGCACTTTCATGGTCATTGACAGACATGTGCCGAGTATCAAGACATTTGAGCTGACCAACCACGCAGATTTCCAGATGAGGCTGAACCAGGCAATGTCCTTTCTTTTTGTTTCAGCTTTCATAGCAGAAAAAAAGTATTCTTTATGTAGTTTATTTAGTGCCACATTTGTCACTTATTTTGTGTTTTTTATTGGTGATTTTGCTGTTTTAAATGACTTCCAAGCATAGTGTTAATATGCTGTGTAGTGTTTCTAAACATGAGAAGGCTGTGATATATTTTGCTGAGAAAATACGTGTTAGATAATTTTCATTCAGGCATGAGGTACAGTGCCGTTGGCCATGAGTGAGTTGAATGTTCATAAATCAATAATATATATTATGTTTTCTTTAATGCAAAACACAGATAAAACAATTGTATGAATTAATCAGTTAATAAAAATGTGGTCAGAGGCTTACATGGTCCTAATTATTCCCAGGGACAGAATTCAGAATTCACTAATTCCGTGTTCATTGTGACTCCATGTATATGTATAAAAATGCTGCGTTTGTACACATACATATATACAGAAACATAGACATATACACATGTATAACAATTATATATATATAAAAGCATTTAAATAAATATTGAATGGCCAGATTATAACAGATATAGATGTTTTTTAAAATTTCAGCAATTTCCAAATACTCTACAGTTACCATTATTTTCACATATCCAAATAAATATTCTTGACTTTTAAATTATAATCACCTGTCAACATTTAATCAAATTATTATGAAATCTAAACCTTTTGACCTAAATGTATACTTTTAGAAAATTTTATTTAATATGAAATATAAAGAAGCATATAAGATTTGTGAATGTGTTCTATGCACTGATATATCACTTATAAAAAAATATAATATTGGAAGCAATTTGAATATTGTTAAGTAGCATATAGAGCTATAGAGCATACATTTGATTAGATAATTATTTCACAGAATCTTTTACAATAAGAAAATAGTAAGTATATATCATTAATTGTATAAAGGTCACAAAGTAGTTTTTAACATAGAATACAGATACTGTTAATGTATGTAATATTAATATATTGCTGCATTTATTTTATGGTATATAGTTAATACTATTAAAATGCATCCTGTAATATATATGTCATGAAAGTTACAGTAGTTATCTCTTTATTGTGAGTTTTTATTCATTTATGTCTGCATTATATTATTATAATTTGTTTTTATTTCAAATGATATGTGTTTCTTTTATAATATAAATATGAATTTCTGACAACACTCTTAAAATGCTATAGTGGTTAACTTTTATATTAGTTTTTAAATACACTATAAAATATTTGTTACTGTTCTGTAATACTAATACTTTCGGTGTTTTAAGTAATAATAAAATGTACCATGTTTTATCAGCAAGTTTACCTAAGTGTGGTTTTGCTAATCCTGATAGTGCAACTCTAAAGTCAATGTACACTACTGCTATGGTTTAAATATCCCCTGGAAAATCTATGTTGAAATTTAATTCATATTGTAACCATATTGAAAGGTTGGAGTTTTAAGATGTGAGTAAGTTCTGAGGGCTCTGACCTCATAATCATGGGAGTAGGTTCATTATCACGGGAGGGGATTTTTTTTTTCTTTTTTTGGAAAGCTTGAATTCACACCTCTTTTGCCTCTGTCTTCATCTCTCTCTCATGCCCTCTTGCCCTTCTGCCTCCTGCTCTGAGAAGATGTAGTAAGAAAATCCTTATCTGATGCCAGTGCCATGATCTTAGATTTCTCAGTCTTCAGAATCCTGAGCCAATAAATTTCTGGTCATTATAAATTACTCAGTCTGTGGTATTCTGATGCAGCAGCATAGAACGGACTGAGACAATTAAGAAACGTAGATGCTAGGAAAAAACATGAAAAAGAATAAAGTTTATCATCCTGTATTGATAGTGTAAAAGTGTATTGTAATTGCAAATAAAAAGATATAATTATATAAATTAAATTTATGGAACTGTCGTTATTTTCAATATTTTTAAAATAAGGATTTAAAGAGAAGTATGAGGTCTCTCACACAAGATATATTATTTCCCCAGGACATTATAAGAAATGGAAGCAAGGCTTAAATCAGCAGTAACTTGGATTAAAATAATGCCAGGTCCTGTTGCCCAGAAGGAAACAGGTAGGAATAAAGGAATTGCTTTTAACAAAGAAATGTGTGAGGATCTTTCAAACTCAAGAGTCAACTTCTTGAGTTGTCTTTTATTGAAGCTAGAAGGCATTGAAAAGAAGGAAGCTGCATTACAAGTCATGACTCAGATATAGGGAAAATTTATGCTCAGAAAAAAATGAAAATGAGAATATTTCACTGAGTTTTAGACTTTGCCAGTAATTTATCCAAAAAACAAATTAACAGTATAGTTTACATTTCTCTAGTTTTTGATTAATTGTATCTCTCTTTAGCTTCTTTAGTTGCCTGTGCATGGGAAGTACATTTTACAAAAGTATTCCCTTCCAAATTAGAAATGTCACTTTAGAACTTTTTATGAAAACACAAACAACTAAACATAATGGTATTTAGATGTCCAGTTTTGAGAAAGACCCTCTTCTTTCTACTACTTGGGAATAATATCAGCTAATATGTATTGAGTATTTATCATGTACCAGGCACTTCTAAATACTTTACATATTTTGATTCATTAAATTCTTATTAGCTATTTTACAAATTTGGCACTTCTTTATTCTATTTTTTAAATTTATTTTTAAAAATTTTAATTGATACATAATTATCAAACTGGGGTAATTACCATATCCATCATCTTAAACATTCATAATTTCTTTGTGCCGACAGCAATTCAAAATCATTTAGCTTTCTTGAAATAGATGCTACATTATTACTTGCTGTAGTAATTCCACCTTTTGTTAGAACATCAAAACGTGTTCTTCCTATCTAATTATAACTTTGTATCTGTTGATTGACCAATCTTTCCTGGTCCCTGCTTCTTGCTACGCTTCTATACTCTCCAGCCTCTGAAACAGCCACTGCTTTATCCTAAACTTATATGGATTCTGCTTTTTAAAATTCTACATATGAGTGAGATGATGCAAGGTTGTTGTCTTTCTTGGCCTGGCTTATTTCACTTAACTGTTTAACATAATGTCCTCCAGGTACATCCATGTTGCCACAAATGACAGGATTTCATTTTGTTGTATGGCTGATTGAATTCATATCTCAACTGTTGTGAATAGTGCTGCAATAAGCATGGGTGTGCAGATTCCTCTTCAACATCCCGATTTCATTTAGTTTGGACATAAACCTAGCAGTGGGATTGCTAAATATGTTAGCTGTTTTGTCAAATGTTTGAGGAACCTCCATAATGTTTCCCATTCCTATCAAGAGCATATAAGTTCCTATTTATCTGCCTCCTATCCCGTATTTGCTATTTTGTGACTTTTTGTTAATAGCCATTTTAACTGGGATGAGGTGATTTCATGTTGTAGTTTTGATTTACTTTTCTCAGATGATAAGTTGTACTGAGCATATTTTCACATATTGGCCATTTGCATGTCTTCTTTTCAGAAACAACAATATACATCTTTTGCCTCATCTACTTTTTGCTGTTGCTCTTTGTTTGTTGCTTTAATAGTCTTTCTCCTTAACTAGCTTCTTACATAGTCTAGATATTAACCCTTTGTTAGATGCATAGTTTGCAAATATTTTCAGTCATACTGTCTCTTCACGTTATTGTTTCTTTTCGTGTGCATGAGCATTTTGATTTGATGTTACCCCATTTGTTTATTCTTGCTTTTGTTGCCTGTGTTTCTGACATTTTACTTAAAAAACCCTTGCTCAGTCCAATTTCATGAAGTACTTTGCCTATGTTTTCCTCTTGTAATTTCATAGATTCAGGTCTTACTTTCAATGTTTTAGCCATTCAGAGCTGATATTGTGTACATAGTGAGAAATAGAGATCTGGCTTCATTCTTCAACATGTAGATATTTAGTTTTCCCAGGACTATTTATTTAAGAAACTGTTCTTTCCCCAAAGAGTGTTCTCATTTGTCAAAAATCATTTGGCAATGAAAAGATGTTTTGGCCGGGCGCGGTGGCTCAAGCCTGTAATTTCAGCAATCCCAGCACTTTGGGAGGCCGAGGCGGGCGGATCACAAGGTCAGGAGCTCGAGACCATCCTGGCTAACACGGTGAAACCCCGTCTCTACTAAAAAAATACAAAAAAAAACTAGCCGGGCGAGGTGGCGGGCGCCTGTAGTCCCAGCTACTCGGGAGGCTGAGGCAGGAGAATGGCGTGAACCTGGGAGGCGGAGCTTGCAGTGAGCTGAGATCTGGCCAGTGCACTCCAGCTTGGGTGACAGAGCGAGACTCCGTCTCAAAAAAAAAAAAAAAAAAGAAAAGAAAAGAAAAGAAAAGAAAAGAAAAGATGCTTTATGATTAAGAAACAAAAGAGAAAACTCAAATAAAATCAGATGAAAAGATGATATTATAACTGATACATAGAAATACAAGGAATCATAAGAGACTACTACAAACAACACTTGGACAACAAATTGGAAAACCTAGAAAAATAAATATATTCTTGAATACCTACCAAGATTGAATCATGAAGAACTATAAAACCTAATCAGACCAATAACAAATAAGAAGATTGAATCAGTAATAAAAAGTGTCCTATCAAAGAAAATCCCTGGACCTGATGGCTTCACTGCTGAATTATACCAAACATTAAAAAAAGTAAATAATTTTATTCAAATTATTTTTAAAAAGTGAAGTAAAAAGAATACTTGGAAACTCATTCTACAAATCCAGCATTACCCAAATATCCCAACCAGATAAAGACACACACAAAAAAGAAAAAAAAGAAAAAGGAAGAAGGAAACTACAGGCCAAGATTCCCAATGAACTAGTTGAAAAAAAATCCTCAACAAAACAGTAACTATTCAAATTTAACAACCATTAACAAGATCATTAATCATGAACGAGTAGGGTTTATCCCAGAAATGTAAAGATGGTTCAATATATGAAAATTAATAAACGTGACACACACGTTAGTAAGATCAAGGACAAAAACAATGCTTTTTCAATAGATACGGAAGAAGCTTTCAATAAAATTTGAAACCCTTTTATGATCAAAACCCTCAACAAGCTGGATAGAGCAGAAACAAACCTCAGCACAATAAAGCCCATACATAACAAATCCACAGCTAACATACTGAATGAAAAAAAAATGTTGAAATATTTTCCTCTAAGATCTAGAACAAGACAAAGATGCTCATTTTCACCACTTTCATTTCAGTTTTTACCAAATTTGACCCAAAAAACTCTGCCACCACAATGTTACATGGCTAATAACTGGCTGAACAAATCTGGTTTCAGAATCCTAAATGATTCTGAATCTAAAATGATTACAGACAGCTACAATATCATGCAATAAAATTACCAATAATATTTCATTACCTGAAGAAAAAAATAAAGCTATTTAAGCATACTATATGAACAAGCAGGTGCTCTTGGACTTCTAAGATATACAATAATAATAATAATAATAATAATAATAATAATAAAGTGAGGTTCCTGTGTTCACAAATTAAATGTAAAAATTAACTTCACATTTTGTGCTACGAAGAAATGTAGATGAATCTAATTTATAGGTTAGTTACACGATCACAAAGTATCATGGACCCAGTTCCAACTTAACATTTTACTCTAAAAATAAGTTGTTATAGGTATAAAAGAAAAACAGGCTATTTATTTTTTCCAAGATTACTATACTCAACGAGGTATCTATTTTAATTTTCATCAAAATTATTACTCTTGTCTCTAAAGAAGTCTTTTGAAGTTAGATTTTTAAGTGACCAGTGAAAGATGAGGAGCCGAAAGTGACAAATTCTTCCCCTTGCCAATGTTATCCCTTATGATATATCAAGTACCATCATTGCTGTCAACTGAATAGTGAAAATATGATGTTTACAGATGTTGCCTCTGTTCTTACAGCAAACAAGGTTATATTTCCTTTGTTCTATTTGCATTGGTAATTCTGATTGCTCCTGTGTTCCAGTCTGAATATTTGTTTGTTTAATCTATTTTTACCTTTCATTAAGACAATTCCCATGATGTTAAAGATCCTGTTCACCTTGTTCAATCTTGTTTTCCCAGTATAGATTATGTTACTTGAAATTTAACTATATTTATTCAGCAAAGAAAGTAATGAATGAAGAAGTTTTCAGATTCAAATAAATATTTACAGCAATGTGCGATGAACAAATAATAAAGTGTATGAAAAAGTTGCATAATATACAATAGTAAATTATCCTAATCTTAAATATGTTAATCTCATGATGTTTTTATGAAACATTTAGGAGAACAAAATATATGTTAGAATTATGAAAAAATTATACTGATTATTTTAACATGAAAGTGTATTCCAATGTAAATTAGAAATATTCATGAAAACATGTTTTTGTGCCAGTATCACAGAATCCTAATTTTTGTACCACTTTAAAGTATCAATATTTCTGCACCAAAAATTATTTCTATGTTATCATACAGGTGTGTCAAGTTGCCACTGGGATTACTTTAAGATTACATCCAGAAATTGTATTTCAATTTTGGAAAAAAGTAAAGAAATATGATTTTAGTGAAATTATATATGAAGCTAAAACTCAATTGTTTCTTCCAAGAGCACAATATTTATTCAAAATAAATTTCATAAACATCAAACTCTGAAAATTAACAAAAGGTTTATAAAAAACAAAAAGCATATTAATTCAAGAAAAACTACTCAATTTCAATAACAAGAGTGGGTCATTGGCATTTTAATTTAGGACTACTCTCAAACCCTATTCCCAGCCACATGGTATAATAGCCTCAAAAACCAACAGCCTCACAGCTACAAGAAAGGGCAGACTTGTTTGGAGCTCAATGAAAGCCTCATCACTAGAGTATTGTCAATGTTTAATGTAACATGAACCTCTGAGGAAAAGCTTCATTCCCAGGGTATTATGGTTATTTGTGTTTTATTTTGAGACCGAGTCTCACTCTGCTGTCCAGGCTGGAGTGCAATGGTGTGGTCTTGGCTCACTGCAACCTCCTCCTCCCAGGTTCAAATGATTCTTGTGCCTTAGCCACTCTAGTAGCTGGGACTACAGGTGCCCGCCACCATCCCCAGCTAATTTTTTAATTTTGATCTCAAACCCCTGGCTCCAAATGATCCCCCCACCTCGGTTTCCCAAAGTGCTGGGATTATAGGCAAGAGCCACCAACTGTTATGGTTATTTGAATGAACTCAGAACTCACTTCAGTAGGAAAAACCCTATCCCTAGGCATTGAAAACAAGCAGCTGCAGTTGTTTAACATAAGATTTCCTAAGGTTATGATACTAGTTGGGACAAACAAGAATACATCCAAAAATTCTGGGTAATATCTGGGCAACAAGAAGTATACAGGGGGCTTTGAAAGACTCTGAGATATTTCCAGTCATCTAGAAAGCTGCACACATGTTCAGGAAAGGATAGGAAGGCCTTCACTTGTTCACTTCTGGGTGACTTTGAAGTACTGAACAAGTAGTAAGAGAACCATAAGGCAGAATTTCTCTCTCGTTCTCTCTCTCTCTCTCTCTCTCTCTCTTTCTCCAACAGAGAAGCTTACTGGCTCAAGAGATTTAAGGAAGTTATCGGCTGACAACTAAGCTAGCTAACTGCTGATCCAAGGTCAAGCTGTAGGAAGTCAAATAAATGATGATAATAAATAAGACAAAACAAAGAAACAAAATTGAGGGGCATATTAGTAACTGTACACTGCAGAGAATATAGACTAGGGAGAATTAATCTAGAAAAGTAAGCAAACACCAACAGCAACAGGAATAAATATCAACAACAACTGTAGGGAGATCTGATTCCAGAATGTTCACAATAAATTACATAAAATGTCTAGTTTTAATCCAAAAAAGATGAGGGACATGCAAACCAATTGGAAATTGGTCCATACCATAAAAAGAGATATAAATAGAAACTGTCTGTAAGATCCTAGATATTTGACTTAGAAGACACAGAATAAATCAGCCTTCATAAATATGATTAAAGAATTAAGAAAACCATGTTTCAAAGAACTAAGACAAAGTCTGACAACTATATCTGACCAAATACAAATGATCATTAAAGAGATACAAATTACAGTAAAAATTAGAAATTCTAGAGTTCAAAAGGATGATAATTAAAATGAATTTTACTAGAGGAGCTTAACAGATCTGAGTGGTCAGAAGACACTATCAGTAATTACTAACAGTACTAAAAATAGTAACATTCCAGTAGCTTTGAGCATGTCTAGCACTCAGCTGCTGGTTTCTAATACCATTCTCCAATGGAAAAAACTAAAATTCATGGTAGTAATGCCTGTTATAGGACCAGTGCAAGGAAATACAAAATAAGCCTGAAATATCTTGTAGTACAAAAGTGTAAAAGAACTGCTAAAACAATAAAAGGATAGAGGTGTGTCAGAGACAAAGGAACCAACCTGAAAGGACTTGCAATGACTCTGAGTGGAATAGAATAAATAAGTATTGGATTACAACCTGAAGACTGAAATAAAATTCATAAACCTATGAACTTTAACATAAATTATTAAATAAATAAATGAGAAGGAATAAATTTACTTTCCCAAAATATAGTAAATGTAGAAATAACCAAGTCCATAGAATAGAAAATCACCATCAGAACACCACATTAATAGTTTCTGAAAGTGAAATTCATTGAAGGAAGTTAAAGTTACTAATGAAAATTTATATATATATATATATATATGCACATATGATATACATCTCTGTAAGAAATGGAGATTACTTCTCCTTCAATGGAGTTTGGGTTTGATTAGTGATTCCATTCTAAAGCATTGAGTATTGAAAGCAAAAAATAATAACTTATAGTGGAGAAACCTGTAATTAAATTTATCGTCCCCAATAATATCCTCTTTGTATCATATGTCACCTGCCATACTATAATGAAAATAGTCACACTTCTGTGGTATTCTTCAGAAAAATTCATAGCTTCAGTGTAGTAATGAGAATGCATCAAACAAATCCAAACAGAATGACATCCTACAAAATACTACCAGTTTTTTCCTTGAAGTGAAACTCTCGCTTTAATCATTTTTGAGAAACATTTTATCAAATATACAAGTCTCAATACCAATTATCCATCTGACATTAGTTCAAGTGAAAAATGCTTTTCTATAAAAATATTATCTATTTTAGTTCCCAGCTAGAACAATCAAGGCTACCATTGTAATTTTTAGACAGCAGGTGCTCTATGTGAACTTCCCTATTATCACATAGAACAGGAAAATGATTTGTACTCAAGAACCAAGACTAAATATGTAATATTTTAACTGCTTTCTCAAGAGTGTCTTTTAGCAAAACTATTTTTTTTTTTCAGTTTGTTAGGTGGTGAAGTAAATATGGACTGTGAATAAAATTTGGTGCTCTGCTTAGATTTTGGCAAGGTACCATGATTGTATCTACTACCATTGGTTTTGCATCATTTTAGACAATATCAACAGAGAAAACATAAAAACGATGTCTTAGTATTATTATTAAAATATTTTTACCTTGTGTACTCCCTGAAATGATCTAGAGACCCACTTTGAGAACCTTTAACCCAGGGCAATGAGAAGAAATCTCAAAACCATTTAGATTACTAAAGAAAAATACCAAAGAATAAAGAAAGCTGCTCCCTAGATTCTGTCACATGTGGGACTCTGACTGCATTTTCTTATTTCTCAATTCAACTATATGAATTTCATAAAAAGCAAAAAACAAAATTGATTTAAATATTTTCAATGTTCTACTCTTTGGTAGAGATAAAATGTAATAGATTTGTAGCAGCACTCTACAAAACTTAGAATATCCGATCTCATAAATTATTCTTGATTTCTAAAAAAGTTCATGGTATATACACTTTGGAGATTATGTATTGCACTTATAAAAATGGCTGCATGTATGCATGTGTGTTTGTGTGTGTCTATGTATGTGTATGTACATATATATATAAGAGAGAGAGAAAGAGAAAGACAGTGTTTTAATCTCTAATCTCTAATGTCAGTAAATATATAGGCAAATATAGTTTGAAATGAATATTGCATTAGCTCATTGAAAATAACTTTGACTCTAAATTTAAATTTCAAGATTATAGGATAATCAATATTTATTTAAAAGCATCAATATATTGAATAAAGTAATATTTAATATTATCAATGTATAGTAAACAGTAAAGTAAAATGGAGCTGATGCATAGTTTTCCAAATGAAAAACCAAAATATGAAATATATGAAGCTGTGTCAATAAACTGTAAGGCCAATGTATTTCATTTGTTGCACGAGAGACATAATTGGGCAGTGAGGCAATCTTAACAACTTGATTCAAACTCTGATTCTTATTATATGATTCTCAGAGGGATCTAACAAATTTACCTATGTTGAGGGAGGCTTCTGAGAACTAGCGATTCCTATTGTTTTCAATGTCGGTGGACATGCCATTTTTAGATAAGCGTATTATATGTCATAAAGCAGGTGTCCAATCTTTTGGTTTCCCTGAGCCAATTTGGAAGAAGAAGAATTGTATTAAATCACACATAAAATACACTAATACTAACAATAGCTGATGAGTTAAAAAACAATCACAAAATATCTAATAATATTTTAATAAAATTTATGAGTTTGTTTTGAGCTGCATTTAAAGCCATCCTGGGCCATAGGCTGGACAAGTTCATGTTCTTTAAAGAGACTCTCTCTCTATATATATATATATGTATATAAAATAAAATCTATATCTATATAGATTGTATAATATATATTATATATACACATATATACATTGTTTAGAACGAAGAGAAGCAAGCATCTTCTTCACAAGGCAGCAGGAGAGAGAGAGTGAGAGAGCAAAGGGGAAATGTCACACTTTTAAACCATTAAAACTCCTGAGAACTCCCTCAGGAGAATAGCATGAGGGAAACAAACCCATAATGCGATCACTTCCCATCAGGTCCCTCCCTGGACACGTGGGGATTACAATTCCAGATGAGATTTGCGTGGGGACGCAGACTCAAACCGTATCGCTTGGTAACTCCTCCCAGAATCAAGTAGGATAAATGTTGCATGCAGTTTGGGGACTAGAGAATACAGAATTGGTGACTTTTCCACTTCCTAGTTCTTTTATTTAGAATAGTTATTTAAATTTTGTGACTTTCAATTTCTTTCGTGTGTAAAATTATGAAGTAAGCTTTCTTCCCTACAAAAATAGCTTCCTCTGCTTCTTCCTATGGCGTTAACACTTGTATCCAGCTATTAGTACAGACAGTATAGTTTACTTATAAAGAAAAATCACAAGTCCTAATTGTTCACAAAGTTATAAACAGCTTTTTGAAAATTTCTTTCCTTTTTTCCAAAATAAACCTTTCAACTTTAGTTTCAGGAGTACTCTCAGGGACATTGTTAAGTTCATACAAGTGTCTTGGCATGGTCAGAAGTAACATGAAAAGAGAATGAGAGATGTTTGAATATTAGCAAATTTTGAGACCAGAAAATACGACTTTTAGTGGGCTGGTTAGAATCTATTTATGAACAATGACTAGTTTACAAAAGATAGACTCTAGTAACTCAAATAGTAATGCACTAAAAATAAAGATCTGAAAGAGTCTATAAATGTAGAGGTTAGCAGTTTGAATCTTGAAATATTGATTAGTCAGTAAATAAATCTGAATAGCTGTGTTTCAAACAAACTTCAGGGACAAAAGCTTTGAGTTCACTTTGTCTATGAATTTTTATCACATTCATAAAAATGTTATGAATACATAACAAATCAACAAATAATAAGTAGGCACACTGATTTCCATGAAACAACTAATTGAAGTGATTGAGGTTAAGACCTACCCCAAAGCAATTTATTTTTAAAATGTAATTCTAGGATGATTTCTCATTGAAAATATATTTGCCTCATATTATGTCTAAGAAAATTTTCTATATTAATTATTTTTAAATAGATGAATAAGAAAATGATGACAGAGAACTTTGTTATTTTTATAGCTCATTCACAATCTTCAGATATGATTTGAATAAGCTATATTTAAAGCAAAAAAAGTTTAATAAAATAAATATAAAATAAGTTACATTAAAATGAAGTGCTAAGACTGAGAAGATTGAAAATATCCAAAATATTTTCTAAAATATTTACTCTAAATGGGCATAAATATTAGCTTTGTTCTCCCTGCAATATGTATAAGATGATAAGAACAGGTAAAGCCATGTCTATTTCTGCCAGACATGTATTTTAGAAACATATGCCAAGATGGAGAAAATGAGTAACATTCACACACATGTCTAATCTATGCCTTAAATTGTTTCTCCTCAGCAATTTTAATAGACTCAGAAGTTACATTTCTGTGTTTTTCATATTAGTAATAATTCACCCTAGTCTCACAATATTATCAGTAAACCCACAGCAGTAGAATAGCAATGGTTATCACCCTGTGATTTTTCAACTTTCATAAGATTAAAAATAAAATCTTCCAAATCCTGTCACACTATAGATAGAATCATGTAGACAATTTATTTTCAAGTTTATTTAAATTTCTTCTTATATAAGCTTTTGGTTGGAGAAGGCTCACAACTCTTTATCAATTTATTCTCAAGCACTAAATTCAACAAGAGGCAGAGTTACATTAATATTGTCCTATTTCAACTAATTTATTATTTCTAGTGACATAGAAGTTATGTTAGCATACTAGTGAATATAGAAGCCAGCATAAATTATAGATGTATGAAATAACAGGAAGGCCAATTTATTTAAGACAAAGACAGCAGAGGCACTGTATTTAGTATGCTAAGTTTACATGCACACTTTGTTCATTCTCACTTCTTGATAGATACGTTACAAATAGCCACAAATCTTTACTCTTATTTTTTTCTACCATATTCTTTTAATTTGATGTTGCAGTTTTTCTTATTATGAGATGGAGTTGACCCACTTATGTATAGACTGGATTTGTGATTTTTCTTTTAACTATAAAATGAAGCAGACATGATAGGGAACCAGTCTGAAATAGGCCTTAAGATGTGTTATATATTTCCCATTTCTCTTTTGGAACTCAGCGACTACTATGTGAATAAGCCCAGGTACTTCTATTATGAAGACACATGGCACAGTTGTCCTTGTCTCACCAACCTGGCCACTGCTATATTTGTGAGTGAGACCACTCTAGACCTGTCAGCCTTGAGCTGACTATCCAGCTAACTGCAGGACATTAAGGAGCCCGACATAGACCAGACAAAACTGGCTGAGCAAGAATCATGAGCTAAATGAATATTTGTTTTTTAAAGTCACTATGTTTTGGGATAGTTTTTTATACAGGTATGGCTAAATGAAATACAGATCTTTTCCATATTTTTGTAATAGTAGAAAGACATAAAATATTTTATTTGGATTTAGAGACTCTTTAGAATAGTGACAACCACATTTGACTATCTTCTAAATTTGGTTAAGTATGTTATAAAATAGTTTATTGAACCACAACTCAAGCTGGAAGTTTCTCACTAACGCCAGTAGTTAGCGACTACTGATAATCGAATAACATCATCATCATCTGTATAAGAACATTTGGTGTTTAATCACTGAAAGGTGTTAAAGAGAAGTTTAGGAAAACGCATTCTATTATGGGCATTATACCAACTAAGTAATGTGTTGAACAACTGAAGTTTTTAGAAAACTACATTTATTAAAAATACAGAGGCTAAAATTACCCACATATTATCCTTCATGTCTTCAGGCTAAATAGTTTTAATTATTTTTATTTTATATTTTAATTACAGATGTCAAATAATTAAGATCTTTGCTTTTGTTTATTTTTTATCAATAAAAATGATGGTATTGGTTACTGATAAATCCATAAATGAAACGTGACATGGTATCTATGTTTAAAATCTGTTTCTTGTTACATCTTACAATTAATATTCATTTAAAATATAGTTCTCAGATGTCAGTATTTTAGCTCTGAAGAGTAAAGTATAAACAGAAATATTATTATACACGTTTGGATGCTATATTTTCCTAAATGAAACTCGTAATTATTTGTTTTCTGTCTCACTAACCCCAAAACTTCCAGGAAAAAGTATTCCATCCCTATGTTTGGGAATAATTTTTTTTTTTTTTTTGCAGTCATTTATTGTGTAAGGGTTGAGAAAATCCTAAGATATCTAAGGAAACTTATATATTCTTGGGCTTTAAGAAGAAATAAATATTTTGTTCACCTTTTTAGAATAATTTTCATCTCTGTCATTCAGCTGGAGATAAGAACCTACCACAGACACCAGCAATCCTAAATATCTAGAAAATATAGAGACCAGCCTGGCCAACATGGAGAAACCCTGTCTCTACTAAAAATAAAAAAAATTAGCCCAGCGTGGTGATGCCTGCCTGTAATCCCAGCTACTGGGGAGGCTGAGGCAGGAGAATTGCTTGAACCTGGGAGGCAGAGGTTGCAGGGAGCCGAGATCTGCACTCCAGTCTAGGCGACAGAGCAAGACTCCATCCCCACAAAAAATAAATAGATAAATAAATAAATAAATAAATAAATAAATAAATAAATAAATTAACTAGCTGTAAAACTTAATAAAACCCTCTTCATAGTCACAAAATCCGTGTAAACAGTGATATTCTATATAATATGCAGAAAATATTTATTTAAAATATGTAAAATATATTTTTTAAAACAGAAAGATTCAAGTACGTGTGTGTGTATATATATGTGTGTGTGTATATATATATATATATATATATATATATATATAATCTCATGAAGATGGCAGTATCCACAATATAACCTTAAATGATCTAAAAATTGAACTATACACATTTAATTGGATTCTCTTAATAATCATAAAAAATAGACCATAAAAAAGTTCATTCTATATTTCGCATGAAAGAGAAGTTCTCGAGAGTAGCTATGACATTCTAGAGGAAAATGAAAATTAAAAAAAAAATTTTGGCAATAAAAGTTGACATGAATGAACTCAAATTTACCAATTAAGATTATTAGAGTATCTAGTCTGTCACAGATGGACATTTGGGTTGATTCCAAGTCTTTGCTATTGTGAATAGTGCCGCAATAAACATACGTGTGCATGTGTCTTTATAGTAGAATAATTTATAATCCTTTGGGTATATACCCAGTAGTGGGATGGCTGGGTCATATGGTACATCTAGTTCTAGATCCTTGAGGAATTGCCATACTGTTTTCCATAATGGTTGAACTAGTTTACAATCCCACCAACAGTGTAAAAGTGTTCCTTTTTCTCCACATCCTCTCCAACACCTGTTGTTTCCTGATTTTTTAATGATTGCCATTCTAATTGGTGTGAGATGGTATCTCATTGTGGTTTTGATTTGCATTTCTCTGATGGTGAGTGATGATGAACATTTTTTCATGTGTCTGTTGGCTGTATGAATGTCTTCTTTTGAGAAATGTCTGTTCATATCCTTTCCCCACTTTTTGATGGGGTTGTTTATTTTTTTCTTGTATATTTGTTTGAGTTCTTTGTAGATTCTGGATATTAGCCCTTTGTCATTAAGAAAATGTGGCACATATACACCATGGAATACTATGCAGCCATAAAAAAGGATGAGTTTGCGTCCTTTGTAGGGACATGGATGCAGCTGGAAACCATCATTCTTAGCAAACTATCACAAGAACAGAAAACCAAACACCGCATGTTCTCACTCATAGGTGGGAACTGAACAATGAGGTCACTTGGACTCGGGAAGGGGAACATCACACACTGGGGCCTATCATGGGGAGGGGGGAGGGGGGAGGGATTGCATTGGGGAGTTATACATGATATAAATGATGAATTGATGGGTGCTGACGAGTTGATGGGTGCAGCACACCAACATGGCACAAGTATACATATGTAACAAAGCTGCACGTTATGCACATGTACCCTAGAAGTTAAAGTATAATAATAATTAAAAAAAAAAAAAGATTATTAGAGGATCTGTATGGCACTGTCTTCCACCAAGACAAGTTTATTATTTTCAATATTAGAAGCCAACTAGGAAAGGGGCAGACTACCTTATACATTCTAAAATTGAATTTAATCAAAGCTAGACAGAAATGTTTGTGAAAATATTACTGTTTCCAATTTACCCCTACTACATTTGTTTACCATTCTTGAATCCTAATTAAAAACCGGACTTTCACTCCTTAGTTGGCTATAAGAACCACTTTTTGTCCATCTTTTTAAAATTCAAATTGAGGACTATCAACCATATAAGTCAAAATTTGATTAGACATGTGTAAATACTAGTAGTGGCATAAAATAATCATGTAAGAATCTTGACCTTATACAATTAATTTAATTGAAGGCTACAAATGTATCATCCATGATTTGATTACAAATGTACAATTACTAAGAGTGACATGAAATAATTTTGTGAGTGATTTGTTGCTGCACAATTTTGGGGGGTAATTAGTTCATACAAAGCTATTGGTTTAGATATGATTGTAGGTCTGCAGGCATAAAAGATGAATGTTAACTGAAAAATAGAAAACTCAACTAGAATTTGTGAAGATCATCTGGAATCTACAAAGATGAACTTAAACTCACATTAGTCTCACTATTGCTATCCCGCCAGGAAAAGTTGGTAGCTTTCATTATTCAGCTGTATATACAGCAGACCCAGTAATTGGAGAAACGGAAGTAGTACATGCAGTAGCATATGAAGGAGCTGTGGACCAAGTTGATCCCTCTTAACAAAAAGGTGAGTGAACAAATCCAGGATAAAGTGCATAAAACAGCAGCAGTGTTTAATGCCTCCTCTCAGATAATACCATTTTTCTAATTTTTTAAATATTGCAATTGTTTTACAGTCTCAATAGAAGCTACCTCTTTCTGAAATCACTGCAATAACTTCCTAATTCTTCATCTCACATCTTATTTTGCTCCCTTAGATTCTACCTCTTCCAAACAAACACTGGTTTTAAATCTAATTCTGTAGGTCTCTAGAAAGTCACAGTGTTTGAGCCTTGGTGCTATTGACATTTTAATCCAGATAATTCTTTGTTTTGGAAGCTCTGTCTTGTGCAATGCAGCATATTTAGGAGCATCTCTGCCCTCTAGCCAGGGAATGCCAGTAGCATCTTTCCCCATATAATGTATTCAATGTTTTTAGTTTTTGCCAAATCTTTTCTAGGGGCAAAATTGTCCTCATTGAGAACCACTGTCCTAGGTCAAAATCATTGAAGGTTTACATTACTATTAGGGAAATATCCAGAATCTTTAACATACCTTAGAAGGCTGCATTACAAGCCGTCTACTTATCTCTTCTGCCTATGTCACCATATTTAGACTCTTGGGTTGACTCTAATGTAGTTTTACTTTCTTCTTTAGGTTCCCAAAATGCACCAATAACTTTTCCTTCTCAAGGAATTTGCACATGCTATAGTTTCCAAATATTGCCCTCCTCTTCACCTTGCTAACTGTCATGCCTCAGGTTCCAGCTTTAATGTCATATTTTTGTGGAAGACTTCTATTAATAGAAACACACAGATTAGAATAAGCCTTCCACTGAAACTTTCACTCACTCTGTGCTTGTGTTTTGGATGATTAGTCACAACTAAACATAGTAAATTAAAAATAACTATTGCAATGATTGTCTTTCCTTATATTCTATTGATATCAGCTCCAAAGGAGCAAAGATGATTTCTTTCTTTTATTCCTAGAGCCTGGCATATTGCTGGTGCTCAATAATTTATTTTTGAGTAAATGGATTTAAAAAATATTCAGTTGAGAACACATATACATTCAACTGAGAAAACTTCTCAAATAAGTTTTGGAAACAGATAAAAGTGTAAACATTAAGCCATCTCTTCTCCCACTACAGATAAATCGTACTTATATCTAGATCCTTGATGATGTAAATTATCCCTGTGTTTTAGTAACTTTTCATATTGAAGTAATTACCAACATGGTTCTCAATTCTGTAAATGTGCCAAATCCAACAAATCTCTAGTATATGGAAAATATCCTGGGCAAAATAGCATAGGCCAGTTTTTAAAAATTCAAATTTTTAGTTTTTTTATGCTTCTTGCCAATTGAAAATCTTACTTCTCCATCTCTTCATCTCAGTCTTTCACATATTTATTGAAATGTCTATAGGCAGTGTCTAATTCAATAGCCTGCCGGTGAACCTGTAGTGCTCTGATTTCTCCATATGTTGTTCAAGCCCCTTGGAATGTATCCATTTTATGTCAGTCCCTAGACAGTTCACCATCTCTTAGCTCCTTCTGAGATATCTATGTCTTAATTTTGAAGCACCTGTTACTTCAGAACCAAAACAATATAGCACATCTGCAAAGATTACCTCCCCAGCTTTCTCAGTGGTACCCTGCAGCCTGAATAACTATGTGGCAGTAGATGTGCAATGTAGCATGAAAACACACCTGTTATTGTTCTTTTCAACCAATGTGGCCAAGCAACTTAGCCACACTGTTAAAAAAAAAAAAAAATGCTTCTCAAATTCTAACAGCAATTATTCTGGCATATGCTGATAGAACAGCATGCAGCAAAGGCAAGCAAATTTCCTAGGCCTCACTGGGAGCTGTTAATGGAGTTCCCAGGAGAGAGGACTTGAGATCATTGATGTACATGTGCAATACATCAATTGAAATCTCTGCAGAATCATGGAGATATCCAGAATTATTATCTTTCCTCTAGTCTTAGTTGTGACTAAATATGCTTCCTTTATGTTTAAAAAGTAAAGGCCTGGTCTTTTCTCCTATTAACATGCTATTGTTTACTTTAACAAGTAAAACCTATTATCTGGGCTCAGTAGTGGAGCATTAACATTTCATTTTTCTTTATTTTTAGAAAAAAATATTTTAATAAAATTAATGGTTATGAAGTGATAATACAGCATAATGATAATCCCTACATAATGTTTTAATGTGTCATCTAGTTAGTACTCTATGAAAGTTGCCTTAAAGATAAGTGAATCACATCAAAGAGTCAAGGAGTACACAGTAGCACAAATTATTTGTTCTCCGCCTCACCTCCAACATCTTTCTGATTTTTGTATTTCTGTTAATGTTACCAACATGCTGTTGGGCATCAACTGAGCCATCTTTTCAACAGATAGTTCTTAAGAATTTGATGCTGTACTCTATGAATAAACAGTCTTATGTGGTAGATCTGCTTTAAAATCTACTTTGGTAGGTGGATGATCCAAATCCTTTTCTTTTCCATGATAGTTATGGTCTAGTTCTTTCTAGAATAGTGTGGGATCTTCAAAATTGGTAATTACTGGACAATATTATTCACATCACTCATTAATATCTCCTAACATATCTGCAAGATTTAAAGAAATTCTGTCCTACAACAGCACTATTAAAATGTTATGTTTTCAAAATACATCAAAGTTTTAGAAGGAATTATCAAGATGTACACAAATTCCCTTGGCCTTATGATATCTGTGAACACCAGTCTCACTCCCAAAGGTCAGTTTCCTTATTTCTTTGCCTGACAGCTTTTTCTGCACTGAAGCCACTTTCTCACCCATGCAGCAGAATGAAATGCGTGGGAATTAATGCCCAAATTCAGCTTTCAACTAGTATTTGACAAGAGCTATTGTTTAAATATTCCTGCCTATCACCTGTAGGTGGCATAACTCTGGCAGATTTTTCCTTGTAGTGTTAACCTTAGATAGCCTTCAGCATTATTGGACTGATAAAGCATTTATGTTAATTTCTTTCTTTGACTTACTTTCATATATATATATATATATATATATATATATATATATATATATATATTGCAGTTGGAGTTTAGAAACTGAATGCATTCAGAGCTGAAATGATTTTGGAAAGTTAGCAATTAATTCAATACTTTAGGAGTGGAAGTGTTTCTGCTTATATCATTACTTTCTCACTTTCTCAGGGCTAGAAATAGCATCTACTCTGACATTTCTAAATATGAAGTACAATGATGCATATCTCAATCTTTCTAATTCAGGAAAGTTACAGTGTCAATCATTTGATCATATGTCTTCTTTAGTCCTATCCCTTGTGCTTTCATCAAGGAAATATAATATGTTACCCTTCTTATAGAAAAAATGGTAGAAGATAAAACATTTATTTTCAAATTTTCAAAATGAAATATCTTGAGCTTGGCTTGTCTGCTTTCTTTCTTAAGAGGCAGTGAAATGCAATCACCCAAGAAACTACATGACAAAGGGTGAGGTAATGCTTATTTTCTAACTGGGGATTTATACATTATCATATGTGGAGCTTTATTTAACTTAGTGAGAAAAAGTAATACAGGATTTCAAGAACTGTTTTACCTTGGCAAATGCAATTCCTTATTTAAAATTATGTGCATGAATTTAGAAGTTTCACAACTTTTAAGCTATGGAATATTAGAAAGGATATCTAATAAAATAGAAATCTGAGGAAACAGATTTTCTATTTTCTCATTTTTTATTTAATAGGGAAAGAAGTTGAAGCCAGTTAATTTAAATAAACTTCTCACAGGAACACAACATCCCCAATCCCCAAAATATTTAAGAAGACATTGACATATCCTTAATCCCAATATCCTAACTATCCAATTTTATTCTCAATTCTTTATTGTCTACTTCTTCTTTTATGACTTCCTTAATTTTCTTTCAAATCTCTGTCTGTCTCTGGTGCCTTTTATCTAACTCTCTCAAGGCTTATTTGTTCCATAAATGCTTCTAAATTCAGCTATTAACTACGCAAAGAATATCTTCTCTATTAATAATCCCTCGATTCATTTCCCTCTTCCTTACCCTCTTCCTCTCTCACCGCCTCTCTTTCTTGCACACATGCACACACACACAAACATACACACACGTACATGAACACATTTCCGCATGGCTTTGTTGAGTCCTCAATTATAACCTGTTAAATTTAAAACCTGCCCCACTTGTAATGGAATCCCAATGTATTCTTAATTTTGAATATCATAGATTTTTAACAGCATACATCTTCTACAAATTCTTTGCAGCACTTTTCATATGTTCATAAATGATATGATGAAACTAACATTTCTCTTCTCTCTTTGGCTATTTCTCTCAGCAAATCCTTGACTTCTTTCTTTCATTAGTAAAAATTACAATACTTGATACATTAATACTTTTTCAAAATAAGAGTTACTAAATACAAGTTTCTTCATTACTTATGGAAGAATCTAATGTAGATATTAAAATTTGTAATGCTCAGAAACAATATGATAAAAGGAGCATCTCTCTTTGCTTATATCTTTCTGCAATTCCTCAATGTCTTTTATAGTAAAACTTACTGCACTTGAGGGTTAAATGCAACTTCAGTTCATAGTTCTTCATTACATGTGGAAAAATCTAGTGGAGACATTGGTTGAGTGTTTTTTTCTGGGATTTTTTTTTTCAAGCTGTTACTTGGTATCTAAGATGTTGTCCTATTCAACATATTACCTCCTTGGTAACTAAAAAAGGTAAAAAGAAATGGGGAATGTACACAAGATATTTAACCTCTTCACAGCAGGGTCATATACCATTTCTATTTTATTCTATTGTCTAGAAATAGTTATATTCTTTCATAATTCCCTCTTTCTAGAGGCAACACTACAATATGAAATAGAACAAAAATCTTTGAGGACATCTGAGTTTCACTGCAAAAACCTCTTTTTCTTTTTTTCAATTAAAAAATTAGTTTAGCTGTGTAAGCTTAAATAAGTTAAAATATTCAAATAAAATCTATTGAAACATTTAAGGAATTAATTTGTGCTCTAAGATATAATGCATAAAAAAAACTAAATCCTCTGATGAAAAATATCCTTGGTTTATGGTGTGACTGGTTTTGTTTCTTATTGGAGGAAAAAGTGAGAAATCATCCTTGAGAAGAATTGTGGCACAGAGAAGAGAAAGAAAATTTAAATTTGTTACTTTGTATGACGGTTGCAGAAATGTGTGTTCCAGTTCTTCATACATAAATCTTCTAGTGTTTTTAAAAATATATTGGTCTTCAGAATCTGACTCAGTAGGTATATAACAATGTTTCAGCACTATAAGCTCATTTAGAAAATGAGATTTAAGGATCCCAAATTTCCAACAGTACAAAAGACATAGTGTGTGCCTTTGCATATCACTGGGGATCATTGCAGTCTATTAATCTGTTGGATAGTTTATCAGTTATGCTTCTGTTCTTTTCTGAGATGCCACATCTACAATGCAAGTATGTATGCCCGTATTCAAGCTTATCTCCATCCTATAGTTGATTTTTCTTAATTCAGCCCCTGATTTTAGCTGAGAAACACTTTCAACTATGGAATATATTGATTCCATTTAGATAATATTTTTATTGGAAAACATGGTTTTGACCTGTGCTATTTATTCCCAAGGAGATGTGAGCATACTAGCAAGGAGTGGGGTCACATTTCAGATGAAACCATGGTATTTACAATGGACATTAGAAAAGTCAGTGATCATTAAGGCATTGATTTGGCAACAAAGTCAAGAAGAGTTGATAAGCTCTATAGAAATAACTCACATCCCTTCTAGAAAGAAATATTTAATAGCATCTTAAAAATATAGAGAGTACCTTTCCCCCATCAGGGTATTGTTCTCAATGGACTAATCACACATAGACAGGAGCCCAAGTTCACAGTGTGCAAGACCCCCTAAAGACATGAACTCCCAGATACTTTATAATCTATTGGCACAAACATTTCACTGACATTTAGTTACTAATACAGAATTTAACTTTGTCTAGGGAAGCTCACAAAAGAATCACTGTGGAAGATCATTTTCTATAGCATGAGCAAATGGTATTGAGGATCATTAAAATTAGAAGAGAGAGTAGGGACTAGAGCATTCTCAGAAAAAAAAAAATGCTTGTATGAAATACTCATTTACTGAAAAAAGCCACTTTTATATTTGATTTAAGTTATTTTTACAAGTATGGGTTGAAAAAAGCCTGTTGTAGTCAGTTTTGGCTGCGGTAACAACATACCATAGATTGAGTGACTAATAAAAAATAAATATTGATTTCTCACAATTTTGCAGGCTTGCAGTCTGAGATTGGGATGCATTCAAAGTTGTGTTCTAGGGAATGTTCTCTTTCAAGGTTTCAAACTGTTAACTGCTTGTTGTATATTTCCATAGCAGAAAAAGTAAGAGAGCTTTCTGGAATTCCTTTTATAAGGGTGCTAGTCCCATTCATTAGGGCTCCACCTTGATGACTTAATTATCTCCCAAAGGCCCCACATCCTAATACTATCATCACATTGAAGTCTAACATTTAAATGTATGAATTCTATGAGGCACAAACATTCGATCCATCGCAAGGGCCAGCACTCAGACAAATGCTTTTCTGCATTAATTATTGAAATGCAAAGCATGGCTGGGAATTGGAAATGCTTCCAATATACCTGAAATACATATTTATATATGTAACATAAATTTAAAAGGTCCTTATACTGCATAAAAACCTCAACAGCATCTTCCTTCATTAAGTGTTTTTGTTTGTTTGTTTTGCTTCTGTGGTTCACATAAAAAATTAGAAAACGATTTTCTCCTATGCTCCCCACTCAGCATATCTTTAAAAAAGTGATTTTAAATTTATATTTATACCTAACAAGTGGAGAGATATTTATTTCATTTGCAAAGTCCCACAGTAGAAAAGCTAATTAGGCCTCCCAGTGATGGAAGAAAAGCATAGAAAATTGCATGGAAGATGAAGGAAAGAAAATTGTTTCTTTGGTATTGAGTCCAGCTAAGAGTATCCCAAAGCTGGTGTGAACAACCAACTCCTCCTTCCTCTCCGGTTCCATGGTAATTACATACACATCCAGCACACACAGAGAGTTCATGCTCTAAAACAGCAAGACGTGTGAAGGACCTGGTTGAGATCATGAAGTCATTGTGATCTATAAGGTAGCCACACTAACAATATTCAGAGAGTTCAGCGTTTGGTGTTCTCAGTGCTTGGTGATGGGACTTTTTATCTTGTCCTAGGTAACGTGTAATTTATGAATGGCATTCGAGTTGAGTAGCTGTTCTCAACCTAATGGTTTCATGTTAGTAAGAAATAATAATAAGCCAATTTTCATATGGCTTCATTGTCCCTATTCCTCTCCCACTGGGGAAATCATAGCATTCATTTGTTGTTTGAGGACTTTGGCTAGTTTTTTGTTTGTTTGTTTGTTCCCCCCTCCCCCACTTCTTTAGCACTAAACCACCTCAACTATTCTGGCCTGGAGCAAAAATTCCTGGATAAGTCTGACCACCAGTCTTTGGAAGTCCATTTCAAGAAGGCCATCAATAGTTTCTTCTAAAAGGCTTTTCTATCTTTGTTCTTGGTACTATCACAGTCCTCTTTCAATTCTTTGAGAATAGAAGTCAACCAATTAGGTTTCCTATCCAATCTTACCCAACAACAGCAGCAACAATGTGAGAGGCAGATACATGGCCATCTGCAAAGACCACTAGCCGCTGATGTTCTTCATGGGCAAGGTCCTCTTGAAGGCACAGCTGCAGTGAGGAACTTGCATTTTCCCAGAATATTTTGCAGCAGCATAAAGGAGGTCAGTTCAGAACTTGAAAATAAGCTCAGATTGATTTTCCTTATGATAAGTCCATGTTTGCTGTACACAAGCCTCACTTTTCTCTTGTATTGACCAATGTATCACTCCCTAATCTACCGTTGTCCTTTCAATGTAATTGTCTTCTCACTGAGCAGAGCTAATACGTTGTCCTATTTGCGCTACAGCAGTTGGTTTTTACTGTGCCTCACCATAATCCCAAGTAGTTTGCCAATCTTGTGGCTAGACACTTGGTGACCCCAAAAAGTTGGGCCCTTCGTTGTTGGAATGAATGGGAACAATTTTATTTTTTTTCAATTTTATTATTCTTAAGAGTATTTATTTGTCTAGATGGCTTGATATCACTTTTAGGTGATGGCTGAGGGGTCCAAAGGCCCCCTGGTTATTTTACATTTAAACCTCAGTGTGAATTCAGAGAGCTCATGGGTTATGATATGAGATAAGGATATTTGGCAGTTTACCTTGCTTTGCTTTGCCTGTCACAACTCTGTCTTGCTCACTGTTATTGACTTTGTAATTTGTCATATACCTCGATTACTTTTCTTTTTATATTGTCTTCTCTGATTTCTTCATTCACGCATTTGCTAAATAAATTTTACTCTTAGAAAAATTCCTTTCTTTATCTACATAGCTACCTTCAATTATCTCATTCATTCTAGTGGTTTTTACTATCACTTATATGGATGGATCACAGATCAAAATACTAATCCTTAATGCTCTACCAAATCTCAGTGCTGTAACTACAATTTGTTACTGGAAAATCTTACCTGAATGCAAACCATGTTTCAAATAAATGACAGCCAAATTATATTTTTTTCAAAATAATCTTATTCATTGAAGTTTTCTTAATATCCAAACACAGTTTCAAACATTTCATCTTCCTTTTATATTTTTTAGTCTAAGTACTATAGATTTTTCCTTAAGAACAGCTATCCCACATGCCCCGTGATTTACCTTCTTATCATCACTATCCTAGATGATACCTTCAGAGCACCCTGAAGGAATGTTGCAACTGTTTCTAAACTTTTATTTTTCTAATGACAAACAGTAGATCATTGATATAGCTTGAATAGTTGTCCCTGCTGAAATGTCATGTTGAATTGTAATCCCCAGTGCTGGAGATAGGGCATGGTGTTTGGATCATAGGGGTGGATCCCTCATGGTTTAGTGCTATCTTCTTGATAGTGAGTGAGTTCTTGCAAAATGTAGTTGTTTAAATGCATGTGACACCTCACTCCCACCTCTCTCTCTCTCTCTCTCTCTCTCTCTCTCTCTCTCTCTCTCTCTCTCTCTCTCTCTCTCTCTCTCTCTCTATATATATATATATATATATATACACACACACATATATCTTGCTCCTGCTCTGTTCATGTGATGTGCCTGCTCCCCCTTTGCCTTCTGCAATGATTGTAAGCTCTCTGAGGCCTCCACAGAAGCCAAGCAGATGCTAGCACCATGCTTCCCTTAAACCTGCAGAAACATAAGCCAAGTAAACCTCTTTTCTTTATAAATCACTCAGTATCAGGTATTTATTTATAGCAATGCAAGAACTGCCTAATACATCATCAATGTGAATTCTCACATATATACAGCCCCAATCATATTTCTACTCAATTCAGAAAGTGTCATAATTCTACTCCATACTGACCTAGTTATAATATTCTTTTTCAGAATTTAAGATTTCCTTTTTTACATCTATTATTTAAAACACCACAGACAAACTGTCTTACTCATACTTGTATAATATTCCATATATTATTCCTTAATTTGAACTCTTTATTCTACACATAATAATATTTGTGTCTGCCAAATGTATCTATTACCTAAGACCCATCACTAGCAGCAATCTCGCCTCATAGTCATTCTGGCAAGCATTCTTTCCTTAAATATTATGAGAAAAATACTAGAAAAATGTTTTCTTTCATTAAATTATATTAGTTAAAAATTGTGCCAAAATTTGTTTTAGTCTTTTCTTCATCTGTATAGTTTAAAGATAATATGTACCTGAATTGTAGTTGTGCAAGTATTAAAGAGGTTGGTACAGGTAGAGGCGAGGGTTAGGTGACCAAGCATTGCTTTCTTTCTCTATTCAACTTCAGGTTTTCAGGTACCACTGATACATGTAGATTTAAAACTCATTGTTTTACAAGACACTTAATGAGAGAAAAATTCTCCCATCTTGTAAGATTTGGAAAAGCTGCCTTCCTTTGTCTAATGGAGATTCCTACTGTAGGACATCAAGACTCTGAGAAGTAATAGAGTAAGAGAGCCATTACAACTTTGTGGGACCCAGAATGCCAAAATTTACCAAATGCATTTGGTAATGTAGACCCTTTTCATGAAACAACTATGGATATTCCATTAACTTAGTATGTCTTTGTGCACAGATTAAAAAGTTAGTATAGAACAATATAAACATACACAAAAGAATACTTCTAATGTTTTATTGTTTTTATTTTTAAAATTCAGAATCTTGATTTATAAAATGGTTATCTCACAATTTTCAAAGTTTGCATCCCACATCTACTCACTTGACCTCAGCTCATGAAGTGCTCACTTATTTAGTATCAGTGACAATACCAATCTGTTGCATAATGGTTTGTGATGCATGTCCTGATTGTTTTCTTGAATGCATTTTCTCTGTTGTCTTTATTTAGAAGTTTCTGCTTATCATTTCTTCAGTGAATGCTTAAATCACTTAAAATAAGTTCCACTATTGAAGGCCTCATACATGCCAATATCTGCTAGCAGGTTTATAAATTGGTGCACCTGTTTTATAAAATTGTTTGGTAATATCTACTAAAGCTAAACATATACAAATTCATGACCTACAAATACTAAAATTGAATATACTCTTAAGAGAAATTAATACCTATGGCTCTAAAAGATAAGAAAAAGAGTAGAGCAGCAGGAACTCAGCACTATCTGCCTAGAGATAGTGACCTGTTTATTGGAGGCCATGGCCCACAATCACCAGTAGCTTTGGACATAGGTCTATCTTCTGGAATGACCAGGCATCCCTATGTAGGCCAGAGTCGTCCTGCACAGGCACAGGACCCTAACTCTGCACAGCTGCCCGTGTTCCAGTCTGCAGGTGTGTTAAAATCAAGCCATTGAGTGTGCTTCTGCTAAGGCAGTGGTTCCCATACTTTTTGCAGACATCAGTATCATTTGAAGAGCTTGTTAAACTACAGATCAATGGGTCCTACAACCAGCAGCCCTGATATTTACATTGGAGGCATATAAGCTGCTGGTCCAGGAACCACACTTTGGGAATTATAGCATTAAACAGTATCATTACCTACTTATTGCTTACATTTAATTATAAATGGTGGTCCATCTTCCCAATTTAGTTCCAGAAGAACATGTTATTCATTAAATATTGTAGTACATGATTCGTGACAGTTGAAGAATGAACAAATAACACGGTTCTGTCACAAATTTCTGCAAGCTGGTTACTGATGTGCTGTTAGCAATCCACCCTCCCCATGGCTGGAGCTACCAGGCTACATAACTCTGTCTGCAAACAACACTTCCATTTACCCCCTGTGCCATAGAAATACTGTCATTTTCCATGTGTGTCATACTGGGAAAAATTTAGAAGGATTGTGTTAAATAATCAACATTGTTATAATGAAGGACAAACTTGATCGTATGCCTTGCTAACCCATAAGATATCATGATTTAACAATAAACCATACTGTTTTTTACAAACATTGATGCAAAGTTAACAACAAAAAATAAACTTTACCTAACGCCTGTAACAGTCTCAAATTGAAAATAATTAAGATTTCTTTATAGGAGAATAGATATCTAAACAATCAGATATTTCATACCACTGATGAGAAGTGAAATATTGCCTCATGTGAAAACATGATGGCTCTCACACAGATGATGTAAAAATAAAACATTCCATGCTCATGGATAGGAAAAATCAGTATCGTGAAAATGGCCATATTGTCCAAAGTAATTTGTAGACGCAATGCTATTCCCATCAAGCTACCATTGACTTGCTTCACAGAATTAGAAAAAACTACCTTAGTTTTCATATGAAACCAAAAAAGAGCCCATATAGTCAAGACAATGATAAGCAAAAAGAACAAAGCTGGAGACATCATGCTATCTGACTTCAAACTATACTAATGTGCTACAGTAACCAAAACAGCATGGTACTATTACCAAAACAGATATATAGACCGATGCAACACAAAAGAGGCCTCAGAAATAATGTTATACATCTACTACCATCTGATCTTCTACAAACATGACAAAAGCAAACAATGGGGAAAGGATTTCATGTTTAATAAATGGTGTTGGGAAAAGTGGCTAGTCATATGCAAGAAACTGAAACTGGACCACTTCCTTACACTTTATACAAAAATGAACTCAAGATAGATTAAAGATTTAAATGTAAGACCTAAAACCATAAAAACCCTAGAAGAAAACCTAGGCAATCCCGTTCGGGACATAGGCATGGGCAAAGAATTCATGACTAAAACACCAAAAGCAATGGCAACAAAAACCAAAATGGACAAATGGGATCTAATTAAACTAAAGAGCTTCTGCACAGCAAAAGAAACTATCATCAAAGTTAACAGGCAACCTGGAGAACAGGAGCAAATTTTTGCAATCTATCCATTTGACAAAGAGCTAATATCCAGAATCTACAAGGAACTTAAACAAATTTACAAGAAAAACACAACCCCATCAAAAACTGGGTGAAGGATACGCACAGGTACTTTTCAAAAGAAGACATTTATGTGGCCAACAATCATGCAAAAAAGCTCATCATCACTGGTCATTAGAGAAATGCAAATCAAAACCACAATGAGATACCATCTCACACCAGTTAGCATGGTCAGGAAACAACAGATGCTGGAGAGGATGTGGAGAAATAGGAAAGTTTTTACACTGTTGGTGGGAGTGTAAATTAGTTCAACCACTGTGGAAGACAGTGTGGTGATTCTTCAAGGATCTAGAACTAGAAATACCATTTGACCCAGTAATCCCATTACTGGGTATATACTCAAAGGATTGTAAATCATTCTTCTATAAAGACAAATGCACATGTATGTTTAGTGCCGCACTATTCTCAATAGCAAAGACTTGAAACCAACCCAAATACCCATCAATGTTAGACCGGATAAAGCAAATGTGGTACATTTACACCATGAAAAACTAAGCAGTCATAAAAAAGTATGAGGTCATGTCCTTTGCGGGGACGTGGATGAAGCTGGAAACAATCATTCTCCGCAAACTAACACAGGAACAGAAAACCAAATACCGCATGTTGTCACTCATAAGTGGTAGTTGAACAATAAGAACATGTGGGCACAGGGAGGGAAACATCACACACTAGGACCTGTCAATGGTTGAGGGGCAACGGGAGGTATAGTGTTAGGAGAAATACCTAATGTAGATGACGGGTTGATGGGTGCAGCAAACCATCATGGCACATGTATACCTATGTAACAAACCTGCACATTCTACACATGTATCCCAAAACTTAATGTACTTTTTTAAAAAGAAACAAATAAAAGATTGCATACTATATAATGAAGTTTGCATGAATTATTCAAGCAGAAATACGTAATGATTGTCTTTGGAAAGTATTGCCTGAAGAATGCACAAAATAATTTTCTGGGATGTTGGAAATTTATATTTTGATCTGGGTGGTGGTTGCACAAGTATATTGATTTTTTAGTTAAAAATGAGTTGTATAGTAAACAATTTCTCCTCTTCAAGAGCTTAGAGAATATGAGGGATATAAATATATTGATCTTTTTCTTTTTCTAAGTAAGGATTGACAAACATTTTCTGATAAGTCCTTACCAGTGGAGAAGGTATTACTGGTCACATTTTTTGAGGTAGGGAATTGAGATGCCTAGTACCTACATGAAGTAGTAAGGCTAAGGTAGAAATTCAGGTTTTTCTTCCTCCAAAATCCCTTATTTTAATCATTATGTTGTATTATTTCTCTGCAGATAGTTTTACATTTATTATTATAATTAATAATTTTAAATGGGTACCATTATAAAGGGCAGAGTTTCTGTCAGATTCATCTTTGTTTTCCTACTGTCCAGCACAGTTTTCAGCACAGAACAACCACTTAGTATTACTTGAATAATAGTTGAATGAAGTAATATATAAATGAATATTATGTGTTTAAAATTACTACTTATATAATATTATTTTTATTATAATGTTATTTATTTTATTTTGATTATTTTCTTCCAAGGTCTTTTAAAGATTCGACTTCAATATGTTTTGACTCCCATGTTATGCTGAAAAATATTTTAAAAATTTAATTGAAAATAATTACACCTATATGAAGAATTGTATATGATCAATATGCCTTAAGCAAACACATTTATGAATGAAACCATTATGTTTTGAGAAAGTACAATTCTTTTGCTCTTACAGATTTATGAGAATGTTTAAATCATTGTATTTTGGAAAATAATAATTTACCTAAACATTTTATATCTGAATACTTTTTCTTTGAAATGGATAGCAGCTGGAATCCAGCTGTCAAAGAAAAATTAATGCAAGTTGCTGAGAAGGCAGAAAAACTGTATTTTAAATAGAAAATATACTTTCCTCTCTGCTGAAAAAAAAATTATTATTGCTGCATTGAAGTTTGATTCACTTGATATTGGACAATTTTGCAGCAGGACACCCATCATCAGAATGTGGGTACCTAACACAAAAGTCTGCATGTTGGAATGTAAAAACCTGTCACCATGGTGTTTGGTACATGCATTATCACTAGTAATAAATAGTTACATTCCTCTTCAAGCTTATTTTCAATTCAAGAATTTCCTAACGAAACACCAAGAAACACCAACCCAAATTATTTCTCATTTGGATGTATTTTTTGCAAATTTGTTGAAGAATAATTTCTACACAATTAGCCGTACATATTTAAAGTGAACAATTTGATGGATTTTCACATATGCATACCTTCATGGAACCAAAATTCCAATAAAAATACATTTTTGTCATACCAAAAATATGAACATTCCTCATGTCTTTAGATTCTTTCCATAGGCAACCACTGACTGGCTTTCTGTTATAGAGAGAACTCTATTGTGTATACATCTATATAAAGGATATTACACAATACATATATATTTTGTCTATTTTGCTCATCATAGTGATTTAATACTCATCCGTGTTGTTGCATGCATCAATTGCTTTTATTAATAAGTTTCCATTGTATAGCTATGGAATAACTTATCCATTCATTTATAAATAAAAATTTAGTTTAGTTAAAACAATACTCATAGCTAATGAAATAACTATTAAAATATTGTATACATTATTTTAATGTTTACTAGGCATTTATAAATTTTAGCAGATGAAATCAATATCTTATTCATTTTATAACTTGACTTTTTCAGAGTATCTATCCTGTGTGAGAAAGTGTTCAGCAACTTAAGTATACAACAGGAAGCAGAATACAAAATTCTCACTCTCATGGAACAAACTTTGGTGAGAGGAGGGACTATACAGACCTGTGTATACAAATCCAAATGAGCAATATTAGTATAGGTGCTAAGAAGGAAATAAGAGATAAGTATGTGCCAGAGACTAACTAAAATAGAAAGATGTGAGCAGGCTTTTAAAGAATATGGGTGGGGCAGGTCTCTCAGATATCTGCTTTGAGATGAGACATAGTTGATGAGAAGGAACCAGTCATGGGAAAAACCAGTGGAAGTGTATTCCTAACACAGGTTATAGTGAATATGGCAAGCAAATGATATAAAGACAAACGAGCAGGGAGAAGGAGTGGTCTCTTGCAGTTGGAATATATTGAACAAGAGAAAAAGGTAAAGGGAGAGTTTGGAAATGTGGATTGCACACAGATGTGTTTAGCCATGAAAATCATACGTAATAATTTTGGTTGGATGTGTTTATTTGTTTTAAAACCAAAAAATTATGTGATCTGGCTTGTAAAATAGCGTTTTGGCTACTAAGTGGATAATGAGAGTAAAATTTGAATCAAAATTTAGTGTTGCAATGTTGTTGTAGTGCCGCCAGTGAAAGTTGAGGTTGCTTTAAAAAATCTGGAGACATACCAGAGTGGGATAATTTAAACTTTGCCACAGTACTCACTGATGTATTCAATGTAAATGAGGTGGGGTTGTTGAGAAAAAATAGGTTGAATCAGGAATGACTCATAGTTATTTGGCCTCAGAACGAACTGAGACCCATTGAGAGTAAGAATAGACAAGAAAGATTTTGGAATGGGAAAACGGAAAATGAAAATTTGAATATATTATACTTAACATTATTTTTGACATACCAACAATAATCTTTTTTATGTTGGATAATGGATATAAGAAACCCAAGATTATAAAAGTGACCAACACTAAAGATGCAAATGTAACATGTATCAGCAAATATAATATGTATATAACATATATATGTATATATGTATGTATGCATTTATATACACACACACATATACATATATGCAAAGCTAGCTCTGCTTTCAGTAATTCCAATATTCTAAGGTTTGTCAGAGAAAGAAGAAAAGTCAAACGAGAATGTGAAATAGTGGCAGTTAAGCATAATACACAGCCAAGTACAACACTGTGCAAGATTGGTGATCCTGACAAAAGCAACTTGAGTAGTAGATTTGAAAGATGACCTGAAGACTCAAAAGTAAATGTAATGAAGGTATTCTCTTTAAGATTTATGCAAGGTACACTTATATGTTAATAAAAATGGGCCAGAGGAAAGGAGACGTCAACATTAGAGATGAAGGAGGGAAGAGCTGTAGAAAATCACGTATTGAGAAAGCAAGATCAAATGGGTTCCAAGACACAAGTAGAAGGATTTGTCTTTAGTAGGACAGGGTCACATTTCCATTGTAATAGAAAGAAATAGAGATTATATAATTTATAATGTTAATTATATAATTAATGCACCATGGAATTTTCCCCATATGCTTCCATGTTGAATAACATCAGTTGTAAACCCTGATTTTATTCTTAATTCGTTTTCAATACCTAAGGGAAGACCATTTTGGAAAGTTTAAGAAATAAAAAAAAAAAAAAAAAAAAAAAAAGAATAGTGAGCCGGGCCCGGTGGTTCACGCCTGTAATCCCAGCACTTTGGGAGGCTGAGGCGGGCGGATCACTCGAGGTCGGGAGTTCAAGACCAGTCTCACCAACATGGAGAAACCCTGTCTCTGCTAAACATACAAAATTAGCCGGGTGTAATGGTGCATGCCTGTAATCCCAGCTACTCGGCTGAGGCAGGAGAATCGCTTAAATCTGTGAGGCGGAGGTTGCGGTGAGCCGAGATTGCCCTACTGCACTCCAGCCTGGGCAACAAGAGCAAAACTCTGTCTCAAAAAAAAAAAAAAAAAAAAAAAAAAAAAAAGACATTAGTAAAAATAATAAATAGTAAAGGTTTCTACTGAAAGTTTTTTTTTTTTTTTTTTTTTTTTTGACTGAAAGATTTCTTAATGCATTTCAGGGGAATCTGTATGATGTTTTGATCACAGTTCTCCCATCCAAGCACTAACCAGACCTGACCCTGATTAGCCCACAAGATCAGAGATCAGGCGCATTCAGGGTAGTATGCCCTTAGCGTTGATTACACGTCTATAATCAATTTGAAACATTTCTTAGTAATATATTAACCACATTGAAAATAACTCAAGTTAACCATTTAGTTTTCTAATCATATGACCAAGTTGACCTTACATGACAAGATTAGTGAAGGTCAGAGCTGCCTTTCTGTTGGTTACCCTGGAATCCCCTCAGTGTTACAAAGTCAGTGTCCTTTATTTATTGCTCAGTGTCCTCTGCTGACAATAATACACTCAACTGCCTGCTCCCAGAAACCACAGGAAATTGCTACAAGCAGAAGTCACTTCGACTTTGGGTAACTTATTTTACCCTCCTTCCTTCAAATCCTAACATAGGTGTATATGCACAAATACACACACACACACAGAAACTTCTTAGATTCTTGCAAGAATAAATAATAAATGTTGTACCTTTGACTCATTTAAAACTATATCTATGAGCTTTTAATACTACTCTGCTTGTTTTTAGCAAAGTTTTGTTCCATATATTATGCTTTTTATTTATTTATTTTGAGATGGAGTCTCGCTCTGTTGCCCAGGCTGGAGTGCAGTGGAGCTATCTGGGTTCACTACAATCTCTGCCTCCCGGGTTCAAGAGATTCACCTGTGTCGGCGTCCTGAGTAGCTGGTACTACAGGTGCGTGCCATTACGCACAACTAATTTTTGTATTTTTGGTAGAGACGGGGTTTCACCATGTTGATCAGGCTGATCTCAAACTGCTTTAATCTCAAGTGATCCTCCTGCCTTGGCCTCCAAGAGTGCTGGGATTACAGGTGTGAGTCACCGCGCCCTGCCAGAATTCTGTGTCCTTAATTAAACTACGAATGACTAATTTTAGACTACCAAATTTCGTAGTATGTACACGTACATTAAGACTTACGCTGGACACAGTGGCTCATGCCTGTAATCACTGAACATCGAGGGGCCAAGGTGGAAGGATTACTTAAAATCAGAAGTTCAAGACAACTTGGTGAACATAGCGAGACCGTGTCTCTATAGGTGGCATGCACCTGTAGTCCCAGCTACTCAGGAGGTTGATGTGGGAGGATCACTTCAGCTGCTATCCAGCCGTTGTACTCCAGCAGCCTGGGTGATAGAATAAGACTATGTCTGAAAAAAAAAAAAAAAAAAAAAAAAAAAAAAAACACACAATATAAAAAGATTTTAGCCTAGAAATGTGCCATATCATGTTTTCTAATTAAGTTCTACTGGGAAGCTGTAAGACTATCTTTTTCAAATTTCATGAGTTTATTGGGCAAAATTATTAATGAAGACTCTTTATTGTCAAATTTGAATGTTTTAATTTGATATCTAACTTATACTACTAGAGTTGTGCAAGGTATATAATTTCAAATTATTACGTACTGCATACATTTACATATTACAATATCCATGTTTATATCTCTATTGCTAGCTATACATATTTTATAGGTTTTACATAAAATAATGGGAGATAGGGCCCTAAATTTTGCTAATAAAATAATATACTTAATAAAATATCACTAATAGTTGAGGTTGTCATCAAAAAGCCATGATATGGATTTTAAACAGGTCATATTCCATATCCCAAACTAGCTAGATAATTAGTCTAACTGCAAATGATATTGCTTTTTTCTTCTGTGTAATTTGCATAAGAAAACATTTTAATGTTAATGAAAATAAATTTATTTTGCAAAATAAACACAATTTTATTCTTTTAGGGTTGATTTGAAACAAACTATTTGATAAATAAATGTAAAATAATTATATATTTTATATGTATGCAGTGCTCATCTTAAGAACACTGATTCATTTAAAAATATAAACTGATTTTAATAATGCAAAGACATGGTTATAGTATTAATATTTCTTTTTAAAAACATAACTTGAAATTGTTCTTCTTTGATTCATATGTTCATGTTTCACAGAATGGGGCTGTTGAAGACATATTTTATTTTATTATCATCAGCATTCACTTAAGCTTGCTTTTTGTTACAGTATCAAAACTTTCCAATAAGACTTAACTTTCAAAATCAAACAATTATCCATTCATGTGACTCATTTTTGCATAAATATTTTAGTAAAATTTGAATTTGTCTTTTCTATACTTGTAAACAATAATTTATTTCAAAGTTACTTGACAAATTCCTGAAGAGAGAAATAACCACTTTTGCCTTTTAATCTTTTCCCTAATGAGGTGGTATCTTGATAAACCAACCTGGTTGTTACTCAACTTTTTTTTCTTAAGTAGTTAAAAATCATTCAGTGAAGAGTTAAAGGAATTGAATATATTACATGTTCTCAACATCTGGAGCATAATTTTAACATGAATTTACAAAAATAGTTCTCTATAAGGAATATAATTTTTCTGATTTTGACATTTTGATTATCTTGGCAAACTACTGGTGTGCATACCTATGTCTTTGAAATCATGGCAACTAAATTATTTTATATTCCACCATTGCACCGTAGATTAAAACTATCTCAGTTAGCATTTGGTGGTTAATTCATAGCATATATGCCAGCATATATATCACGTATATTGAATAATAATTTTACTATAGATATGTAAATGTTGGTATGTATGCTGGTATTACACATACTCACCTAACACATAAGCACACATATAGTGACTAAGAAAATTGGTTTCAGATTCACAGAGAATTTGGTTTCATCACTTTGCCTTGGTTTCCATCATTGTGGTTAATGAAAATAATATCCAACAGGTGGAGATATCCATCGACACAATATTTATAAATCCCTAGTATAAATTTCAGTTTATTGTCAGAACCACACCCGTAGTTTGTGTAGCTTAGGCATCTCTATTTAGATTTGTTTATATGAGTTTTTTTAAAAAGGATAAAAAAATGCTTATTATATCTCCTCTAAGTTTATTTTTGAATTTAATTAGCATCAATATTTACCTGTACCTGTTTATTAGTCTAGCCTTTCTAAGCAAATTCCCACAATTAATCGTTACTAATCCAATGTAAATATTACCTTCAAATAAATCTTTGTTTTACAAAATCCACCCACATTATAGCCCTTATGCCCAGGCAGAATTTTCTTTTCTTTGGGGTTCCACAGTGCTTTGTTCATAACCATGTAGAGCAGCAATTACTTGCTTACAGATCTGTTTCTTGTAATAGGCCAAATTCTTCTACAGCAGGGAGCATATGCTATTTCCTCTGATTATTCCCAGGTCTCTGTCAATGTTTATTGACTATGCAAGAATACTAAATTGTTTGCAACCATAACTGGAAGGGGAATGGCAATTTTCAAACTTAATCATAGCTGATCCTCACTATAAAGATAAGCAGATTTACCAAAAACCACAAAATTAATTGTTCTGTTTTCTAAAACATTATTAGTAGCCACATTAAAATCTTCAAAATACTCCTGACAAAAATGCCAAAACAGCACAATTTATTATGCAGTTTATTGCATAATATGCAAAGCCATATTAGTAAATATGAAAACAAGTGCCTGTCTCATTTCATCATTTCAAACAAATTATCACTTTGCATTTCAAATTTGTGTTCATCAAGTAATGCAATAATAATTCCAAGTAAAGCACTTGGAATTTGAACATGAGTGCTAATCAGTGGAATTTTTATCAAAGACACAAGATCATTTCAATTTGCTACATTTCAACACATTCAGTAAAAACAGAACAATGTCCAATGATGAAAAATTTACTATGCATAATATTCAATTGCTATGATTCTTTGTCAGAAGTCATACTTCTAAAATCACCATAATCTAATAATGTTACAAAGAACATTCTTAAAAAGTATGTTAATATTTATATTTAAAAAGAATGTTCTTTGTAACATAATTAGGTTATGGTGATTTTAGAAATATGAGAAAGAACAGATTTTAGAAGTATGAGAAAAAGACTGAGTTCAGAAGTATGAGAAAAATATTTTTTCTCAGTTTGTAAATGTTTTGCAAAGCTGGTAAATTGGGCATTTTATATATTGATTCAGAAGTATATATTACATGCAGATGCATATTAGCATTCAAACTGCTTATACACATACATTATGCATGCATTTCAAAGTAGTATATATAATTATATAAAGTGTCTGGGAAATCTTTCCTCAATGGAATTTCAACAATTCTTATTCACAGAACTGTAATTACTTTAAAGGAACTACAATTAATATTAATAATGTATGTTGGAAAACTCCAGGATTGTGGGCTGGGCACATTAACAGACAAACATCAGCCTGAAAATATACAATTGATAAAAAGTAAAAGATAAAGTTTAACTGTTGTCTAAAGGTGCCCTTATTCCATAAATCACAGACTTTTCAACACATCTTATGGAACTGAAAATTATTAAAAAATAAGCACCAGTATCTTTAAATATAAATAAACTCTCTGAGTCACTTACAACAATTGGATACAGCTAACATATTTGAATATTTTCCTATATTCAAAAAATAGTGAGATAAGTAAACAAAATTCACTTAATTCAAAAACAAGCAAGGAAAATTATGAATTATTATTCTTTAAAATCTTTCCACCTGTGCTATCTTTCTCCATCTTTTCACAACAGGTAAGCTTACTCTAAGATTGGTTTGTATTAAACATCTTCATTACCTTATCCCATTCACTCGACAATCTACACAATCTAACTTTGTCCATTAACATTCCACTGGCATCACTTGAATTAGTGACCCCCTAACATCCTAATCTACGGTCTCTTGTTAATCATAATTTTCCTTATTTAACTTTTCTGAAGTACCTGTACTGTTTGCTAGTCCTTTAGTTGAAGAAGTCCTGGTCTGTGTGCCACCGCTGGGTCCTTTTTTTTTTTTCTTATCTTTTGACCTACTTGTTCTCTGCTTCCTGCTTGGAGTGGAGAACCGGCAAAACTCACCCAATGATTGGGACAATGAATATGCTTTTCCAGTGTCATAACTGTAAGGCCTGAGAAATTTAAAATTTGGGTAATAATCAGGAGGTTTCTTTATTTGATGAAATAAAGAAGCAAATTTTTGGCAGGAGAAAAAGTACAATTTTACAATGAAAGACATCATGTTGAGTTATTGTTCTTAAAAAGTTCATTTTGCAAAATAAATTTTTAAAAAAATATGTTTAAAAAATGGTACAGTCTCTTTGTAGTATCAAACAAGAAAGCCAGCAATTACTCAAAAGTGTGAATAAGCTGTTGGACAAAATTTTGGATTTTATGCTATGGAACAGTGGGACATGATATTGATTTTCCCAAAAGTTATGCTGCCAATCTTTTTAAAAATGTTCTTAAGCACTTTAGAATACAAGTTTACGGATACCCATGTTTCAATAGGGCAATATACTAGTGAATACTAAATATACATCATTAGTCCAGAGTTCAGCTCCAGAGCCATACATTCAATTGCCTTTTGCACCTGTCTCCTCTGATATTCAAAGGCATCTTAAAATGAATATGCCTGACTAAACTCCACAAAGTGTCATTTCCCTACACAAATTTATTCAATACCTTAGCACTTAAAGCACTTACACTTGAATGTAAATTAAAAACACATTAGAATAACATGTAAATGCCCTTTATGTCCAATTCCCACCTATATTTAATTTCATACCCTAACACTCACAGACCAGCTACTTTGTATTCTGAATATACCATGTTTTCACTCTTTTCTGAGTTTTTCCCGATTTTATTTCCTACTTGCACATTCATTCCTCACCTATGTAATCTGGACTTTTTCAAGTTTCAGATTTTCTCCATCATAGTTTCAGCTTTCCTATAATTTAGTTTTTCTTCAGATTAGGTTTTCTCTAGAAAATCTTCCCTGATTCTTCATCTAATGCATTCAGTCCAGATGGATTTGGGTAGAGCCCCATAGATAATAAGTGATTAATTGATAGAGCAACTATTCAATGATTTTAAAATTGCTCATTTACTAATTAGACTTTAAAAATAGTCTGTAAACTCCTTGGAGAAGGAGATCGTGCATTCCTCTTATTTATTCTAGTGCCCTGTATAATACTCAAAATATTTTAAAGACATTTTATGAATTCTCTAAAATTTAGAATTTAAGACAAAGTATCAAAACAGATTTTCAAAATAAAAGTAAAGCAGAAAATGAATTGGTAAAAAATATAAAATCTAAGACCTGACATAATTCAATATAGATTAAAGGAAAGTATATGTGAGGGGAAAGGAATGAACAAAGGAATCGCTGAGCAGAGCATTGGTAACTCGGGAAGAGAAGCTGGAATCCACAGTGACTAAACCAGAGAAAAGCAGTGAATCAGAGAAACTGACAATAGCCATTCTGACGACAGAAAAGCAATGCATCTAAAGCATAATTTTATTATTATTTTTGTAGCTATGGAGATTCATACAAACTATTCTCTCCTGTATTCCTGTAGTTTCTAACATAAGCAAAAGTGAAGTCGCTTTTATACCTAGTAACAGCCAGCACTGGGGCAGAGAGTGCTGTGAATGTTGTATCCCACGAATTCTTGTTAAAGCCCTAGTCTACAACATGATGGTACTTGGAGGTGGGGTCTTTGGAAAGTAATTAGACTTAAATGAGGTCATGATGAGATTAACATCTCTATAACAGGCAGAAGAAGGACCAAAAGTCACTCATCCTCGCTGTCTCCATGTGAGAGCACAGTGATAAAGTGGCTATCTGCAAACCAGGAAGAGGGCCCTTTCTAGGAACTGAATCGGCTGTCACCCTGCTCTTGAACTTCCCAGGCTCCTGAACTGTGAAATTGAATTCCTTTTCTTTAAGCCAAATAGCTGGTATGTTGTTATAAAAGCCTGAGATGATGGATACGAGAACTGCATACAGCATTATTGTGACAATCAAAGCCTTTGACTCCAAGGTGGACCACCATATTTTAGACATATACCCTAAACCATTGATATAAAAGGAAAGGAAGAGCACACTTCAGTAAAACCCATTTAAAATCCTTACAATTATAAGGTGTAAATATATGTGTTAGAAAACTATATATGAAAACGTATCACATGAGGTTTCTGGGAGAGATGACAATAAGACAAGTGTTTACTGTATTTGGAATGACATTTGCATAGATAATACAGGATGATGAACATATAAATTTGCCAAAATTCTTATTTGGTAACGTTAGATTATTTCTGTATATATATATCTCAATAAAACCATCTTACAATAGATTGTATAAAAGGTACAAGCAGAATGGAATAGCTGTCTTGATACAGAGGTCAGTGAATTTAATGTACGTAAGGGTCTTTACATGTTTTATGGTTCAAGATTTTGAGGTCATAAGGAAATATTTCAAGATTATCAGTGTTATGCATTTATTTCTCTAAAGTCAGTTCATCTACACTTTGAGGATGCTTTGAACAGAGAGTTGAAAATGTAGATTTCAAGTCCTCATGATCCAATCTTTTAGGTTTTACCATAGGTGTAGTTGAATAAATCTAAAACAAACATTGTATAATGATGTAGTTTTAGCGCCCCAGAAACAAGGGGCCATTCAGGTTTGTTAAATATCTAGGGGTACTTGACATTTGGGAATAGTGCTGATAAAGGAAGTAGTTGGAATGAGGACTTAGCATATTGCATGTGAAGTCGAATTGAGAGGTTTTAGCCATGACATCAAAACTGGGTCAAAACAACACTTATGAAATATTATACTACTTGTGATACAAAGAACTAGTGCAAGATGCTTCCCCAGTTTCCGTTTTTGCTGTGAGTAATAAAGATTGTGTGTCTCTAATTCAGACGCATCATATACTTCTGTTCGTATATGTATGTGAAAGGGTGATAGCCTAATGTGTTGACTTGCCAGTAGGTTTACAATATTAGTTTCTTTGTGGTTTCCAATTATGTGTGTCCATGATCTCTTTTCATGACATCTATTTCCTTATTTATACAATGTCATCTACATATTTGTTCATTTATGCATTCATTCAAGAAATATCTTTATGTTAAATGCAATATACAATTTTATATGTTGATTTGGATGTGATCTTCAAGGAACTGGAAATAAGTAATAATACATAAATATTGAAAATATGAAGTGCAATCAAGTAAATATGATGTGAAAAGCTGAGATTAAGTATTACTGGATGTTCACAATACAATTGTTATTTTTAGTTAGGATAAGGGATATTTAATGAATGAAATAAGACATGAATGAGCCCTGAAAAAATTATACTTTTGTCAAAAGGGAGCGAGGGATTTTTAAGCTAAGGGAACAGGTACAGAATGTTTGCAACGACATGTACCACTTTACCATGGAAAATCCTGAAGTGATTCTGAATTACATGTCCAGACCAGTGAGATATAGCCTTTCAATGTTAATAGGATTCCAGATGTCACTCTGGAAATTGAATTTCTTTGAAAATTACTTATCATTAAAGGGTATTTAAATAAAATTACTGTATGGAGAAAATCCTGGATTTTGAAAAGTCTGTAAGGATGCTTTTGTAACAGTATGAGACTAATTTCAAGAGAATAAATAGTAGAAATGGAAGAAATTAGTAGACACATCAGAAATGATAAGAGAAAAATGTGCAAAATTCAATGTTTTACATGACAGAATAGTATAGCAAGTAAAGTAAGCAATCACACGTAATTCTAATACTGAAATAAGAAGAACTTTCATGGATAATATAGATTGGCTTACTCAACTTTCATCCCAAACTCTTGCTAGTATGCTTTCTTCACAGTAGCTCCCAGAAAAGTATACACTGCATATTCCAGCTTGTCCTATAGCTGAATTTCTAAATATTGTTTAGGTGCTACTAATCAAATTTATACATATAAGACTTACACTCAGAACTGGATTAAGTGGAAAAAAAGTTAAATACATTAGGTATCTATTTTCCTGGTATAGATAGCAGCAGACACAATACATTAACTACTCATTAAGCCAGCCATGGCTGGCTGTGTGATGTTGTGGTTTCTTGCATCAGCAATGGTACCACTCATATTTTTTTGCTTAGCCAATATGGTCAAGCTTCTGCCTCATGTTTTAATGCAATAATGAGTATTTATCAGTCTCAACAGAGGAAATGTAATTTAGGGGGAAGAGAGTTATTTTAGAAGCTTTGTCTAAAATCTACTATTTAACCCTTCCAATTTATATTGTAAGAAAACTAATGTCAGGTAAGAACTTATTTTCTACTAAAATTAGTTATTGTTTATAAAGGAAACTTAACTAATGTAATGATTAAGAGGATTTCAATGGCAATAAAGAAAAGGGAAGATTCTATAAGAATGAACGTTTAACACCAAAAGCAACGGCAGCAAAAGCAAAAATTGACAAATGGGATCTAATTAAACTAAAGAGCTTTTGCACAGCAAAAGAAACTACCATCAGAGTGAACAGGCAACCTACAGAATGGGAGAAAATTTTTGCAACCTACTCATCTGACAAAGGGCTAATATCCAGAATCTACAAAGAACTCAAACAAATATACGAGAAAAAAACAAACAACCCCATCAAAAAGTGGGGAAAGGATATGAACAGACATTTCTCAAAAGAAGATATTCATACAGCCAACAGACACATGAAAAAATGCTCATCATCACTCGCCATCAGAGAAATGCAAATCAAAACCACAATGAGATACCATCTCACACCAGTTAGAATGGCAATCATTAAGAAGTCAGGAAACAACAGGTGTTGGAGAGGATGTGGAGAAATAGGAACACTTTTACACTGTTGGTGGGATTGTAAACTAGTTCAACCATTATGGAAAACAGTATGGCAATTCCTCAAGGATCTAGAACTAGATGTACCATATGACCCAGCCATCCCACTACTGGGTATATACCCAAAGGATTATAAATTATTCTACTACAAAGACACATGTACACGTATGTTTATTGCGGCACTATTCACAATAGCAAAGACTTGGAATCAACCCAAATGTCCATCCGTGACAGACTGGATTAAGAAAATGTGGCACATATACACCATGGAATACTATGCAGCCATAAAAAAGGATGAGTTTGCGTCCTTTGTAGGGACATGGATGCAGCTGGAAACCATCATTCTTAGCAAACTATCACAAGAACAGAAAACCAAACACCGCATGTTCTCACTCATAGGTGGGAACTGAACAATGAGATCACTTGGACTCGGGAAGGGGAACATCACGCACAGGGGCCTATCATGGGGAGGGGGGAGGGGGGAGGAGGGAGGGCTTGCATTGGGGAGTTATACAAGATATAAATGATGAATTGATGGGTGCTGATGAGTTGATGGGTGCAGCACACCAACATGGCATAAGTATACATATGTAACAAACCTGCACGTTATGCACATGTACCCTAGAACTTAAAGTATAATAAAAAAAAAAAAAAAAAAAAAAAAAAAAAAAAAAAAAAAGAAGAAGTACATAAGGCCACTGAACAAGCACTAGAGAAACCCCTGCTATATAGGACCTGATGAAACCGTTCCCTATAGAAAGGACCTATAAAACTAGTGTACATACTACTCTCAGGGAGCAGCCCACTCTTTTCTTTTTGCAGTGCTGACTTCCTTGTGCACAAGTGAAATAAATCTTTCTCTTTGCTGCTAAAAAAAAAAAAAAAAAAAAAAAAAAAAAAAAAAAAAAAAAAGAATGAACGTTTAAAAGAGGGCAAAGACAAATTTGCAATTGTAATATGTGAAGATTTGTAAAAAAGTATAAAGAGACAAGAACTATTATTTGAAAATAGAGACATAAAGGGAAATAAAAATTTGAAGAAAAAATGTGCAGATGTGATGTTGGCAATAGGGCTACTTTAAAAAAAATAAAAGTAAAGTAGAAGAAAGTAAAAAAAAAGATATAGGGAAAGAACAGAGACTACAGATTACAGTTTATTATAATTATATCCCAAACCAAAAACAAAATTAGGGACAGCTTACCATGTATATTAAAATATGTATTACTGGTATTGGTTAATAAAATAGTAATACCTTCAGTAACATTTTCATCTTCATTTTTCTGTAAGATTAAGTTGTTGAAACAACCAAAGTAATAAGAACATGATGTGTTCTGGCTACCCTAATCCCTTGAAAATGACTTTTCTTTATAGTTAAAGAGACAAAGTGAATAAAGACTGTTTCAATAAACATACACAACTTATGATTTAAAAAATGCTTCTATGTGGCTTTGGCTTGAATTATTGCTATTGCTTTTTTATTGCATTAATGATATAATTTCTTTGAATAAATACAATTAAAGAACAGTTATATAAATGAAATACCACATGGGCTACACACACAAAAATTAATACTCAATGTTCCTCTTTAAATTCTGTAATTAGTAATAGTTTGACCATGAGCTATCTAGCCTCTCTAGGGTACAGCCATGTTTCTCAACAGTAAAATGAGGAGTTGTTTAATATTAACTTTCCTACATTGTTGTGACTCTTAGAGAGACTGTAGAAAGTAGTTGAGCTCATACTGTAAAATTATATAGACGAGTCAATTTTTAGCTTCAAAATTTCTGGTGATGTGGCTTCGGGAATTTATTTCAGGCCATTACATCTCACATTTTTTCACCCCTAAAAGGATTTTACAATTCTGACCCTATACCATTGTTATGAGAATTAAATGAGACAATATATTGACTATACATGTCTCATTTATGTATGCATCCCATAGATGCCGAACATTATTTTAAATAATGTAACATTGAAAAGTTGAACTTATACATGCAATATTTAATAATTATATTAACCTGAAAATATAAATTGTAAAGTTATACAATGTCCATAACTTGAAAATATAGAGTAATAAATAATAAACCATATTGTAATACTTGTTCAAAATGTCAAATTTTACAAATCAAATAATGTGTAATGTTTTATAAATTGCCATTCCATATCACAACAATAAAGATAATGTGATACTTAATGGCCTTTATGTTTACCAAACTAAAAAACTATAAATGGAAAATGCCATGTTTTTAAAAGTTTCATACATTAACCAATTTTATACGTTCATGAAAATTTATATAAAATCAAAGAGCAAAAAACAAAGAAGGGCCAAAAATAATTCATGGAATATTAATTACTGATATTGTTCATTTTAATAGAAGCTTGACTTTTTATTTCTTCTTTTTTTAGAAGCAGGAATGGCTGAAAGCTAAAAATCAATAGATAATTGTCAGATGAGAAAGCTTTTACAGTTTTGATAAAAGTCACACCCTATATAGGATAAAACTAATTTCTGCAGGTGGCTAGAGTTTATATCACAGATCACTTGATAATTTCACATTTTTATATGAGGAAACTGAGGTTCAGAGTTCCTGATCAATTTGCCAAGAGAAACAAAGCAATTCTACGGCATCAGAGTGAATAATAACTGGTATGCAACTGGAAGCCATTATCAGCAATATAGACTTCCTCTGGGAAGATTCAGTCACTTGCTCATTCAGTGATATGAGCCATGGCAGCTATGGGGTAGAGTGTCACTTACAATGAGTCTCATTTGTTATAAGGAGGAGGTAGACAGTTATTGTTAGTTAAACATATTTTGGGACTCGTCCAGGACAATCCCAGGAGTATATACCTAATTTCCCAACATTATTAATAGCACCACTTTCACTACATAAAGTTTACTGGTTTGGATATAGACTTATATAGTCACTTTATTCATAGACTACATAAACCTTATCTCACCCATTTTTTTCGAGTGTTAAAAGACTGCTTACCCTCTACAGTGAGAAGACTCTCTGCCTCACAGTCGTGATATTATGTATTATTCGACCTCTGCTATTCCTTCTCAAGTAAACTTGCTGAATATAAACTTTTGAATTGCCACACTTATTAGTATTTTTAAACCTGTATTATATGTAGAGAATGTCATTGTTTCTAGATAATCTCTTCCTCTCCTAAACAGCTTCCAAAAGTTTACCTTTGTAAAACATATTATTTTCTGTGCTTTTCATAGCTACCCACTAAAACAATACAGTCAAGGTTACCTTCTAAATTTCCACAGTACAATTGTACATTACTTTTGAAACTATTATATAAAGCAGATATTATATGTATAAATCTAATTTAAATGTCTATAATTTAAATTAGCCCTCTCAGGGACTAATTGTTTGATTGCTATTTACATACAATGTTTATTTCACTTATCTTAAGTGGAAATCTTCTCTGTTGTTTAATATAACTAAATGCATACTCATTGAAAACATGTATATTTTCAGTAATGATAGTTGCAAACCTATACAGCCATTTCACTAGGCACTAAGGGATTAATAGTGAACCAATATATATATTCCTACTATTTAGGATGCCCATGGTATCTAAAAGAAAATTTTAGAGAAAATTAGAAATATAAGTTTTCTGTGCATCTGAGCAAAACTAGAGTAACTGAGAAAGCCTAGACAAGCTGAACTCCAGAGAATAAACAAGTACTTTCTAGGTAGCGGAAAGCTAAGATAACTTTATTTTAGAGGATCATGACCTTGTTTGGATCAGAGATGATGGAGATACAGGTGCACATCAGATAAAATTATTTTGAAAACTTGAGAAAAGGAAAATAATCCTAGCAAGCAATGACAATATGGGCTGCTGGAACAAAATGGAATCTGGAAAATACACACACACACACACACACAGACATACACGATATTTGGCTTTAGTATTATTTCATCCTCGTCCTCAACTTCAAATTATATTATAAAAGTGTCAAGAAAAGAGGGACTGAAAAACAAAGGGAAATCTGATGTGAACCCACTTCCACTCAATTATTGATAAGACTAGTAAAGAGGCAGTAGCTCCAGTATTTGAAGGTCTGAATAATTTCATCTTAATCAAACCTAATTAAAGTGTTGGTCCTATTAGAGCTCAGATCAAACCTAAGAGGAATCTATAAGATTAGAGCTATCAACAAGAAAGAGGAAAGGGTTTGCACTCATTTAAAGTATCAAAGAAATCCAGACAAACATATAAAAAAGAATAAAGTGTAATTCAAACACATAAACACATGCCTTTTTCTTCTCTCTCTCCTTCTCCTTCTCCTTCTCCTTTTCCTTCTCCTTCTCCTTCTCCTTCTTCCAGGCTGGGGTGCAGTGGTGTGATCTCAGCCTCCCAGGTTCAAGGGATTCTCCTGCCTCAGCCTCCAGACTAGCTGGAACTACAGGTACATGTCATCATTCCTGGCTAATTTTTGTATTTTTAGTAGAGACGGGGTTTCAACATGTTGGCCAGGCTAGTCTCAAACTCCTGACCTCAAATGATCCACCCACCTCAGCCTCCCAAATATTGGGATTACAGGTGTAAGACACCAGTCTGCCTGTAATAATTCAATATAATGTTCAATATAGTAAACAGAATAATGGCCACAGTTGAACTAGTAACTACATACTATAGAAAAACAAAAATTATAAATCAATTCTCATAAATAAGTTAAATATTTACAAGAAAATTCGGTTATTATAGGTGAAAAGAACATATATTTCAGGATAAAAAACTAAAAAGTTAAATATGAGAACTAAAAAATATAAAACAAATTAAGATTAGCTGAATTTTCTGGTTAGCATGGAAAATGAAAGAAAAATGAGGGAAACCAAAACATACAAAAAGGATTAAAATAAAAAGAGAAATACATAAGGGAAAATGTTACAGAAGATTTCATGCTAACAACTAAACAAAGCATGATAAAACAAAAATCACATTTATATAACAGATTTTTTAAGCCTAAAATAATGATGCTTTTCCCCTAAGACTGAATATAGAGAAAAATGTCCCCTCTCAGTATATCCATTCAACATCTAGCTCAATGTCCTAACTTTTTGTAAAAACTAAACAAAACATGGATTGGAAATTAAGATGTTAAACTGTTTTTTTTGGAGAGAGTATAATCATCCATATAGAAACCTCTAATGAATCTACAAGAAAGCTCATAAGAATAATAAACAATTTTATCAAAATTGTAGAATACAAGGTTAAGATTTAAAAATTGTAAAAAAAAAATACATTAAACAGCGTAAGAATTTTATACTAGCAAAAGATTTGGAATTGATATTTTTAAAATATAATTTACAATAACATAAATTTAAATGCTTGTGGTTAAATTGAAAGTGTAATCTACAAATTGTACACTGAAAAAAACTATAAACAATCACTGAAAGAAATAAGATATTTAAATACAATAAATATATTAAATCAATTGATCAGAAGACATTACTTTCAAGACATTCAGTGTCCCCCGAATAATCTGTAGATTGAATATAATCCCAATCAAAAATATCAGGAGGATTTTTTGTATACATTTTAAAATCTGATTTTGCGTTTACATTAAAATGTAAATACCCTAGAATAACCAATCTTTTTTTAAAGACGACAATTAAAAAACCTAACACTACCTCACATCATTATCACTCAACAGTGTTATTAATCACTATAGTGTTTTCCTGGCAAAATCAAAAGAAATATAGATCAATAGAAAACATAGACAGTTAAAAATCGACTCTCACATGTACAGTCAAATGATTTGACAAAAATGCTATCTAATACAATAGGGAAAGGACCACCCTTTCAAAAATAGATGCTATGAAAAGCAACTATCCAGAGGCAAATAATAATAATTATGACAATAATAATAACCCTTAACTCATAACTTATGCAAGTATTTATTCAAAATGTACCCTGTATCTAAATGTAAGGAATGCAAATAAACATCTTAATAAGAAAAAAAATACACTCGCTCCCTAGGATTTAGCTATTTGGAAGGAACATCGCTCTCATCCTTGTAACAATAATACAACAGATAATCTGCAAATGTACAACTTTTCTGAAAACCCTAAGAAATCTGTGGTCACAGAATGACCGATTAAACTGAAATGTAAGAAAAGACTAGCGCCTCCAAGCAAAACTTTCTTGTTGGGGCCTACACTGCTGGAGACCAGTAAGAATTCACCTAAAATTTTTAGTGAATTGCTAATGGCCAATTATAATGGGCTAGTGAACCAGTCGAGGCCATAGACACAAAGTAATTGACATCCACCCACAGTCTTATCTCCACAATTGTCATTACAAGCTTCTAAAAGAGACTGACAAAAGTGCTGAGCATGCATCCTTCATGATATATGTCTGGGAAAAGAATGGCTGCTTTATGCAGGAATACACGCTGGGCACAGAATACAGCAGGTGTGGGGGCAGGCTCATTGACAATGCACAAATCTGAAGGCCCATGCTGAATAATTCTGAATAAGATTCAATATTAGGTAGATATTACATCTACCTAACGCTAAGCCTTAATCACAATAGCAAAGAATACTCTACTTCTTTCTACCAGGCTAACATCAAATAAAAAGTAATATGCGCATAGAAATTGGGGAAGAATATCAAGACAAATCTGAGCTGCATTGCAATATGGAAAATCTAAAAATTGAAGATGAAACATATATTGACACAAAGCCTCTGGTGAAATAGTACAAATGCTAAACATAAGGTAATTCTACAGGAGTACGAAGCCAGTTTGAACTGAGAAAAACCATACAAACATATCCAAAACCCAGTTTAATTTCTAGATATATTGATATAAACTCTCATATTAAGGGTCTTTTAAGAATAAGAAAAGTGTGTTTATTTTTAAGCAGTGAAACCTACTTAACTCATTCTCTATTTTTATACACAAGATGTATAGCTTTCAGCAAAATGGCGCAAAGTTTTTTTCTAAAAAGCAATACAATCAATACATTCTGAAGATGCACTGTAATCAAATGAATTAGACTTTACTATAACACAGGTGTTAGGCATATCAGATGTAGCTCTTTTGCTCTGATTGACATATTAAATCTTCCAGTGGAAAAATGTGACCAATGAGCTTGTGGGTAATTTACATAAGGAGATGGAAAAAATCAAATAGAAATGCTAGAAATAATTTTTAAAAACTCATAGAATGAGATCAAAAATGTCTTTGAGGGACTCATTTATAAATTTGAAGGAATCAAGAAAGGATCAGTGGGCTTGAAGATAAAAGAAACCATGCAACTGAAACTCAAAAAAGAAAAAATATTACCAAAAAGAAAAAAAAAAATACCCTAGAATAGAGCATCCAAGAGTTATAGGAAATTTCGTGATTCAATATAAATGCAATAGCAAATCCAAAAGTTGAAAGAGAGATATAATGGGGCAGATAAATTATTTGAATAAATAATGGCTATGAACTTTACAAAATTAATGACAGACACAAACTACAGATCCAATAAACTTAGATAACAAGAGAGAAGATAAATACTTCTGTGCACGCACACGTACACAAATGCACACACACATAAGCATGCTGTTTTAAGATGAAGAGAACAAAAAAAGATGAACAAAACTCTTGAATGCAGGGAGAGAGAATAAACAGAGGTAAGAATGGAAGCGGACTTATATAGGCCAGAAGATAATGAATTTATAAATAAAAGACAGAAAGACTTTTTTTTTAAAGTCAGCCTTCAATTTTAATAACAGCAAAAATACCTTCAAAAATTAAAAGGAATAAGGGTTTATCCCATAAAAACCTTCCAAGATCAATGCACTATGTGGTAGACTGAAAAATCCCCTCACCCCTAACCAAAGGTGTCTATGTCCGAATCCCTGGAACCTGTGAAAGTTATCTTCTATGGCAAAGACTTTGCATATATGATTCACTTAAAGATCCTGCACCAGAAAGATTATCCTGAATTATGTGGATGAACTCTAAATGTGATCACAATTATCCTTATAAGAGGGAAAGAAACAGAAAGAAATATGAGGGAGGAGAAAGGAATGTGAGCATGAATGCAGAGATTGGATTCACGGTGCTACAAGCCAAAGAATGCCAGTAACCATCAGAGAATGAGAGTGCAGAAAGAGATTCTTCTCTAGAGCCATATTTGGATGGAATAAAGCCCTATCAATATTTTGATATCAGGCTAGTGTTGCTGATTTCAGATTGTAGCCTCCAGAACATTTAGTAAATAAACTATTGTGTTAAGCCAACTAATTTGTGTTATATTGTTACAGTAAACATTCAACTACAATGAGATACCATGTCACACCAATCAGAATGGCTATTATTTAAAAGTAAAAAAATAAAAATAAAGTAACGAATTCTGGCTTGGTTGCAGAGAAAAAAGAGCAAAGTCTCTTTGTTGGTGGGAGTGTAAATTAGTTCATCTTGGAAAGCAGTCTGGCGAGTCCTCAAAGAACTAAACACAGAACTACCATTCGACCCAGCAATCCCAATACTGGGTGTATCCAAACAAATGTAAATCATTCTACCATAATGACACGTGCAGACATATTTTCATTGAAACTCTCTTCATAATAATAAAGATGTGGGATCAACCTATTAATAAATGTCCATCAATGGCGGACTAGATAAAGACAATAGGGTCATATGCATCATGAAATACTATGCAGCAATAAAAAGGAATGAGATCATGTCCCTTACAGGAATATGGAAAGAGCTGGAGGCCATTATTCTTAGCAAACTAACACATAAACAGAAAATCAAATGCCACATGTTCTCACTTATAAGTGGAAACTAAATGGTGAGAACACATGGACATATAGAGGGGAACAACTGACACTGTGGCCTACTTGATGGTAGATTAGGAGGAGGAAGAGGATAGGAAAAAATAACTTCTAGGTATCATTCTTAGTGGGGGATAATATAATCTGTACGTCAAACAACCGTGAGATTAGTTTTTCTATATAACAAAGCTGTGCATGAACCCGTGAACAAAATCAAAGTTAACAAAAAAAAAAAAATAGCAAAGGTAAACAACAGTGCCAACCAACTTGACCTAAACAGTAACACTGTAGGCAACAATAGCAGAATAGTTATTATTATTTTTTAATTTGCATTGAAAATTCTCCAAGACTGAACACATTTGGGATATTATAAAGTCTAATACATACAATAGTTGAAATTCTGAAAGATATGATCTTATACCATACTGGAATAAAATTAACAATCATTAACAGAAAGATAACTAAACTAGACATCTACCTAAACATTTTGAAAATAAACAGCACATTTTTCTTTAATACATGGGTCAAAAGGAAACATTTAATGGAAAATAAGAAAATGTTTTGAAATGAATAAAAATGGAAACTCAACCTAATAAATATGTAGGATGTAGCTTGAACAATGTTTACTGATAAAATTATAATATTAAATGCTTGTATTAGAAAGGAAGAAAACTTTCAAAGGAAGATTCCACATTCAGACACAAGTTATAGGAAAGCATAAACCGGAAACAAACGAAAGAAGAGAAGTCAATAAAATTAAAAGCAGGAAAAAGCAAAGCGGTAGAAAGAAAGAATCCATAAAATCAAAAGTCATTACTTTAAAATATAAAACAGAAAAGTATTGAATAAGATTGATCAGGAATATAAAAGAAAATTCATGAATAATACCAGGAATAAAAAAGGGAGCACTTGATATTAAGAGCAAAATCAAGGAATATCAAGAGTAACTCTATATCAATAAATAAGACAACTTAGATGCAATGGATAATTGTGTTTGAATGAACTGCCTAAGTCCACTGGAGAAGATATAGAAAACCTGAATAATACTATCTACTAAAGAAATTTAATTTCTAGTTAAAAACCTTGCACCAAATAACCTCCATATCCCGATGTCTTCACTTGTGAATTCTACCAAACTTCAAAGAAGAAATAATATCAAGTCTACGAAAAAATTAAGACTATTGAGAGGGTGAGCAGCATTATCTGAAAAACAAATAGAGAAATTACAGAAGTGAAAACTATAGACCAATATTGCTTATAACATATAGGCAAAAATTCTCAACAAAATACCCGCAAACGGATCCCGTAATACATGGAAAAAATAATATAGTGTGACAAAGTAGAGTTTTTCCTTGGAATACTAGGCTGATTCAAGAATCAGAATTCGATCCATGTAAATAACCATCCAACAGACTGAAGAAGAAAACATGATTACAAAAATAAATGATTCAGAAAAAGCCTTTGATAAAATTTAACATCTATTTGTGATACAGGTTATTAATAACCCAAGAATGGAAGAGAACTTCCTCAAACTTATAAAAGATATCTTCAAAACATGCCTAAAAATGTCACATACTTGCTTAGGAATTTTATACTTTCTTTCTAGAAAAGTGCCCAAACTGTTAAAACTTAAGAAAAACATTTGTCTCATTTTGCATTTCTACCAGCAATGTATGAGAGTTTCAAGATATATTCCTTGTAGCATCATGATGATTCTAAAAATGTTTAGATTTGGATTTCAGGTTTTTCGATTAGGAAAGCCCTACCTGTATTGTATATGTCAAGGGACTCAGTAAAGATTTATTTTAATTGAATTGTAATTGATTTTTATATTGTTATATCTGAAGATATATCTGTTACATCTGAAGATATAACAATATAAAATCTTGACTAGATAATTTTCAATGTTAAAATATAAGAAGAGTAAACAAAAAGTTATTTCCTGATTGGATTAAATTGTTGAGAAATATCTTATACAAAAGCATGTTAAAAGTTACACTAGAAAGTATGTGATATATTTTTGACTAAAAAAAAAGGGGAAAGGATTTAGGTATCATTTGGCTCCACTCGCTTGCATTCTATAGTAAAATTATTGTTTGATTGCAATAGTTAATATTCATTATAGATAAAATAGTTTATCACTCTTTACTATTTAGTAAATATATTTAGTAAGAACCGAGTCTTCTATTTTGGATGAAAATACCTACTAGGCTGATTTTCTTATGACGGAAATATAACAGCAAGAATAATAACTTTAACACAAATTGATTTAATCATTTCAAAATCAGTGCTGAGTCAGCCAAAAATAGTTAGAGCCTAGTCACGTATTTTCTTGTAGTAAATATTATCAGTTTTACACCTGTGACCCTTCTTCTACCTGACATTCACAGATATATAATGATCAAAGAGTTAGCCATTTATCTCTTCATAAATGTCACATATTTTACTTGGCTAAACATTACAGTTTATTAATTTTGTCAGAAATCCAGTTACCTTTTTCTTTACTTCCAGCATTGTTTAGAACAAAAGCTCCCTGGTCATGTTGTGATAATCTTCTGATTTTTTTTACTGTTATCAAGATTTATTGTACAACCACCTCCTATAGCTAAATAACATCATCATTAATTTATAACATTTACACTTGTCTTCTCTGAATGCATGTGTACTTATGTATGTGAATATGTACATTTATGAATACATACAAATATATATTTTCCTATGCCTCTTTTGCTAAGTGAATACAGATAATTATCTCCTCCCCAGTCTTCTCACCCTGAAATTCTAAATGCATCTTTCTAATACTTCATAACACAATTATTTACAAATCTACCGGCTGAGAAATCAGCATACTCTACTACAAAGGCTGCAAATCACAAAAGCGTTAAAATAAAATATTCAATATAAAAAAACATGTATTTTCAACATATTTTAGATACCTTGAAAGAAGTAGAGTATAAATAAAAATGATGAAGTCCTCACTCTTTTTTAATTTACCATCTGTAATCAAGAAGATAACATGAATAAAAAAAGAATGAAACAATTAAGAATAAAATATTCTATAAACTAAATCTTGCAAAATTAAACACTGTTTTTAAATTTGTTCTAGAAATGATTCTGTGTTTGGTGAAGAAATGATTAGACAAATAATATTAATTTATATAGGCTGTTTGAATAACACATTGATTAATTCAAGTATTAAAAATATGAGCATGCAATTGAATATATTCCAATAATACCATCAGCAAGCAATTTCTTTTTTCTTTTTTTTGTTTTAGTAAGAAGATAGTCAAATAAGGCAGTAAATAATTATCCAAATAATTCAGCTACAACATAATCTCAAAACATTATGTTAGGACTTGAGACGTATCATTGACTATTCTTCTATTAATTAAAATGAATCCAGAATAATAATGTTTAATTACTTTCAAGGCTTACTTGATTTTTAATTTTTGAAAATACAATAATCAGAGAATTATCTAAGTATTCATACTAAATGTCTGTTCCATTTAAAATGCAGTTATTCCATTTTGTTAATTATTTTCAACTTCTTTTCATGCTGTTTCTATGTGTCTATTTGGACATATATTGCTTTAGATTAAATATAGCCTGACCTTACATTTTCCAAATCATGTCTTTGTCATACTTGTAAGCAAACAGAAATGTAAAGAAATAATGGTAACTTAATCTAGATAGCTGTTTACAAGGTACTTGTAAATCAAAATATTAACCACAAAAGATTTTGGGTTTGTGGAATACAAAATTACATATTGAATAGCTAAAATTATTCACCTTTTTTTTTCTTTCAGGAATATGTGAGCCTCTGGTGAAGTTGACTATTAGGATATCTCTGTAAAGAATCTATTTAAATAAATTTGGTATTGACTTTTTAGGAAATCAGCTGAAAATATTTCTTAGGATATTAATTGGCTTTAATTCACAAATGATTAAATAACCTGAAAGTTATTTAATGAAATAAGTTATTTAGTGATCCCGAAAGTTCCCTTTAATTTTGCTCGAATTTAAAAGCACTTTTTATGTATTTGTATTTAATAATGTCTGTTACTATTAGGAACAACAATCAATTTAACAGTAGTCTCTATCTTCAAATACTCCAGAAGTCAGGAAAGTTATTTAGACACTTTTACAAGGAGAAGGAGAAGTATGGCCTGACAATCAGATATAGATACATTCATTCATTTATTCAAAACACAACTGGTGCTTGTTGTAGATGCTCAAGATATAGCAGTGAACATTGTCTTTGCATTTATTGAGCTTCTATAATCTTTGGAGAGACAAACTTCATAAGCAAAAAACACATACTTAACATAGAGCAATAATCTCTGGCAAAAATAAACATAATGAGGAGAGATGTGATTGGAAAGGCCCTCTCTGAGTGGTATCATAAGGCAAATACCTAAATTAAATGAGGGAATGAACCATGAAATAGTCTGTAGTACCAAGATCTTCCATGGAGAAACAAGTTTGGTACTTTATAGGATCAGCATATATATCAATTATATATGTCAAATATATATTTACTGTGAATGGATTTTTTAAAATGTACCCTCCACAGACCATTTTCCAAAACATATTAAAAATATCCCATAACAAAAATATCTGTATAGTTTTCAGTATTTTAAATATTGACTTTAAATTACAATAAAAATAAAATTTCCTCTATCTATCTATCTATCTATCTATCTATCTATCTATCTATCTATCTATTATCTATCCATCTGCCTGTCAGCCATCATCTGCCAAACTTAGGCATGTTTTCCAATATATGTTTGGTAATTTAGTTGCTTAAGGTTCCAGGAGATAGAATAAATAAAATTTAACTTATTTGGCATAAGTTATAGTAATGTTAACAAATATTACGCTGATTTGTACCTAAAACATAATGCTTGCAAAATAAAATCATTAAACAATATGTCATATTTAATGGTTTGTGACAGATCTGATAACACAGGAAAAATAAAGTTTGCTTGACAGCTCAGAATGAAGTAAATTGATTTGTGTGCATAATATAATGGTGAGTATGCACAGTTTATAGTTTTTATGAGAATTATACTGGCCTATGTGGTATTGGTTTCCAGTGAAATGAAAATGGGCTTGATGTTAAATTGTAGTGAATTCATCTATTGTGATATTTTCCTTTCTTTAAAATATGCAAATGCAAAGCTCAATAATTCTTCAGGTATATCTTTATTAAAGAAATTCCAAGTGAAAAAAATTAAAAATTGTTCTTTTAATTTTACCTTTTTCTCTAAGAAATACACAGTATCAATAAGGGAATGAAGCTGATATTCATCTGGCATGTACTTTATTTTTCTTCCTCTGTTATTCAAGGTTATGCCAAGGGTGAAATTTGCTCCTGGCCATTGGAAATAATAGAAAAAAAAATGCAAAAAAAGAAAAAAAAAGGTCACACCAAATTTTTTATCTCATGTTCTTCTTACAGAGGATCTTTTATGTAAATGTCTTTTTTTTTTTCTGGAAAGTGTGTGAAGGGTGCACAGTTTATAGAGAAAACATTTTGAAGGGTTAAAATAACTACTCTTTCAATAGAAAAAGGATGTTATCTCCTGAAGAGTTCGTGGGAGAAATAAGAGTCTAGTGTTTTCTTTCTTTTCTTGATACAGCTGCACATTCATCACTACCATGGAATAAGGCTAGGTGGGAGAGAATAATCAAATGCATTATTTCTCCTTCTCTGTACCCATTTCCAAAAGGGTTGTTGCAGAGGGTGGAATTGTTTATTCTGATTACTTTCATTTAGTTCTTTTTCTGAACTAACACAATTCATTTAAACCAATATAATATATTTACATAAACTAATAAATTGTATATGTTATCTACAGAAAGAAGATTTCTGAAATATATGAAACTGGAAGTTTCATAATGAAACACTTAATTATTTTCAAAAATTATACATAATGTTTGTGTATCTAAAGCAGCTGCAATTTTTTAGCCAGCTCATATTTATACAGATTGAATACTTACTTTATCTTAATTAGTAAAAGAATTCAAGAGATATTGCTTTCTCTGTCAACAGTTCTGTCTCAAAGGCAACTAGCTTGAAGACAGATTAAAAAAAATAGTAATATGGCCATAGATTTTATAATCACTAATCCAGAAAATATTTATTGAAGATGTTGATAATAGAAGCTATGCTCAATCTGTGAACATAAAGAATCTATTACAAGTAACACTAATTTTGCACTGAAAAATAATATGGGCAGACATAATTCCAAGTGCATTTTACTACAATGATTGTTCTACTGTATCTTCACAACAGCCTTTTGGCACTGGTAAACTTTTATAGATAGATAGAGAAAAACTCATGGAATGGTTTTTGCAAATAAGTAGGAAAATAGTCACAAAGGGGTAAAATAACTTGTCTAATGCTATGAGCTATGAGTGCCAGACCTACAATTTTTGGTGCACTATGCATGAAGAAAAACAATAAGGGTAATGTTTCCAATACTAAGACTAAAAAGAAAGTTTTTAATACATGTTTCTTCTCTTCAGTCTTTCTGATGCAGTGGTCTTAAAATAACAGAGGTTTCCTGAAAATGATATTATTATGCATAATCTCTTTTTTATTTTTCTCATTTAATTATTCTTAATCTAAAATAAAAGCACAGAATTTAAAAGTTTGGTTTTCATGTTTATTGGACATTTTGGGATGTGTGTGTGGCTGAGTGTGTGACCCATATTACTAAGGAGACAAATGGTCCCCATGTGTATTTATATACACAAACACTATTTTTAATGAAGACATACAGAATTTATGTATATGTATTTATATACACATACACTATATATGAAATACATCCACATATACAAAATTTTGTGTATGCATATACACATAAACACATATACAGATTTCTTCAACTGCTTCCATTGAGAGTCTCCTATAAAATATAAGAATGGCAACATATCTGTTCATTCATATGTGTATATAGATAGAGGTACAGAAATCTTAATGTCCTTGGTCTTTGATAAAACCTCTAAAGAATGACAATATATTTCTTTGGGTAATGTATCACAGGCGGGATTTATGACAGTTGGATTTTCCTATTCTCAGTCTCCCACATCAAAATTCTAATACTCAGACAAACAGGTGTCTTACGTTGCAGAATTTTACTCTCCTCCTCAAGCACGTGCACACACACTCACACACACACACACACACACTTGCGCGCGCGCGCGCACACACACACAGAGAGAGAGAGAGAGAGAGAGAGAGAGAGAGAGAGAGAGAGAGAGAGAGAGAGGAACTTAACATACTTAGTTTAAAAGAGAAATAACTATGGCTTTGTTATGCTTGAACTAAGCTTATTACCTATGCCTTCATACCTAAACATGGCTACAACTAATGTTGGCAAGATTGCTTGTAGTCAATGGCATGTAGAGGGTAATAGCAAACTCTGGAGTCAAGTGAGTCTAGTTATGAATCCCAGCTTTCTATTAGCTAGAGTTACTTATCCACTCCGAATATATTTTTTCATTTTTTTTTTCACAAGAACATCGAGTTATTTTGAGGCTTAAAACGCGAAGAAGGTTGCCTGGCACATAATGAGGGCTCAGTAAATGTTAGTGATTATTACTTTTATGGAGACTACAAAACAACCTTGCTAATGTCTTTGTAGATCCTTCATAGCTAAAGAGAAATACAGTTAACAATCAGGTAGTTCTGAGGATCAAATGAGACCGATACATATAAAATATTTCACTCAGGATTTGGCACATTTATGAATCCTTTTTCCCTACCTTGTCTTTAACCTCCAGCTAAGGCAGAATACAGAATAGTGGTTTACTATGGCAAAACTTTGGATAAAAACAAACATATTATTTTAATTGCAGTCATTTCACGGTTGGTATCATCACTGATGTCATAAGATAATGGACAAAATATTCCTATTCTGATTTTACATATTGCCTGGATTCAGCAAGGGATCATTAAACGATTTTCATGGGTCATTTTATAATGCAAAGAGAGGCATCAAAAGTATTTTAACTCTTTTAAAACCAAAGTTGGGCTGGCATGATTTTCATTCTTGTTTACTGCAGTTTCAGATATGTATTCTATACCGCAGTAGTAGTTAGATGTAAATTCATTTGTACTGCCATTGGTGTCTTATGTAAATCAGCCCTTACTACTGTGGAATTAGAAATTCTGTCCTTTTGAGCTTAATTCTTTATCCTGCAAACACCTCTGATTTCAAAACCTGGCAAATTCCCTGAGGAGAAAACTGTTCCTTGTGCTTGTGGCAGGACTCCTTCTTCTGATAGCACTTCGTCTTCTACGTGTTGAGACTGCAATGTATTCCCTTCTGATTTCCTGTTCAGCCCATAGTCTCCTGAAGCTCCATAAATGTTAGTGCTGCCTTGTAGTAAAAACCAACTGTGTATTGAGAAGCTTCTAGCTTTCAACCTGCGACACAAGCTCTGTATGGCCACACAAACTCTGCTGGTTTCTTTTTCCCCAGTTAAGTGCCTCTGCATCAACCATACCTGATCTTCAGCCCATGCTCAGAGCAGCCAAATACGACAGGGAGGGAATAGCCTGTAATCATGGATCAACTAGGAAGGACCCTTTACAGAAATTATTTCTAGTCTCAATCACTTCTTGTTTCCTGCTGTCCTTAACAATATTATTTTTGATTTATTTTCTCTTCCTAGTTTTTGAAGGAAGAGTAGTAACCTACTCTGTACCACTACATTCTACCCTGAATTAGAAGCATTTTATCAATTAAAAAAAGTTTGTCACATATTAAAATTTAAGGATTATTTACTTTTATAATTGTTTTTCTGAGGAAAAAAACTACCATATTAATGTTTCACAAGTTTAAATTAAGGTTCCAAGAGGAGTCAAGATTTGTGATTTTGATCTTATTTAGAATATTTTTTTCTTTTGAAATAAATTAGTTGATAATGTACTAGAAACATGATAACCTGAGTTTTCTCAAATGAAAGATAAATGCTATGGAAAACAATCATACTTAAAAGTATAACTACTTTAAATAAAATCCAAATAGACTCTTTTTAACTTTATTATTAGAGTTAAAAAATTAAAAGTCCTTTCAACATGTCTACTTTTAATATGTGGGCAGGATAGTGTTTTACTATTCAAACTACTTTTAATATGTGGACTTGAAATTAAAGGTATAACAAAACAACTTTAAATAATAATTAATTATGACAATTTGATAAAAGTGGCCATCATTGAAAAAATACTGCTATATTCTACATTTTATAATTCAGGTCTGAGAAAGCATAAGTCTTATCAAACTTCTAAATTCACAATTATTGTTCCTTTTTTCTATTCATGTTCAGATTTTAAGAACAGAGTAATCTCTGTTCATTTATTTCGTATACAACAATATAGTGTTAAACTACACTTGCAGTCCTTCAACTATATTTTCTTCATTGTCATACCTACAGGAAGAACAAAACACACAATACTATCTTAGACTTAAAGGGTCATATGATTTCAGGCCTGTTTCTTCCACTTCTTTCTTTGCATATGAAGATATAAGTAAGTTTTATAGACTTATACAAACTCCTTATCCCTTGTGGAATAAGTTAAATCCTGCTCATGAATTCTAATGTTCTACCTTATTTTCCCTTTGATTCAAGAAAAAATAAATATGATTTACAAGTGGAAAAAATTGTGCTTAATGAAAACTTCAAAATTTAGACTCTTTCTGGCACAAGATAGTGTTCTATCCTATTGGCAGAAAATAAGTTGGATACAATATCAAAGAATCAGAAAGATTAGTAAAATCTCTCTAACAGTAATAACAGCCTGAATAGTAAGAACCTTAAGATTTTTAAGCTAAAATTGGATCCTTAGTATTTTCAGCTAGATGGCTGCTTCTAGCAAAGGTGGATTCCACCAAGAATGCCATGGTATAACATTCTTGTAATAAAATTAAATTTTAAAGTATTTTTTAAAATATAAAACTAACTTGTGCTTTCTATAGTAATCTATTGCAACTTTACCAGCTATAAGTTTTTGCTAAAGTCCCTTTAATCTATCTATCTATCTATCTATCTATCTATCTATCTATCTATCTATCTATCTATAGATATATATATATAGATATAGATATATTTGGTGGTTGTAAATTATTGAGATAAGGTTGAAGAAAGGACATTTTGTTAAGTACATCAAACGAAAAGTAATGACTGACCACCTTAAAATAATCAAATAAAAATCAAATTTCCTTTATAGCAATTATTTTTAACTAAAAGTCATATGTCTCAAAATCACTCTTTACCAAATATTATTCAATTTAGTTTTCTTTCACCTTTCTTACTCCTCTTCTTTGTACAGGCATAACTCACTTTATTGTTCTCTGCGTAATTGTGCTGTTCAGATAATGTGTTCTTTTACAAATTGAAGGTTTCTGGCAATACTGCATCAAACGAGTCTATCAGCAACCTTTCTTCCAAAAGCGTTTGATCACTTAGGGTCTCTGTGTCACATTTTGGTAATTTTGATAATAATTACGACTTTTTCATTATTATATTTGTTACGGTGATTGGTGATAAGTGATCTTTGACATAACTATTTTAACTGTTTTGTGATCCCACAAAGGGTGCCCATAAACATGGTGATCTTAATGAATAAATGTCATTTGTGTCCTGACTGATTTACTGCCTGGCCATCCCTGTATTTGACTGTGTCTCTTTAGGTCTCCTTATTCCAGTGAGACACAATAATATTAAAATTAGGTCAATTAATAACCCTACAATTGTTTCTAAGTGTTCAAATAAAAAGAAGACTTAAAATAAAAGAAACCCCATCTCTACTAAAAATACAAAAATTAGCCAAGTGTGGTGGCAGGTGTCTGTAATCCCAGCTACTCAAGAGGCTGAGGCATGAGAATCGCTTGAACTTGAGAGGTGGAGGTTGCACTGAGCCAAGATCACACCACTGCACTCCAGCCTGGGACAGAATTAAACTCTGTCTCAAAAAAAAAAAAAAAAAAAAAAAAGAGAGAGAGAGAGAAAAAAGAAATGAAAAGTAGAAGAGGTTAGTTTATGTGAGGTTCAAAGAAAGAGCCATCTCCGTAACATAATAGTGCAAGGTGAAGCAGCACATGCTCGTGTAGAAGCTGCAGCACATTCTGATCAAGTAGTGTAAAGGGAATTGAAAGGATGTGGGTAGAACTCTGGCTGCATCTGCTATAACTTTAATATTATTATCAGAGTGTGTGTATGTATGTGAGTGTGCAAAAAAGACCATCAGTACCTTTGGTCTTGATATGGAGAGGGTTTAGGAAAGACACCAGATAATCTCAACATGATCAAATAAGGTATTAGCAGAATATATAGTTAAGAACACGGATGAAATACTCAGATAAATGTTAATACTTTTTAGCAATAAACCATTTTCTATCAAAAGTATGTACTTTTTTTTAACAAAAAAATGCTATTGCACACTTAATAGACTACATTATGGTGTTGCCACACTTTTATATGCACCAGGAAACCAAAAAATTGTGTGACTTGTTTTATTGCAATATCTGCTTTATTGTGGTAATTGAAACTGAATCTACAATATCTGCAAGGTATGCCTGTAATTTGTGGAAGATCTATCAGGCAACTATGGAGATTACATTTGGCAGATTGTTGCAAAAAGCAACCTTGGGTCCTGAGGACTCTAACCCTGTATTACTTACCTCTGGGCTTATTATGTGAGATAACTGATTATCTTAGTTAAATCTTAATTTGAACTGATACAGAATAACAAACCCTGAAATGTTGATGTAACCAGTAGAGGAAACAGGGCAATGAGGAGCCCTCCACTCAAAGCTGGATAAAATCTGCTATGCACTGTCAACTATCATAGTAGTTTCTTCTCACACTGCTATAAGGACATACCTGATATTGGGCAATTTATAAAGGAAAGAGGTTTAGTTGACTCACAGTTCTACATGACTGGGGAGGTCTCACAGTCATAGCTGAAGGTGAATGATGAGCAAAGTCACGTCTTACATGGTGGCAGGCAAGAGAACTGTGTAGTGGAACTCCCCTTCACAAAACCATCAGATCTAGGGAAACTTAATCACAATTGCAAGAACAGCATGGTAAAGAATCAACCCCTATGATTCAGTTACCTCCTACCAAGTACCTCCCATGACAAATGGGAATTATGGGAGCTGGATAGATGATGAGATTTGGGTAGGAACACAGTCAAACCATATCATTCTGCCTCTGGCCCCTTTCAAATCTCATGTCATCACATTTTAAAACTAATCATGGCTTCCCAACAATCTCCCAGACTTTTAACTCATTTCAGCATTAACTCAAATATCCACAGTCCAAAGTCTCATCTGAAACAAGGGAAGTACTTTCCATCTAAGAACCTGTAAAATCAAAAGCAAATTAGTCACTTCCCAGATACGACAGAGGTATAGGCATTGGGTAAATACACCCATTCCGAATGGGAGAAATTGGCCAAAACAAAGGGGTTCCAGGCACCATGCAAATCTGAAATTCAATAGAGCAGTCATTAAATCGTAAAGTCCCAGAATGATTTCTTTTGATTCCATGTCTCACATGGAGTCACACTGATGCAAGAGGTGAGCTCCCATGGCCTTGGGCAGCTCTTCCCCTGTGGTTTTGTGAGGTACAGCTCCAGCTCCCCTCTCAGCTGCTTTCATTTGTTGGCATTGAATGTCTGCACTTTTCCAGGTGCCCGGTCCAACATGTTGGTGAATCTACCATTCTGGATTCTGGAGGAGGGTGGCTTTCTTCTTACAGCTCCACTAGGCAGTGTCACAATGATGACTCTGTGTAGGGTCTCCAACCCAACATTTTACTTCTGCACTGCCCTAGCAGAGGTTCTCCATGAGGGCCTGACCCTTGTAGCACACCGCTGCCTGGACATCCAGGTAGTGGAAATGTAGCCAGAGATTCTTAAACCTCAATTCTTGACTTCTGTGCACCCACAGGCCCAACACCATGTGTAAGCTGCCAAGGCTTGGGGCTTGCACCCTTTGACACAATGTCCTGAGTTCTACATTGGCCCCATTTAGCCATGGCTAGGACAAAGAGCACCAAGTCCCAAGACTGCGTAAAGCATCAAGGCCATGGGTCTGGCCCATGAAACCATTTTTTCCTCCTAGGCCTCCTGGCTTATGATGCGAGGGGCTGCTGTGAAAATCTCTTACATGCCCTGGAGACATTTTCTCCATTGTCTTGGTGATTAACATTTGACTCCTTGTTACCTATGCAAATTTCTGCATCAGGCTTAAATTTCTTCTCAGAAAATGGACATTTTTTTTTCTATTGCATTATTGGGTGGCAAATTTTCCAAACTTTTATGCTCTGCTTCCCCTTTAAACATAAATTCCAATTCCAAACCATATCTTTCTAAATCCATAAAACTGAATGCTTTTAGCTGTACCCAATTCACCTCTTGAACACTTTGTCTTTTGGAATTTCTTCCTCCAGATACCCTAAATCATCTCTCTCAAGTTAAAAGTTCACAGACCTCTAGGGAAGGTACTAAATCCCATGAGTCTCTTTGCTAACACATAGCAGGAGTCACCTTTGGTCCAGTTGTCAACAAGTTCCTCATCTCCATCTGAGACCATCTCAACCTGGACTTTATTGTGCATATCACTATCAGCATTTTGGTTAAAGACATTCAACAAGTCTCTAGAAAGTCCCACACTTTCCCACATCGTCTTCTTTCTGACCCTTCCAAACTGTTCCAACCTCTGCCTGTTACCCTGTTCCAAAGTTACTTCCACATTTTGGGATATCTTTACTGCAGCACTCCATTCCACCCATACCGATTTACCATATTACTCTTTTCTCATGCTGCTCATGAAGACATACCCAAAACTTGGTAATTCATAAAGGAAAGAGGTTTAATTGACTCACAGTTTCACATGGCTGGGGAGGCTCACAATCCTGGCTGAAGACAAATGAGGAACAAAGTCACATCTTACATGGTGGCAAGCAAGAGAGCTTGTGTTGGGGAACTCCCCTTTGTAAAACCATCAGGCCTAGTGAGACTTATTCACTATCATGGGAATAGCATGGGAAAGAAATGCCCCTGTGATTTGATTACCTTCCACCGCTGGGTCCTTCCCCTAAAAGATGGGAATTATGGGAGCTACAATTCAAGATGCGATTTCAGTGGGAACACAGCCAAACCATATGAATTATACATTTAAATTGTCATGCAACTTGGGACCCACAATGTATATTCACAAATGTTTTAATATAAAGTGAAATAGTAGGAAAAATTAAGAATATTAACTTGTATAGGCTTTTGGGAAAGTCATACAAGGAAGGAAGGATATGAGTTAAAATTCACTAGTGGTTGATCTAAAAATAGAAAAATGTATATCTGGCTTTGAATAATTAGCATTCTCTGAAAACAGTCGTCAATAAACAGACATAGTTGCTGTCTGTTGGGGTGATAGCACAGCAGGGCCAGTGTGCACAGAGATAGTAAAGGGATTTGAGAGGATGTGGGTAGAACCTGGTAAAATCTACATAATCTTTATTTTTAGAAGATTATGTGAATGTGTGTATGTGAACGTGTGTGTGCATACAAAAAGACTATAAATACTTCCTTTCTCGGATATGAAAGGGGTTTACGAAAGACATCAGATCATTCTGACACGATCAAATAAGGCATTAAAAATCAGAGATAAAAAATACATTCTGGATGCACCTGGAAATGATCTCAAAGATGTTCAACGATTATTTGCTGAATAAACTCATGAGTGAAGAATAATTAGGCACTTACTTTATCATCCCAGTCAGCTTTAACTCTACTGGAGGCAGGAATACTGCATCCCTCATGGGTGTCATCTGTTGCAATGAACTTTCTGCTGTTAGAATGCTTTGCATATAGTTACAAAATATGCTAAAGCTCTTTTTACCTAAGCTCTTACTATGATCTTCAAATTCCCCTGTTATAGTTATTTTTTGTTGCTATAATAATGTCTGAAACTAAACAAGTTATCAAGGAAAAATAATGTATTTCTTATAGTTACGGAGGCTGGGAATTACAAGATTGATAAGGCGCATTCAGTGAGAGCCTTCCTACTGGTGGGGGTCTTTCTGTGATTTCCTGAGGCAGTGCAGGATATCACAAGGCATGGGGCTGAGTGTGCTAATGTGCTATTTCAGCTCTCTCATCCTCTTCTTATTAAACTATGAGTTTCCTTCCCATGGTAACCTATTCATTCATTAACCCTTCATCCATTCATTCATGAATGGATTAATTCATTCAAGAAGGCAGAGCCTTCGTGATCCAAACACTTCTTAAAGGTCCTCCTCACAATACTGCCACAAGAGATTCAATTTTAACAGGTGTTTTGGAGGGGATATTCAAACCAAAGTATCCTCCTAGATCTTTTTGCCTTAATTGTGATTCAGAAATCTGTAATTATTGAAGTCCCTAAAGACAAAAGGGGAGAACAGAATCAATTATAATCAGTGAAATAGCCTCTTCTGAGCCTGTTTCCATGGACATTCTCTTACTTTTCTATACTCAGCTGAGTGCAAAGTGATATCTTGGTGCCACAGGAAGAAGGGAGATAATTACAAATAAACCACTGTTACCGCCTTCATGCTTTACACAAATTGTATTGTTTTTATCTTGTCACAATAAACAAGGGTAAATAAACATAGATGACTTTAGCAGTTCTGCATGCAACAAACTCAATGCAGTTTAAAGTTGGGCAGGTAATGTTTTTACAGAAGTTTGATTTATTACATAGAAAATGCATCTTTGCTTTTATAGAAGCTGCAGCTACCATCAGTTAATCAATGCATGTGATTAAGAATAGTTCTGTTTTCTAAAATTATAACAATTTGAAGAATTGGAAATCAATCTACTAAGGAAATGAAAATGATAAATGAATAAATGAGTAATCTAAGTGATAAAAAATAGCATTATATTTTCACCATAAGACATTTATGTAAAGATGTTCATTAAACTATCAACCCAAAATAGAACATTAAAGAAAATGATAAATTAAATGTACATATTAAAGTAAGAAGTAATTTTTGTTTTTAAATAACACTGTAATTTTGTATTCAATATAATAGGGTTATAAAATTCTACTTTTAAGTGTAAGTCTCTGTCAGCTTTTGGTTAAAATTTGATATTTCTCCCAATATTTCTACTAAAATTAGATCTAAAGACTATAGGCTGGGAATGATGGCTTAAGTCTGTAATCCCAGGGCTTTGAGAGGTAAAGGTGGGAAGATCGCTTGAGTTCAGAAGTTAGAGGCAGCAGTGAGCTATGATCATTATGATCACTTCAGTCTTGGAGACAGACTGAGACCCTGTCTCTTAAAATAAATAAATACATAAATACATAAATAAAAACATGAGTTTCCTAAACAAACAAAAATTGATTGCCATTGATTTTATTAGACAGCATATTAGAATATAATATATGGCCATAATAGAATGCACCTACAATATTATGAGAACAAAAGGGATCATATCTCATAGAGCATCTTGGAACTACACATGGCTTGACTCTGGCTTCATCTCCTGGGTCTGGCTACAAACATTTACTAAGGCTTGAAACATCTGTACTTTTTAATTTTGGTTTCCTTCACTCAGTATTTTCCAAGATCAGCTTTTTGTAGCTGGTTCTGTCCATTTCTGGCTGTTTCTAACTACTACTCTGTCCCCTACAACCTGGTGTTTCAGAATCTCATCCTGAAGAAACCAGACTCTGATAAGCCAGTGAAGTTGCTCCTGAGGAACTCTCCATAGTTTGGAATGGCACCTAGAACACAAATCCTACATTCTTTATTCATTGGTATGTTCTTTAGGCGACCTACTGAATGCTCTGGGAGCAAATAAATCACTCCAATGGACTCTCAAGTAATAATCATAAAAAGAAAATGATTAAAGAATCTTTGCAGAACCCAAAGGAAGCCTTCCTCTGAGGATACAGAAATGCTTTCATAACTAATTCCTACCTCATGCTTCTTCACTTGGAACTACTCTGAGGGGGTCTAAAATATCAAAATAATGATACAACCTATATGTGTTATTCTAAATTATAGCAATACTGAACTATAAAATAAATGTTAGGAAAATAAATAAAATTGTAAGCATTCCTGAGAATACTTTGTAGTTATACATATAAAGTGTTTATACGTATCTATAATGTATTTTAATCATTTATTGAGTATCCCTTTCACTGATACTCTATGTTTGTGCTTCATCTACTTCTTGTACAGTCAAATGTGGTTTTCACACTTTCCTGAAGCCTTATTTATCACTAACAAACTTCCTTAGGTTAAGGATGAGGGCTCACAATTTCTACAGGTGATACATTTTGATTTCTTTTTCCTTTCTTCTTTGTTTTAATTTTTTTTTTTTTTTTTTTTGAGATGGAGTCTCACTCTGTCGCTCAGGCTGGAATGCAGTGGCACGATCTCTGCTCACTGCAAGTTCTGCCTCCCGGGTTCAAGCCATTCTCCTGCCTCAGCCTCCCAACAGGCGCCCGCCACCAAGCCCGACTAAGTTTTTTGTATTTTTGGGAGAGACGGGGTTTCACCATGTTAACCAGGATGGTCTCGATCTCCTGACCTCGTGATCTGCCCACCTTGGCCTCCCAAAGTGCTGGGATTACAGGCGTGAACCACCAAGCCTGGCACACATTTTGATTTCTAATGTAAGATATCTAAACTCAGATATCTAGGGAATTAAGTGTATCCTTCAAACACCAAAGTAAGTGCACAAACCTAATGTGCAATTCTCAGTCAAATATGTTACTCATATTCTATGTGACTGTGAAGAAATGGCATTTACCTGTAAGAAAATTCACTAGAGTAGCTCCATTATAGTATTTGGTAATTCCAGTAAATTACACTTTAATCATAACCTGTTACACAATGCCATTTATAACCTAGCAAATCTCCATCCTTACTTTTTCCCATTATACCTGGCTCAGTCTCTTCTGGTGATAATCACATGTAATGTTGTACCATTTCAAAAGTGTGCTTTGGGAACTCAGGCCACCATGCCCTTATTGTTTCCACTTTTTAAATGTTTACTTATTTATTTATTATTTATTTTTATTTTTTATTTTTTTGAGGCAGGCTCTCACCTGTCACCCAAGCTGGGATGCAGTGACAGGATTATGACTTACTGCTGTCTCACTCTCCCAGGCTCAAGCAATCCTCCTGCCTCAGACTCCTGAGCAGCTGGGACTACAGGCATGCACCACCACTTCCAGCTAATTGTTTTTGCTTTTGTAGAGATAAAGTCTCATCATGTTTTGCTAGACTGATCTGGAACGCCTGGGCTCAAGCAATCCTCTCACCTTGGCCTCCCAATGCTGGGATTACAGACATAAACCACTGCACCTGGCCTGTTGTTCCCACTCCTAAGAGTCATCTACCTCTTGCTTACCTAAAGAACTTTGGTTCATTTTTCAAAAAGAAGAAGCACTCTACTCTTTCTCTGAATTTGTCTAATTTCCAGGAAAACCACTTGCTCCCCCACATTTATTTACACTCATCTACATTTTAATACATATTACAATATGTTATGTATTTATTTTCTCTCATTGACAGTGAAGTCCAGGAGGGCAAAGATTTTGCTTTACCAATCTGCATAGCCTTAAAATGAATCACAAGGCCCAACACATTGTTAAATATCAAATAGGCTTTATCCATTTCTCAAGAAATATTCTTAAGAAATTGTCATTTCAGTTTTTGAAATTATTGTTTGCATTATTGCTTCCACCAACTGAAACAGCATTTAAGCACAAGATTGACATTCAGAGGATCTAAAACTAGATTGCCTGAATTTGAAAACCATTTCCAAATGTACTGTCTATGCCATTCCCGAAAGTTACTTATGATGTCCCTGTCACCATTTCACACCTTTTAAATTGAAATAATTAGTAATACTTACTAAATAAAATTTAAGTAACTACTTGACAACTTAATTACAGATCTCAACACAATGTTTTGCAAAAATGTAAACTATCAATTGATATTAATTATTTTAGTATTACTTTTCATAGTAGTAGCAAGGTGTTTATCCTGGCAAGTTGTATTATATTATTTTAAACAATCTGTTAAATTCACTTTTTTTTTTTGGTCCAGTAAAATTGCTTGAGAAAAATGTAGTGTTAAAAACATTTAAATTACCTATCAATGTAAACCCTAGTTTCAGCAGAAGAACTAACATCAAATTAAAGTGTGAAATGTAATTTTAATGATGACTATAACATGCTCTTTGTTAGAAAACATAATCCTTATCTTATTTCATTTATCCCAAATTTGTTGGTGTTTTATAATAGAAAATGTATATCCTCTTTAAAAGAATAGATTTTATTTTATATTCTGCTCTGCTTTCTGGGGTGGGCTTTCTGTGTAATGCAATGAATTTACAAATTTTTTTTAAATAAAAATCACAGCCTCTAGGTCTTATTTTAACTCATTTCCCTTGGCATTTCATATTTGATGTAATTTTATCAGGACTGTTCACACTATAATTTTACACTGTTTATTAAAATGAAAATAGCCCTCAAGAGATAAGCCAAGTGAAGTGGAATTTTAAAAGTGATTTTTGTTGCATTAAGAGAAACTAGAGTCAAAATTATATTCATAATCGTGTTAAGAAATAACAGGCCCATTTATATGCATAATATAAACATTAAACAGTAAAATTTGTTAAAAATAAAATCCAGATTTGCAAATTTTTAAAAAATAAAATCCAGATTTGCATGACCTTTAATTTCTACATATAATTAACAGGTAAAAGTAGATACTTTCAGACAAACAAAAACTAATTATTCTCCAGCAAACCTGCACAAAAAAAGTATACTAACAGATAATCCCTTTCATGCAGAAGGAAAATAATGCCAGATGAAATTACCTTAAAATAGGAGGAAAAAGGCGAATTCGAGTGCATATTGAATATATATATATTATTGATACTGTTTTATGTGAGACATAAAATGTATGTAGATATAAAATATATGAAAGTTCCACCACAAAATGTGGAATATGATAAACATCTAAAGTGTTGTAAAGCCATTATTTGATCTAGGAAGTAATAATGTACTAATTCATAGTAGACTCTAATAAGTCAAGTATGTATGTTATAACCTATAGAATTCCTACTAAGAAACTTATAAAATAATGTACAATTAGTGAGATAAAGCTAGGAAAATTACAATAACTTGAAAAAGTAGAATTATTAAAATGAAAAGAAAAGAAACCAACAGCTTGATCAAAAAAAAAAATCGATTAACAGAAAGAATTGGCATAGCTTTCTAGAAATATCAAATATAACACTAAATGCTCATGGAGTAAATAATCCAATTATAAGATTCCAATCACCAAACTAGATTTTAAAAGAAAATAAATTACACGTTGTGTGGCAGACAAACATTTCTCAACTCCCTGGCCTCCTGGTCTTCAAGACTTTGCGTTATTACACACTTTTCCTGGCTACCCTGAGTGTGGTCAGGACCTGTGTCTTACTTTAAAATGTTAGATTATTACAAAGTTTATGGATATAGCACCCTCATTATGTTCAGTTTTAATACAGAAATCCCCTCATTTTAGCACACTCATTCTAGAGATTCTTCTTGCTGGCTTCATGAAGTAAGCCACTGATACAAAGACAATGTAGCAAGAAACTGTGGACAGCTTCAGGGAACTGCAGGTGGCCTCCAGGAGCTGAGTAGCCTGCAGGTGACAACCAGGAAGAATTTGGGACCGTCAGACCTTTAATTGCAAAATATAAATTCTTACCACACATGAATAAGCTTAGAAGTAGATTCTTTCCCAGTTGGATCTCCAGTTAAGAACACAGCAGAGCCACAATTTTGACCGCAGCCTAGTGACACCCAAGCAGAGAAATTAGCTAAGCCATATCCAAACTTATGACCCACAGAAAGTGCGATGTAATAAATATAGGTTGTTTTAAGATGTGAAAACAATATTTAATTTGTGATAATTTGTTTGGCATTAATAGAAAATTAATGCATATTACTTAGAAAAATGTTTAAATACTTTTAAGTCTTTAATCCATCATCAGTTAATGTTTTTTATAAGGTGTAAGAAAGGGATCCAATTTTAGCTTTCCACATATGGCTAGCCAGTTTTCCCACCACCGTTTATTAAATAGGGAATCCTTTCCCCTTTGCTAGTTTTTGTCAGGTTTGTTAAAGATCAGATGGTTGTAGATGTGTCGTGTATTTCTGAGGCTTCTGCTCTATTCTGTTGGTCTATATATCTGTTTTGGTCCCCGTATCATGCTGTTTTGATTAGTGTAGCCTAGGCAATACCATTCAGGACATAGGCCTATGCGAAGACTTCCTGACTAAAACACCAAAAGCAATGGCAAGCAAAGCCAAAATTGACAAATGGAATCTAATTAAACTAAAGAGCTTCTGGACAGCAAAATAAACTATCAGCCAAGTTAACAGGCAACCTACAGAATGGGAGAAAATGTTTGCAATCTGTCCATCTGACAAAGGGATAATATCCAGAATCTATAATGAACTTAAACAAATTTACAAGAAAAAAACAAACAACCGCGTTGAAAAGTGGGCAAAGGATATGAACAGACACTTCTAAAAATAATACATTTATGCCGCCAAAAAAAATGAAGAAAAGCTCATCATCACTGGTCATTAGAGACATGCAAATCAAAACCACAATGAGATATTATCTCATGCCAGTTAAAATGCGATCATTAAAAAGCCAGGAAACAACAGGTGCTAGAGAGGATGTGGAGAAATAAGAACGCTTTTACACTGTTGATGGGAGTGTAAATTAGTTCAACCATTGTGGAAGACAGTGTGGCGATTCCTCAAGGATCTAGAACTGGAAATACCATTTGATCTAGTAATTCCATTACAGGGTATATACCCAAAGGATTGTAAATCATTCTTCAATAAAGACACATGCACACATGTGTTTATTCCAGCACTGTTCACAGCAGCAAAGATTTGGAACCAACCCAAATGCCCATCAATAATAGATTGGATAAAAGAAAATGTGGCACATATACACCATGGAATACTATGCAGTCATAAAAAAGGATGAACTCACGTCCTTTGCAGGGACATGGATGAAGCTGAAAACCATCATTCTCAGCAAACTAACACAAGAACAGAAAACCAAACACTGCATGTTCTCATTTGTAAGTGGGAGTTGAACAATGATAATACATGGACATAGTGTGCGGGTGCATCACATACCAGGGCCTCTCGGTGGGTGTTGGGCTCGGGGGAGGGATGGCATTAGGAGAAATACCTAATGTAGATGACGGGTTGATGGGTGCAGCAAACCACCATGGCACATGTATACCCATGTAACAAATCTGCACGTTCTTCACATGTACCTCAGAATTTAAGGTATAATTAAAAAAAAAAAAAGAAAGAAAAAAAAAGGAAAAATCTTTAAATTCATAGATGCAGAAAAGTTGCAAACAAACATGTGGAGAGATATTTATCAAGCAAATAGCAACCCAAAAAGTTATTCTGCTAAGTGAACTTTAACACAGAAGGATAAGAATGACAAAGGGATATTTCATAATAAAAATAGTTATTCTAAAGAATAATATGACAGGCTTAAATTTTTGTAATTCATAGTTCATCCTCGAAATACGTGCAACAGAAACTAAAAACTAAAAAGAATAGTACAAAAATTCATAATTATACAGAATTATTTTAAAATAATTCTTTGAGATACAGATACAAAAATCAAAACGTCCACAGAAATATTGAATATTTGGAAAACGAATGTAAAAATTTAACAGTAGCACATGTATAGAACACTGAATGCAAGACTTAAAGTTTGCATATCCTTTTAAATAAATGCATGTGAGCTGGGCCAAAATTAACATACTGAACACTAATACTATGTGTCAACAAATTTTAAATAATTTAAATCTTATTTCATTTTGTATATATAAAATTAAAATTTAATTACACATTCTTCATATTCAAAATCATGAAAACATTTTGATATTAATCCATGTGTTTCTAAGAAAAGTAAAATAAGACATAAAAGTATAAATTAGTAAACAAAATAATAATAAAGCATAGCGTATCAAAACTTGTAGATGCAGTTAAATCTGTTATAAGCATAAAATTTATAGTCTCTAATGCACCTATTACAAAAAGAAAAATAGGACACATATTAATCAAGATATCATCTAAAGAATACAGGTTTGACTGTAAAAGTCATTCTCCACCTCAATTAGCTGAAAAAAATAAGATAAAATGCTGATTCAATATCATTCTGTCTTAAGGTAAGTAACAGTTGAAGATAACATTTGTAACATATTTCTCTCCTTTCAGAGTTTATGGCTAATTATTTTTTTTAAAAGATTTGTCTTCTATTACACTCTTAGAGAACGAAAGTCACAATCAACGAACATATTCATGACAGCAAATTTGCACTAAAGTTTCCTGTTCAACTATTTTTAACTAATTCTGTCCTAAATGCATGTAATCAGACTTTCATGTAAGTCACATTGGTAATCTTTAAGTTAACATTCTTTAAAATATAGTACAAAAACATGTAAGCAACAACACACTTTCATTATTTCTTATTTCTATATAATTCTTAACCTTCTATATAATCTAGAAGTTTCCTTTAATATTTAAAGAGCATCTGAGATAACTGTACTAGATAACAGGGCTATGTGCCTAATTGTGCCAATGCCAAGCTCATTAAAAATATTTACTCATTAAATGCATGCCAAGGGAATTATTGAATAAACAGTAGATAGATACATTATGAATAAAATAATTTACAAAGGAAATTATATCAGATAATCTTATGTCCTGTGCATGAAATGTTAAAAGCAAGCATCAACTTTATTTAATTCACGATTTTATTTAATATATGTTAAGTAAGTGCTTGTTATGTTTTAAGTATAAATGCAATGATGATTAAAAATGGTATGGATTGGCCTGGTGCGGTGGCTCAAGCCTGTAATCCCAGCACTTTGAGAGGCCAAGATGGCCAGATCACGAGGTCAGGAGATCGAGACCATCCTGGCTAACATGGTGAAACCCTGTCTCTACTAAAAAAATACAAAAAACTAACCGGGCGAGGTGGCGGGCACCTGTAGTCCCAGCTACTCGGGAGGCTGAGGCAGGGGAATGGCGTAAACCCGGGAGGCGGAGCTCGCAGTGAGATGAGGTCCGGCCACTGCACTCCAGCCTGGGTAACAGAGCGAGACTCCATCTCAAATAAATAAATAAATAAATAAATAAATAAATAAATAAATAAAATGGTATGGATTATAAAAAACTTGAAAATATAATGAGAAATAGGATTACTTTACATATCTTATATCTCTACATAATATGTGCTATGAACTGAGCTGCATTCTCCAAAAATTTAAATTTTGAAGCCCTAATCCCCCATGGGATGGTATTTGGAGATAAGGACATTGATTTAGATGAGGTCATGAGTACAGCATCACCATAATTGTATTGGCGCCCTTATAAAAAGAGACCAGACCAGACAGCTAGAGTCTGGTCTCACTCAGGCTCATTCACACTCCCGCTCTCTCTCTGTTATGAGACAGTACAGCAAGAAAAAGACCAAATGCAAGCCAGGAAGATGGCCCTTCCTCAGAACTGAATCTGATGACATCTTATCTTGGACATCCTCTCCTCCAGAACTGTGAAAAATATATGTCTGTTGGTAAGCCACTTAGCCTATTTAGTTATAGCAACCCAAGTTGACTAATACAGCACAGCTTAATTTTCAGAAATATTTTAACTAAACTATCAATTTCATATTTTAATAAGTAGCTACAAATCTTACCAGAGTAAGTTGGATGCTCTTGTGTGACTACAGTTGTGCCACACAGAGTCCATCATTCCCAGTAACTTTTTGATTTGCTTTGGAATTGCTGCTGTGCCATGTACTTTTACAATATCACATGTAATGACAATAATCTACTGTTCTCAATAAAGAATGTTATGCATATGTATTCTGGTTTCCCATAGCAACTTAATAATTAGATTTTTATAAATTATATCAGCCCTTAGTGAAATTTATAACCTTTCTATGAAACCTGTTTTAGGGATTCTCATTATTGACTTCAGAGGCTATACAAAATAATTTTTAAAAAGCCTATGTTGAAAGACAGGCAAATACCACAAATAATTTATTTCCAAATAATTCATTAATTTAGCATATTCATATTGAGTATATCTTATATGCCAAGTGCTCTACCAGTTCTGCAGATTCAATTGCAAGACAATTAGCCACAGTTTTAGCCTTCATAGAGTTTACCATCTCTTATGGACAGAAGTGGGTACCCTACAAATGTATCCATTAACATCCTAACCTCTAGTGCTAGAGTATGTGACTATATTTGAAGATAAAGTTTTTAAAGAGGTGATTTAGTTAAAATAAGTTATTTGGGGTGAATCTTAGTCAAATCTGTCTGGTGTCTTTAAAAGGAGAGAAAATCTGGACACACAAGAAACACCAGAGGTGTGCCCTCACAATAGAAAGGTCGTTTGAGAACAAGGTACTGTCACTGTAAAAAGCACAAATATTTTCACTACAATTGAGTTACAGCAGTTAATCACAGCGAGAATTTATGCTGTGGAATAACCTCACAAACTGAATGCGAGTTTTGTATATTAATACTGCTTTAGTCAATTCATCCATTTAGAGTGCATTTAATCTAGGTTTTGGAACATTTTACCCCTTCTGGAATTATTCCTTGAAATTTGTAAGTGACATATTGTCCACTTACTTCAAGTATACATTAATGCTTTGGAATCTATGACATATGTGTTATTTCTAAATTATATCAACATAATGACCAGATATAGTTTGGAAATAACACATATATTATAGGTTCCAAGACATTAATACATACTTCAATAAAAAATAAAAATGTATTTATCAGTATAAACCTCATGCTACTAGTGTGTGTCATTTTAGCAATATTAATATCAAAGATATTAATCTGTAAAGTTCATCATCTTGTTTCCTGAGAATTAGCAAAGGATAAGTTTACATTATTTTAATTATTTTAATATATTTAAGATGTTTCAAATGGTACTGGGCATATACCCAAAAGATTATGAGTCATTCTACTATAAAGACACACTCACACGTATGTTTATTGCAGCACCATTCACAATAGAAAAGACTTGGAACCAACCCAAATGTCCATCAGTGATAGACTGGATAAAGAGAATGTGGCATATATTAATCATGGAATACTATGCAGTCATAAAAAAGGATGTGTTCATGTCCTTTGCAGGAACATGGATGAAGCTGGAAACCGTCATTCTCAGCAAACTAACACAGGAACAGAAAGCCAAACACTGCACGTTCTCACTCATAAGTGGGAGTCGAACAATGAGAACACATGGACACAGGGAGGGAAACATCACACACAAGAGCCTGTCGGTGTGGGGAGCACTAGGAGAGGGATAGCATTAGCAGAAATACCTAATGTAGTTGACAGGTTGATGAGTGCAGGAAACCACCATGGCATGTATGTACCTATGTAACAAATCTGCATGTTCTGCACATGTATCCTGGAACTTAAAGTATAATAAATATATGTATATACACACACTTTCTCTCTATATATACCCACACTATATATACACACACACACATATATTTTATATATATATATATGTATACACACACACACTATATATAGATAGAGATATAGATAGATAGGTAGATATAGATATACTAACCATGGAAGTGTTAATATCAAAAGTAATGAACATGTAGAAGAGATAAGCACAGTTATCCTGACAAAGGCCCTCCCATGCCAAACTCACAGTTTGCTTTTTATGAGGTCACCCTTGGAAGTCCTTGAAGAGCTTAGTAAAAAAATGGCAGAATCATATTTTTATCTGAAAAGTCTAAGCTGGAAGAATTGTGAAGAAGAGCTCAGAGTAGGATTTCACCAGATATAATTCCATATAGCAGTGGTTTAGTGGGATTATACGTCATGTTAAAAAAAGAAGAAAAGATTTCTGTTATCAAGGAAAATAAGAAAAATAACTTTAAGGCCGGGCGCGGTGGCTCAAGCCTGTAATCCCAGCACTTTGGGAGGCCGAGACGGGTGGATCACGAGGTCAGGAGATGGAGACCATCCTGGCTAACACGGTGAAACCCCATCTCTACTAAAAAAAATACAAACACACTAGCTGGGCGAGGTGGCGGCGCCTGTAGTCCCAGCTACTCGGGAGGCTGAGGCAGGAGAATGGCGGGAGCCCAGGAGGCGGAGCTTGCAGTGAGCTGAGATCCGGCCACTGCACTCCAGCCTGGGCGACCGAGCGAGACTCCGTCTCAAAAAAAATTATAACTAAATTTGATAGAACATTGGTTATGCTGAAGATGTTGTACTATACCTTTTATTTGAGTCATCATACTTATTTCCAAAAATATACTTATGGTTTCTCGAGGCAGGCACAGCTAGGAACTGTATTGAATTGATTACAGTAATGTTCCAAGTCTGATTGTTTTTTTCTATCTGTAACTAAGCTACTTAGTGGCATCTTTCCACATTAACTCCGGGCTTGCCTGAACTATAAAACTTAATTTGGCTAAAGATACAGTAGCAAAGTTATGTAAACCTACAAGATGTGAGACTAGCTTGCACTTTTGCTGCTTTTAGAACCATGTTGTCTGCTGCCTTCTGAACAAGCCCAGACTAGGCTTCTGGATGATGAGATACATAACCCAGTCACTACCCTACTCCTTGCCACCAGTGGGGGTAGTGAGTGGGTCATACTGCCAAACCGTTCAAGCCCCAGTCTGAGACATGAGAGAGTCTGAATTCAGTAGAGTTGAATTTATGTCAACAGAATCACTCAGTTGACCCACAGGTATATGAACAATAATTAATTGTTGTTTAAACTGCAAGTCACTGGGTTCATTTAGTAGTGAAAGTTGATATGTTCATATATATCTATTCTCTCCTTCTACCTTACTAAAATAACCAGAATTATGGTGCCCAATATTTATACTACATGCACAGTAAAAAGTACTATTTCCATTGATTCTTTGCAGTTCAGCATAATTATGTGTCCCAGTTCGGGCTGGTAAGTTTGCTCAGTGAGGAATCCAGTGAGGTTATTGTTTTCCTGATTTAAAGGGATATTTGTGTCTATCCTTTACTCTCTCTGACTTCTTTTTGCATGGAATGTAAATGAGATGCCAGGAGATGCACCAAGACTTCATAAAAACTGAGAGGCCACACAGTTTGGATAGAAGGGCGGGCAACTAAAAGAAGCTTGTGTTTGTGATAATCCAGCTACATCCAATCTCAAAGTGCCTACTTTTAGTATGACCTTTTACACGACAAAAGTAGCTCAACTCTGCTTTTACCCATTCTTAGCTTCTAAAAATGTTTTCAGCTCAATGCATTCATTGCTAGCAATATGTAAGTACTATTATTCACCACCAATATGATTAGAAAGTGAGATTTAAGAAAGTTAACTAATATTCCCATAATATTTATCTATTAGTGGATTATCTTTACAACTCCAAAATATGTATTAAGCACAAATTATGTGCTGATATTGTTTTAGGTACTGGGAAGTGCTAAAATTTAAATTCAGGCGGTCTGATTAGATAGCACATCTTCTGCAGTACTATTCCACATAGGTTCTTCATTGTAGCTCATCTCAGATTCCTTAATACACTAATGTGTATTATAACTTCGAAAATCACACCTTTGGCCGGGCGCGATGGCTCAAGCCTGTAATCTCAGCACTTTGGGAGGCCGAGACGGACGGATCACGAGGTCAGGAGATCGAGACCATCCTGGCTAACACGGTGAAACCCCGTCTCTACTAAAAAAATACAAAAAACTAGCCGGGCGAGGTGGCGGGCACCTGTAGTCCCAGCTACTCGGGAGGCTGAGGCAGGAGAATGGCGTGAACCCGGGAGGCGGAGCTTGCAGTGAGCCGAGATCGCGCCACTGTACTCCAGCCTGGGCGACAGAGCGAGACTCTGTCTCAAAAAAAAAAAAAAGAAAAAGAAAAAAAAGAAAATCACACCTTTTAGAGCACTTTGTGGTACCATAGCTCTGACAAATTCAACTGGAAAATACTTATTCAGAGGTCTGTAAAACAACGAACAGGGAAACCAGTCAGTATACTATTGCCTTGTTTTAGGTGGTAGACAGTCAGTGGCTAAATGAATGGGGGTGCAATTAGGGGCTGGAGAAAGTAAAGACAAATGTTTAAGAGCATGGAATTCACTATAGAGTTTATGTCAAAGGGTTGGAAAGACTGGACTTCGCTGCTGTATTTGAGAATGTAAACCAAATGAGATTATTGGGAAAACTGCGACGTGCTCTGCTGGGAAATGTTAACTTTGAGTTGCCTATGCTAACCTTCAAGCAGTAAATGTGTCTTAATATGGGCCGGATATGCAGAAGAATGTAAAAATTATTTAATAACTGGTATATCTTGAGCACTGATCACTTAGAATGGAAACTGACTAGCATACTCTGCAGGTGAGTAACGACTTTATATCAGTGCAGTGTATATAGGAGTGATGTCAGAAAACCATGTCAAACTTAAAACAAATAGTTTACAAATAGGTGAAGAAAGGAAGAAAAGAAGGAGAGAAGAAACAAATAAACTAATAAGTGAATAAAAGAATAAAGAAGAAAGATAAATAGGGAAACAAGAAATGAAGAAAAGAGAAGGGAAGGAATAAAACATAAAAAATAAGCAAAATTATTTAATATCATTTAAGTTACATATTTTCTCTTAGATGCAGACAAATTAAAATAATATCTGCAAGAAGCACAGAAGACAAACTGATGCTCATTTGATGAATATAAATTGACTCCTACCTTACGAAGGCACTTTTCTAGGGGCAATAAGTAGAACAATGAGCAAGATAAATGAGGACGTTGTTTGAGGTGTATTTGTTGCCATTTGAGAAAGGTAGATACTGAATAAATAAACAAACCTAAAACACACATCTTACAGACACTGATATATGTTTTGAAAAAAGTAGAACAAGAAAATTATGGTAACTTTCATTCGTATGTTCAAATTTAATGGTCAATAATGTGGTTGTAGGGATAGACTGTGCAATACAAATGCATCACTATTTATAGATTCCCATTCTATGAAAAACAGTAACAGCATTTGGAGGCTGGCAGCAAGAAAAAGGAGAGATTTGGGGCAATTTCCCATGTGCTGTTTTCCACTGCATTTTCTCTGTAGTTGTAATGTAGACTCACAAATAGATGTAGGTTGTGGTGTTGAAGCTGGCAGTTTAATAAAACTCCAAAAATAATTTGAATTACTTTCACCATAGCAGTCCAACTGACCAGAATTGATGACATGGAGAAAAACGCCTGAAGCGCATTGTCCAGAAACTGTGCAACTGATGGGAATGTCCTCTAATTTGGGTTTTCTTTACCATTGCTTCTGAATCTAAAGGGTCAGGATGCAGACACACTGGATCTGCAGTCAAAAGCAGTTGGTGAGTCTTCCCTTGTATTGGGTTGCACTAAAAACTAGTTTATTTTTTATTTAATTGGTAAGTCAGATAAGATAAGAGAGCCAAAATGTCTATGTGCTTTCTACAACATCTAAAAAACTTCAAGTATGCCACATATAATAATTTCAGTTTGAAGCTATAGAAAATTATCCTTCAATTTGGTGGCTAGCTCCTAAAATGTCACATAATTGCATTATGAGAAACTCTACTTAAGTGGCAAGTCTCAGAATTGGTGTGTATGTGTTTGTGCGTGTGTGATTTATTCCCCAACTTCTGGAAGCTCTGTGTCTTACAAAAACATATAAGGTAACTATTATTTTCCAACATATAGAAAATGTCAGCATGATTTGGTCACTACAGTTTACCAGGTTTATGTGCTGTGAGAACTGTAAGATAGACAAGTTCCTTGGAGCATATATCATATGAAAAAAATAAAATAAAACAGAGAGCAGATATATATCTGAAACAAGATGGAAATATCTCTTATGAAAGACAGTAAACTTCTGCCATTTATTTTTATTTTTAATATGAGTAGAGTGAAAAATTAATAGCAGTCATTAGGAGAACTGAGTAACTATAATAAGGAACTGAGAAGTAGCTCCACGTTTGTTTCGTTAGGATAAGCTAATAAAACAACCTTAAAATCCTAGTAAATTTGTATGACAAAGATTACTTTCTTGCTTACACATAGTGTGATACAGATAACTCTGAACTGGTGGATTGGTGGATTTCTTGGGCAGCTATATTCTAATTGACATACTCAGGAATATGGAGGGTTTCCATCATGTGGCACAACTATTTTGGAATGTGTCACTTCCAGCCATGCTGGAAGATGCACTTTCAGGATAGGAAAGTGTGTAAATTATTATAATTATGTTTTTTCATCAATCCTAATAATACTGTGTTTCATTTCTGCCCACAGCTGTCCAGAGCTCACCCACATGGTCCTATCTGAATGCTGGGGGGTGGGGCAAAGTGATCTTCCTACGTGCTCAGGAGGAAAGTAAAATAATTTGATGAAATATGTTATTTTAATTTAATTATGTATATAATAAACAAATGTAATTTTCCCAAAACTATCAAACTTTTCCTTGAAATCTACTGCAATATTAAAAAGAGGCATGAGAGAAGTCAACCTTTCAAGTCCCTGATGGTTGGATATCTTGGGAATTCTTTTGGAAATGAGATATGGCTTTTGGTCAACTATTTTTGAAACAATAACTTTAATAATTTCCGTTTGACCCTTCCTGGAAACATAAATTTTATCCACACATCAGTAGCCATGTTTAAATGTTTGCAGATTATAGTATACCAATTATAATTCTGAATTTAAGATCTGAAAAATGACCAGCAAAAAGACTTGAGTTCACCTGTGCCTGCCATGTAGCACTCATGTAAACTCAATTTGTCTCTTGACACTCTTGAGTTCCACTGACACCAGCAGACCAGTGTTGTTTTAGATCCTGAAAGACTAAGGATTTTAACTAGATAACATCCAACATCTAACAATTTTCAACAATTCTGTATTTTTTTCTTTCTTCAAAGCTTAATTGTGCAGAAACATAAATGCAAGATCACTGGTCCCTTTAGTGAAACAGTTCAGAAAGGATCACAGTATGTCACAATGTGGACATCAGGTTTTTTCGAACAGTTAGTTCTATTTATTTCAGTAGTTGATAATAAGACTCAGACATTAACTGAAAAAAACATGGTGACTCTGTAATAGATCAGACATACTAGGATGTATAAGAAAATATAATACAATAACAATAATAACAGAATTAATGCAGTTATTAATTGTGTATATTTATATAAAACAAATAATTCCTTGGGGGGATGGCCTAAAAATTTCTTTCCTATGGATCTATACTTAATTATATCCTATCAGACATTTCTTTGAAGATGATTGGATTACTGTGCCTGTCCTTATACCCATCATGTTACTCATAGCAACTTTGCTTCTTTTTAAAACTTTGCTATGGTTTTTATACTTGGATTCTATATCTGTAATACACCCAGACATACTAAAATTGGAGAGCACATTTCAATTGGAACTGTTTAGTTCATTATTCATAGGTGCATTTTTGGTAATCTGTGTTTTTTTGGCAAATATTTTCTTTATTTAAAGTGTTGGTGAAGAAAGCAAAGTCTAGTATCTTTCAGAGACTATAATAAGGTAAGAGTTTTTGATATATTTGTTAAGCTAATTAAGCACTTCAGAATCTTTCTGAATTTAATATATTTGAATCTAAACATCTTCAAAGGACATGTGATATCTGTCCATCCAATGGCATTTAGGCACCAAGTTTGCATACAGATTTACACTAGAAATCTGACTCAACTAAGGAAACACAAGATCTCTAGTAATCACATCTACAGGGGCAGGTTAAGTCTAATATAACATTGTTTTGCTTCTTTAGTCAATAGTATCAAAATTCATTGCTAAGAACTGTTCTTAAGATGTTAAATGCACTATTTCTGCTACATTTAATGAGTAAAAACTCTATGTCTCTCTATTTTACATCTACATTTTACTTTGAATCATGACAAATTTAGATTTGCCCACTTTGGAATTTGGTGATTTAAGGTTTTATTACACTTAAAAACTTGGGACATATAGTTGATTCCTTACATAATAGCCATTTCCAATCATTATTGCTGAAGAATAATGCAAAAAAAAGCATATGGTTAGCTCACAGCTTAAGTATAAAGAGTGAGTGGGCTTCACTATTCAATTTGAAAGATTGTCAAAGACTCCAGTAGAAGATTTACAAAGCAGTGGTATTCTAGAAGAAACTGAATAGTTTTCCACCATCTCCACACACTCTGTTGTCTATATAAAAGCAACTAGGGAAAGAGCACGCTCTCTTCTCAGGAAATAAGAATCTGTTTCTCCCCTCATCCATCTGAACTCCTCCACTCCCTAGGTTATACTTTATTTTGTGTCTAATATCTGATTATTGTTGTCTCATAAATAGCAGGGACCATATAGAGAAAAGCAGAACATATTTGGATGGCAGAAACAATATATTTTAAATTGGCTATAGTAAATTAACATGAGTTTATGTGGATTCGGAAGAATTTGTGAGAAGTAGCCAGTCTTCAAATTGCCATTTTCAGTTCTCAAAAGGGCCATCTGCTAGAGGGGGAAAGCACTGCAGCTAGAGTTTGCAATGAGAGGCAGATCACATTCTAGAGAAGCCACGAAGGGCAAAGCTTCAGCTTGCCTGGATTCCTCACACTAGGGATTGGCATGGACAAGGAGTCCTTGAAGAGTTGCTTCAAAACAAGCAAATGCACTCCCTCAGTATCACCAGCATTTGGATGTGAGTAGCACAGGTCATACTCAGAAGTCAACAACATTAAGAAGAGATACAACTTCTACCAAAAGATGAGAAGAAGATGCAAAAAGATATTTTTCCTTGTCCCCACAAACTATTACTGGAGCACAACCAACAAGATAGGACATTAACCCAAGAGAGAGAAATCATGGGAGACTGTTAAAATAATAACTTCTGCCATCTGCTAGTGGTCCACTGATTTAGTTAATAAAAATTAAAGAAAGACTGCTGGCACAACGAGCTATCAAGATGCTACAGAATGACAACTTTACATTTTTCTCCCCTCCACTCCCAGGCTAGCCCAATGAATTGTTCAGAGGCTGCTCCAAAGGCAAAGTTTAATAAGAATTATTTGGAAATGAACTCAGGGCTGAGTTAAGGCAGTTCAATCAAATCTGTGATGTTAATTTACAAGTGTAATTTTTGAATCTGCACATATGTCCCAATCCTGATTATTTGGATTTCTTTAACCATCATGTCAGAAAACTAGATGGGATTTGAATTCGATTGTTGTTCTAATTAATTACACACAAAAAGTAACAGTGACTTTTTTTTCCCCAGTGATTTCAATCCAGTGCCTAGAAGTACGATTTTTTCTTTGTATAACAGCTCTAAGATTTTATGACTGGTAGTGAGAAATTAAGGATTTGAGTATGCTGTTCTTTTGTTTTATTTAATCTAGTTTTCAGCCTTCTTTTTCCCTTCATGATTAGAGAATTCCTCATCCTCTTCCAATTATTCTATACATTTGGCTACCCAATCATTTAGGACATTTTCCTAAAGTAAGCATAGGGTTTTATGTGACCACAGGTGATAACAAATTAGCTACTCTGAGGTGCTACTTTTACATCACAGAAAATCAATGAGATTTCCACCGCAATTTGCCCCTTGTCAGCTGAATAACAAATTAAAAGTTATTATCATCAAAACTTAGGCTTACTCGACTCTATATCTTTCGCTATATAATGATTGCTGACAATATCAATTGAATTTGGCTAATATATGCCCAATACAATACATTTAATAAATGTATTGGGCAGCTGACCAATTAAAGGAAAAACTGAAGAATTATGTCTCAGAACGAATAAGAACTAGTAAAGTTACTAGGCATTGACTATCTCTTCATTGTGTTCTTCTATTAAAAGTCAAATTTCCACAATAGATTGCCACAGACTGAAGGAGAGGAACATTAATTGACTCAAGTTAAAACTATAAGCAATGGAACAAGAGTATTTACCAAAGAAAAATTTTGATGTCGTAAGAGGAAAAATGGATAGGCAGGCAAAAGCAACTAATGCCACTATTTTGCAAAACACATTAAAAATGTAAAAGTGAGTTAAATGAATAAAAACTTTTGTAATATAGAGAATTAAATCAGCAACAAGAATTAAATAAAATTCAGAAGTCACATTAAAGAAAAATCATTCATTGAAAAGCTTTAGGAATTCACCAAAATCCAGGAGAAATGTCAACATTAAGTTGACTAGCTTAGTATAAACAATAAAAACATATATATTGCAGAATCAATCAACAATAAATTCTGCAGCATGCAAGTAACAAACTATAAACTTAGCACAATTGTCTATTGTTATTTTCTACTTATAAATGGAAAAAGCACCTCATCCATAATAAAACTAATCACTCCATCTGTGTTATGGATTCAAATTTTACTAATTTTTTAAGGATCACATTGTATCTACGAATATCTCTTTTTTGATAAAGTATATTTAAACACTTTGTATATATGGCATCAATCTCATCAACATTTAAATATAATAAATTAAACCTTACAATCAAATATTAAGATTAAAGTCATTCCAAAGGAACATTAATATAGATTCTTAAAGTAGAAAACATGTTTTAGAATTCACCATAATTATAAACATGTGTGTATCTGCTTGTGTGTGTTTATGAGATCTGTAAAATTGCAACTTAGTGAGAAAATTAGAGTATATTCAAATAAACGTAGTGATACAACCAATTAGTCATATGAAATATTAGCCTAAAACAAAAATCAATTTAAGATAAAATAATTATTATAAAGTTAAAATATAAAAATGGGAGGTGAAGGACCTCTTCAAGGAGAACTATTAAACTACTGCTCAAAGAAATCAAAGAGGACACAAATAAATGGAGAAACATCCTGTGCTCATGGATAGGAAAAATCAATATTGTAAAAATGGCCATATTGCCTAAGTAATTTAGAGATTCAATGCTATTTCCATTAAATTACCATTGAAATTCTTCATAGAATCGGGAAAACTACTTTAAAATTTTTATAGAACCAAAAAATAGCCCAAATAGCTAAGGCAATCCTAAGCAAAAAGAACATAGGTAGAGGTATCATACTGAAATGGGAAACGTTCCCTTATCCCCCTCACAGGGTATGTTATGGGGGCGTGGCTCATTTCTTAGGTGTCCTGAAGCTCGAACCCCTAAGGGGAGCATGCAAACAGGAAGATTGTGTAGAATGTGGGCTCCTACTCCACGGCAGCATCTAAGGTTAAGTGTTTACAGCCCCTGAAGCCCCAGTGAGTGTATGTACTAGTGTGTGCTTTCAGTTCGGCTGTCCACAGGTGGTTTGGGTTAATTAACTCAATTAGACCCTCTCCTAATCCCAAGGGCAGAGGGTTTTCTATATCCTAGGGTTCTCGTCTTAGTGTACCAGAATAATCAAATTACACATGGGCTTAGTGAATGGGTGCAAGGTGTTATTGAGTGGTAAAAGTAGCTCTCAGCAAATGGATGGTAGCCAGAAAGGACATGGAGTAGAAAGGTGGTCTTCTCCTAGTGTGGGGCTGCTCAGTGGTCAGGCTCTCCTCCAACCGCTGCCAAATTCCATCTAGTCTGCATCATTCTGTTGTCAATAGCCTGCCAGAGTCTGATGGTATATTCTTCTGCCAGTGTGTTTCACTCAATGGTCAGTGGCTTTTGTGTGTGTCTCCTAGGGTCTCAGGGTATTGACAGGCACAGAATGAAGAGTGTGATAGGCCAGGGTGGTCTTGAAAAATGCAACACTTGGGCACAAAACCAGAAATGCCTGTCCTCACCTATGTCCATGGGCACAGGCCCAAGGGTAGAGCCCCAGTCAGGGACCCCACCCTTCTCTACTCAGCACTTCCCTGCCTCCCTCGTGTATCATTTCTCCCTTCTGAAGAGGTACATGTAACTGCTGCTAGAATATGGACTATGACCAGTCTTAGCTACTTCCTGCTGACAGGAGGCACTTTTTGGGGAAAAACAGTAGTCAGATTCCTCCCAGAGGTCTACCTAAGGGTTCTTGGCAAAGGGGAGCCATTATCTGAGGCCCCAGTTGCCTGACCATTTGGAGTTTGATGGCTTCTAGGCGTGAGAAAACAAACAAACAAACAAACAAACAAACAAACAAAGTTTTATAAGGTTTTGTATGCATAGGTTGAACATGTGTATTATACAAGGAAAGAATCTATGCTGAAGATTATGGAGATAATAATTGAAATATACTACCATCATTGTGCTCCGAGCTATTTCACCCTGGTGAGAGAAATTAAACCTTGAATGGGAGGAGTTACACTTTAGAAGAGAGTTAACTATTCTCGTCATATCCTTAGCGTTTGCCAGGTGTACCCTGGGAACTCTGGGGTGGTGGGCCAGGTTGCTTAGCAAATGCAACATTTGGACACAAAAACAGAAATGCCTGTCCTTACCTAGGTCCATGGGCACAGGCCCAAGGGTGGAACCCTAGTCACAGACCCCACACTTCTCTACCCAGCACTTCCCTGCCCGCCTCCCGTATCAGCACAACCTGACTTTGGATTATACTGTAAGGCTACAGGACTCAAAACAGCATGCTACTGGTATAAAAACATATGACCAACGAAACAGAATAAATAACTCAGAAGTAAATAACTTGACAACCCTGACAAAAACAAACAATTAAGAAAAGATTCCATAATAAAGGCTGCTGGGAGATCTGGCTAGTCATATGCAGAAAATTGAAACTGAACTCCTTCCTTACACCATATACAAAAAGTAAATATAAAATTCAAAACTATAAAAACCCTAGAAAAAAATCTAAGCAATACCTTTCAGAACATAAGCACAGGCAAATCTTTCATGATGGAAATGCCAAAACCAATTACAACAAAAGCAAAAATTGACAATTGGAATTTAATTAAACTAAAGAACCTCTGAACAGCAAAAGAAAAGAGTGAACAGACAACCTACAGAATGGGAGACACCTACAAAGAGCTTAAACAAATTTACAAGAAAAAAAAAATCACTAAAAGTTAGGCAAAGGACAAAAACAGGCAATTCTAAAAGAAAACATACATACTGCAAACACACATATAAAAAAGCCTCAACATCACTGATAATTAGAGAAAAGAAAAGATAAAAATTAAAAAAAAAATAAAAATGAGATATCATCTCACACCAGTCAGAATGGTGACTATTTAAAAAGTTCAGAAGCAACAGATGCTGGCACAATTGCGGAGAAAAAGGAATACTTTTATATTGTTGGTGGAAGAGTAAATTAGGTCAACCATTTTGGAAGACAACGTAGTAATTTTTCAAAGATCTGGAGACAGAAATACCATTTGATTCAGCAGTCCCATTACTAGGTATATACTCAAAGGAATATAAATCATTCTATTACAAAGATACAGGTGTGCATATGTTCATTGTTAACACTATTTACGAGAGCAAAGATGTGGAATCAACCTAAATGCCTATTAATGATAGACTTGATAAAGAAATCTGAACCATGAAATCATATGCAGCCATAAAAAGGAAATAGGTTATGTCCTTTGCAGGGACACGGTTGGAGCTAGAAGCCATTATTCTCAGCAAATTAATACAGGAATAGAAAACCAAATACTGCCTGTTCTCACATGTAAGTGGGAGCTGAAGAATGAGAATATATTGACACATGGAGAGGAATAACACACACTGGGGCCTGTCAGATCAGGGAGGGAGCATCAGGAAAAGTAGCTTATAAATGCTGGGCTTAATACCCAGGTGATGGGATAATCTGTGCAGGATACCATGGCACACATTTACCTATGTGACAGCCTGCACAGTCTGCACATGTACACCTGAACTTAAAAAAAAAGTTGAAAAAAAAAAGTGACACTATATCAAAAACTGAAAAAGAGAAAGCTTAATCCATAGCATGAGTAAGATTGTCTTACATAAATGCGAAAGGATGAAGCCCTAAGGAAAATTTTAATTGAAGTGTCTCAATAAATTTTAAATAATCCATGTAGAAAAGCATAAAGAAAAGCAGCAATTGAACATACTTGCTCAAGGATGATAAAGTGTGTCTGTTGTTATGAGATCATTTTCAATGTGTATCTCAAATTCTGCTGTAGTCCAGATCATCTGAGCAAAGGCAATTATAATGAAGACTGATTGTACAGAGAAACATTCAAGGATAGTAAGACATTATCTTGCTCCCTAATCCAGCCTCAATTTTCTGTATGTATTGTTTGCAAAGGGCATTTGTCAGCTTAAAAAAAAAAATGAAATGACACCAAGGAATTGGGGAAGACAAGACACAAGTTTTTAATAGATGCTATATGGTGTGAGGAAACAAGTTTGCACACATTTAAAGAGATTTCCTTCCATATTGAGTTTAAAAGTCATAAATTTACAATAGTCACAATCTTTTGGGCTATATAATTTTACATAGAACTTCTCAGAAGTTATGTATAACAGTAAAAAAAAAGGGTTAATTCAAAATTAAGAATCATTGTATAAATGTATCAGAAGGGAAAATAATTGTCATGGAAAAGATGATGATAAGATGGAGATATATGTTCTTCTCCGGTTGAATAAAAAATAATGTGAAATAAAGAAGACCAAAGGACAGTGTGGAGTTCCTAGATCCCAGTAATTGTTGGTTCGAAAAGAGGAAGAATAAGATAGTATAAATTTCAAAATAGAATTCCGGATAACAATAGAACCCCAGTTATTTGAATGAGTGAATAGAAAAGGAAATAACATTGATCCAGACTCTAGACTCACTGTACTTATAAAAATGAGCAGTATTCAGCTGACTATTTCACAAGGGAGAAAGTATTCACAAGGCGAGTTTATATAAGAAGCACCAAGTTTAACATAAGAAACATCAGGACACGGTGGAGCAGAATACTTAATGCTTGTTTACGATGAAGGATTTCAGAAGGTAATATGGTTTGGCTGTGTCCCTAGCCAAACGCCATCTTGAATTCCCATGTGTTTTGGGAGGTATCCATTAGGAAGGAATTGAATCGTGGAGGCAGGCCTTTCTTTCCCATGCTGTTCTTGTGATAGTGAATAAGTCTCATGAGATCGGATGGTTTTAAAAAGGGAAGTTTGCCTGAACAAGCTCTCTTTTTGCCTGCTGCCATTCATGTAAGACATGACTTGCTATTCCTTGCTCTCTGCCATGATTGCAAGGTCTCCCCAGTCACATGGAACCATCAGTCCAATTAAGCATCTTTCTTCTGTAAATCTCTCAGTCTCTAGTATGTCTTTATAAGCAGCATGAAAACAGACTAATACAGTAAACTGGTACCAGTAAAGTGGGATATTACTGAAAAGATACCCAGAAATGTGAAAGTTACTTTGGAACTGGGTGACAGGAAGATGTTGGAACAATTTGGAGAACTCAGAAGAAGACAGGAAAATGTAGGAAACTTTGGATCTTTCTAGAGACTTGTTGAATGGTATTAGCCAAAATGCTGAAAATAATATGAACAATAAAATCCAGGCTGAGGTGGTCTTGGATGGAGTTGAGGAACTTGTTGGGAACTAGAGCAATGGTGACTCTTGTTATGTTTTAGCAAAGAGACTGGTGGCGTGTTGTCCCGGTCCTATAAATGTGTAAAACTTTGAACTTGAGAGAGATGGGTTAGGGTATCCGGCAAAAGAAATTTCTAAGCAGCAAAGCATGCCACAGTTGACTTGGGTGCTGTTAAAGGCATTCAGTTTTAAAAGAGAAGCAGCATAAAAGTTCAGAAAATTTGTAGGATGACAATGTGAAAAAAAAAAAATCCCATTTGCCAAGAAAAAATTCAAGTGGCCTGCAAAAATGTTCCTAAGTAATGAATCTAAATGTTAATCACCAAGACAATGGAAAAAAATGTCTCCAGGGCATGTCAGAGGTCTTTACAGCAACCCTTCTCATCACAAGTCTGGAGGTTTAGGAGAAAAAAAGAAAAATGGTTTCATGAGCTGAGCCCAGGGTCCCTGTGCTGTGTACAGCCTAGGGACTTGGTTCTCTGCATCCCAGTCACTCTAACCAGGGTTGAAAGGGGCCAACATAGAACTTGGACCATGCTACAAAGGGTACAAGCCCCAAGCCTTGGCAATTTCCATGTGGTGTTGAGCCTGCAAGTGTACAGAAGTCAAGAACTGGGGTTTGGGAATCTCCACCTATATTTCAGAGGATGTATGAAAACACCTGGATACTCAGGCAGAAGTTTGCTGCAGGGGGAAGGGACCTCATGGAGAATCTCTGCTAGTGCAGTGTGAAAGGGAAATGTGGTCAGAGCCCCCACATAGTGTCCCTACTGAAGCACCTCCTAGCGAAGCTGTGGAAAGAGAATCAACCCCTTTCCTCCAGACCCCAGAATAGTAGATCCACTTACAGTTTGCACCACGTGCCTGGAAAAGCCATAGACACTCAACGTCAGCCTGTGAAAGAAACCAGGAGTGAGGCTATACCCTGCAAAGTCACAGGGGTGTAGCTGCCCAAGGCTGTGGGAGCCCACATCTTGCATCGGTGTGACCTGAACATGAGTCATGGAGTCAGAGGAGATCATTTTAGAGCTTTAAGATTTGACTGTTTTGCTGGATTTCAGACTTGCATGGGGCCTGAGGGCCCTTTGTCTTGGTCAATTTTTCCCATTTGGAATGGCTGTATTTGCCCAATTCCTGTACCCCTACTGGGTCTGGGAAGTAACTAACTTACTTTTTATTTATAGGCTCATATGCAGAAGGGACTTGCCTTGTCTTGATGAGACTTTGGGCTGTGTGGTCTTTTGAGTTAATGCTGAAATGAGTTGAGACATTGGGGTACTTTAGGGAAGGCATGATTGGTTTTTAAATGTAAGGACATGAGATTTGGGAGGGGCCAGAGGTGGAATTATATGATTTGTCTGTGACCCCACTGAAATCTCATCTTGAATTCCCATGTGTTGTTGGAGGGACCTGGTAGGAGGTGATTGAATCATGGGGGCAGTATTTTCCCTTGCTGTTCATGTGATGGCAAATAAGTCTCATAAGATTTAATGTTTCAAAAAAGGGGAGTTTTCCTGCACAAGTTGCCTTTTTTTGCCTGCTGCCATCCATGTAAGACATGACTTGCTCCTCCTTGCCTTCCACTATGATTGGGAGGCCTCCCCAGCCATGTGGAACTGTGAGTCCAATTAAACCTATATCTTTTGTAAATTGCCCAGTCTCAGATATATCTTTATTAGAAGCATGAAAGACTAATACAGAGGGTAACAGAGCAAGTACAGAAGTAGGGGTGGGAGAAGAAAGAGTTAACAATTTAAAAATGGGAGTAAACAAAAGTATGGGAGAAAAGGTGGATTTGAATGTACAAAATTAGCAGAGGATGACAAACACATACAAATATGGATAGACTCACCCTCCAAAAAAATGACAGAAGCTCACGCAGTCCTGAAGAGATCAGCTTGTTGAATTTTCCTCTTACCATTTTAATGGAAAATATTAGTTTATTTATTGACCACTCAAGATAAGATATAATAATAATCTTTGAGTATAACTTCAAGGATTTGGAATACTCTGGGAAAAGTCATAAATTCAATTAAAATATTATGCACTTATTAAAATAGCTAATATAATTTATAATCAAATTTAAAATACGTAATGAAATGAGTATTTAACATTTGAAAATAAACTGAAAATATAAAGGTAGTGGGAGTATAAATTTATACAATCACTTGGAAAACAAATTTGCTAAAACCTACTAAAACACCACATAGACATCCTGTGACCGAGCATTTGCACTCCTTGGCATTTATCAAAAATGATTACGAATGTTCAACGAAAGACTAAATAAATATCTAAATAAACCAAATAATACTCAAAGGTTTAATTTAAACTCTCAATAGCTCTGATGTGGCTAGAAAAATTTCTTAGAGTATATATATTTAGATATATGTTATATATATATAATTTATATATATATATAAATAATTTATATATAATTTATATGCAAATTAAATGTATAATTTATATATATAAATAATTTATAAATATAATTTGGAATAATATCATAAAAATAGATACAAAGATCTTTTGAGATAAAACATTAATTGTACAAATTACATACAATTAATATAACAATTCATATGTAAATAGTTGGTAGACAATTTCTGACATAAATTCTAAACTTATAAAACATTAAATTATTATATTTTGAAATGTCTATGTTTCAAAAACATCAAACACACTAAATTTCAAAAGAAAATTACAAATTGTTGGCTGGGTGCAGTGGCTCACAGCCTGTAATCCCAGCACTTTGGGGGGCCGAGGTAGGGAATCACTAGGTCAGGAGATCAAGACCATCCTGGCTAACACAGTGAAACCCTGTCTCTACTAATAATACAAAAAAATTAGCCGGGCGCGATGGTGGGCGCCTGTAGTCCCAGCTACTCAGGAGGCTGAGGCAGGAGAGTGGCCTGAACCCGGTAGGCAGAGCTTGCAGTGAGCCAAGATCACACCACTGCACTCCAGCCTGGGTGACAGAACGAGACTCTATCTCAGAAAAAAAAAAGAAAAAGAAAATTACAAATTGTAAATGATAGATACATATATTGTAGTTTGTTTTAATATCTTTAATATATTAAATTGTTATGAAAACCTTAATAATATGGTAATAAAATAGGTAGAAAATTTGTATACATCTAATTTTCCCATATATAGGAAATATATATATGAGACAGCTAACAAAAGAAATACAAGTGTCCCAAATTATTCAATGATTATGGTAATCAAAAATGTGAAATTAAACAATCATATTTAGTCTTTGAAACTTTTAACAACCAAATTGAGTAACTGAGGCATGGGGCTCAAATCATTGAGGTTTATTGACCCAGTCTGAGGGCACACCCAGAAAACGTGTGGATCACAGGAGCATCTGTGGCTTTTTTTTTTTTTTCCAAAGAGGCTCTTAGGAGATACAGCATTTATACATTTTCTTTGAAAAGGGGTGGAGAGGAGCAACAGTGACACAAATGCCCAATACACAGTCTTCCCCAATTACTTCAGACGAATTCTCATTCCCAAAACCCATGTACCCATTCACACCAAGAAAATATTAATATAGCAACATGGAAAAACAAGTGTCCTCCTCTGCCTGGTGTGTGGTCACACATATTGGCACCCAGCTTGTAGCCTTTTCTATTAAGTACTCCAATTCTTCTTTACAAAAACAGTTAGCTACCTGATTGATCTATGAACCACCTTGGGGTACTCGGAAGGTAACTGTGCCAGTAAGAAAACTCTAACTCAACTAGTGACTAAATTGACTCAACATTTCATGTTAATGTATATGAGAGAAAGAGTACCTATTAAAGTAATATTTAACTTAGTCTTGACTCTTCTGTACAAAATATCCAGCATTCAGTCAAAAATTCTGAAACAATCCAAGAAAGCAAGGAGGCAAAAAGATAAATTGTCTACAGAATCATAACTAAAAAGCCCCAGAAGTGAGAAATTTCATACACGGAGTTTAAAATAATTGTGATTAATATGTTACACTCTCTAGTCAATATTTGGCAATTATGTAATGTTAATAGACCTATGTATTTATCATCTAAATTAGGATGTCAAATGTTATCAGCAACTAGTAAACATTTCTCAAGAATCCTTATAGTCAATATCCTTTCAATGTTCACCATTGCTGACATATCACCATAGATATATTTTATGCAATGTGTATAAATAGGTGTGCATATTATGCAGTACTTTTTATATAGGTCCTTGTGCTTAGCCAATGTTGGTGACATTAGTTCTGGTTGTTGCATTTAGCAGTAGTCTACCCTTTTTCTTTTTTATTTGGAAAGAAGAGGATAGAGATGAAAGAGGAGAGAGAATGGCAAGTCATAGAAACCTTTAAGGCTGCTGTCACATAAGTAGGTGTGATATCATTAATCCTAATTGAAAATGTAGGGCAAGGAAGGGCTAGCAATTCATAGAATCAGTGAAAAATGAGGTATAATCTGAGGTGCCTCTAATACACACAAGTACAGATTCAAAATCTATTAAATGAAATCATTAGAGGCAAATGTGTTTTGAAATTCAAACTTTAAAAAAGTTAGGGGGGCACAAAATAAGATTCACTTTTACTTTTTATTTCTTTAAAGCCTTTATAACAGCGGAAAAGAGATTCTGAAAATAAAGTATTTTCACTAAACAGACCAAATGACAAGAGCTCAATATATGTGAGTGCTAGAAGTAGATCTTTTTCAGTTTCTAACATTCAATAATAAATAAAGGCAATAAAATAAGAATGTTCAGATTAACTATAAGAAATTAAAAATCAAAGATAGTTTAGGGTGGGGCCCTCGTGAGCCTGCATTTCTATTAAGTGATTTGAGAAGGAGAAATTAGAAAAGATGAAATTTAATTTTAACAGTGAGCCCATGAACCTGATTGTATTTAAAAATTAGAAAAAGAATGAGACAAAATGGTTGTGTTAGAATTATTCAGAAAAAAAAAGAACTAATAGGATGTGTGTATGTGTGTGTGTGTGTGTTGTGTGTACAATGTCTGTGTGCCTGTGTGTGTGGTGTGTTTGTGTACTGTGTCACAGACAACATAAGCCATCTCAGTCAAGGTTGTACAGTAGATATAACTATGGTTCCATAAAAGTATAATTCCTTATTTTTGCAGTGTCATTGGCTTAGGCCATTAATCTTAGCTACTCAAGAGGCTGAGGTGGGAGGATGGCTTGAGGCCAGAAGTTTGAGACCAACTTGGACAACACAACACAGCTACATCCCATCCTTTACAAAAATTATTCTAATTAGCCCGGTGTGGTGGTGCATGTCTGTAGTTCCAGCTACTTGGGAGGTAGAGGCCCAAGGATCTCTTGAGCCCAGGAGTTTGAGACTAAAGTGAGCTATTGTCATGCCACTGTACCCTAGCTGTTGATGACAGAGCAAAACATCTTAAAAAAAAAAACAATAATAATATTTTATTCTTCCTGTATCTTTTTGTGTTTAGATACATTTTTACATATATAAATACTTACTATTGTGTTACGGTTGCTTGTAGCCTAGGAGAAATAGCAAAATCATATCGCCTAGGTGTGTAGTAGCCTATACCATCTGGTTTGTGTATGTACACTCTATGATGTCTACATAACAATGAAATCACCTAACCATACATTTCTCAGAACATATCTCTATCATAAAGTGGCACAATATATATAGAAATATTTATTTTAAGGATTGACTAATAGAATTATGGACTTTGGCAAGTCCAAAATCTGCAGCTGAAGTCTCATGGCCATCTGCTGGAGAATTCCCTCTGCTGAGGGATTTTTTCTTGCTGGAGGAAGGTCAGTGTGTTGTTATATTCAGACCTTCAACTGATTGGATGTGACCCACTTGCGTTATAGAGGGTAATCCACTTTACTCAAAATTCACCAATTTAAATGTTAATCTCATCCAAAAATACCATCAAAGAAACATCCAGAATAATGTATGGCCACAGATCTGAACATGATGTCCCAGTCAAGTTAATACATAAAATTAACCATACCAATGATTAAATTGTCAAAGTTTAGAAAACGTAAATGAGATAAAGACTAAAACTCTTCAAATGATTTTTTATGGTCTTTTTATTTATAGATTATATGCACTGATTTACATACAAATAAATACAAACAAATCTTATTTGCTTCTGATCCACCATGACACCTTCTCAGCCCCTTTTTCTTCTCTAAGGTTCTCATATTCTCTTGGCCTTCATTAAATTTTACATCTTTATTATTTTTTAATTTAGTTAATTGCATTCTGAATCACCCAGGGAGAGCATTTGAATTCTGCCTCTCATAACTAACAAGTTGTTACGTTGTAGAAATTCTTCCACCGTGTTATTTATATTTACACAAATTTATTTATATTCTACTATTCATTTCCAATTGTCATTAACTATTTCCCTTCAGGCCCTTAATACTAACGATCTAGAGTATAAAGGTAGAATAAAAAGCAAGGTTATAACCTACCTTCTCTCCTATTTGTAATCTTTTTTTAAAATAGGTCCTAGATTTATCTTTTTGTAATGAAGTTCTAAATATGCTGCTTCCCTGACAAGTAAATTTGTACCACTCTTTGTCACTTAAAGTACAAGCTACTTTGGCAACAGTTAGGAATCTCTAAGATCTTATCTTAACAAATCTGTAGCTCTGTATACAATATAGTTTGTTACTATATTCATCAGTTATTGTTTTGAAACACCTTTTTAACATTAATCTTTTATCTTGTTTTTACTGACACTGTCTCTTAGTCAGTTTAGGTTATCTGTAGATTCCTTTGGATTTACTTAAAAGAAACTAATAATTTGCTAATAAATTTTACTTAGATTTTCCAACTTTTTGGCTAGTTTTTACAATTTTAGATATAAGACAAGTTTGAAGGTATCAAATAAAATATTTACTGGGAATGAAATTTTGCATCTTTGCTTTGTGTCCCATTTTAGAGGGCCCATATCTACATATGTAGCATTAATTATATAAGTGTTTGACAGCTATTCAATGAGATTGAGACATATCTATTGTTTAGAGCTTTGAATTTTTCATAATAAATGAATATTAAATTATACAGAATGTTTTTTCTTTCTTTTTGAATATAAATATTTGTTATCGTTTAATGTTAGATATTTTCTTATTCTCAACCAAATTTTATTGGTCTTAATATGTTAATATTTCATACATCTGTCTTTGATTTTTGTAAATTTGCTAAATTTTTCTGAGTTTGTGGTGAGGAACAAGACTGAGTTCCTCGAGTCTTGAAGTGATTTGTTATATTTTTACTTAATATACTTAATTTCAAAATAGGCAAAATGTTCACATAATTTATATGTCATAAAATGGTGCACTTTACCTTAACCTACTCATCATGTACCACTGTCTCACATTTCTTGTGTATTTTTTCAAAGTTTATCTTTATTATTTATACTATCAATAATGATGTACATTCTCTTACCTCCCTTTTACACAAATGATAGAAACTATGCACATTTTTCTGAAATTTGACTTTTTCCACATTACACTATAACTTGGAGGTCTTTCTATATCTGTATATTGAAAACACTCTCATTCTTTTATTTAAGGGCCAGATTTATTACTCATTCTTTTACTTATTATTTTAGGATTACTATAGAATCTCATGTAGTTGCAGAGAATAAAACTGAGAGACCTCACACACGCTTTAATCAGTTTATTAAAATGTTACCATTTTGCACATGAAAGTACAATAATACTGCAAATGGGAAACTGAAACTGATACAATCCATGAAGTCTATACAGATTTCACTAATTTTACATACACTCATTTATGTGTTTGTTTATTTAGTTCTTTACAATTTATAACATGTGAGATCACTATTATAGACAATATACTAAACTGCTGAGAAGTCTACTTTATTTGACATGTTGTAACCATTTCTTCATTCTTTTGATTGTTTTCATGGCGTATGTTTTTTATCATTGTATTAAAGATGAGTGTCTTAATGACAACGTATGCTTGAGATAGGATTTTACCTGCTCTGCCAACATCTGTCTTTTAATTGATGTATTTGGACCATTCACATTTAATATAGTTACTGATATGTTAGGGTTTAAGTCATTTATTTTATTTTATTTTATTTTTTCTCTTTGTTATCTACAACTTTTTTTTTTTTCTGAGATGGAGTCTTGCTCTGTTGCCCACGCAGGAGTACAGTGGTGTGATCTCAGCTCACTGCAACCTCCACCTCCTGGGTTCAAGTGATTCTCCTGCTTCAGTCTCCTGAGTAGCTGGGATTAGAGGTACACACCACCACATCCAGCTACTTTTTGTATTTTTAGTAGAGATGGGGTTAATTTATGCTTTCTTTTTCTGACCTTTCCTGTGTGTTACTTGAACTTTTTTTCTTTTTATTGTTTTAGAATTCTAATTTAATTAATCCCACCCAAAAAAACTTGTTTAAGTAATAGATTGTGGAACAAGTGATATGCTGGGAATTCCAAGGCTAAATTATAGAAACATCCCATCTGAGCCTCTTAGAATGCTTACTCTAGGAGAAATTCATTGCTAGTAAAAATAAAAATTGATACAGCCACTTAAGATAAACAAGCTTTTTATTATATAACCAGAAAATTTAGATATTTGTTCAAGATAAGTAAAAGCACTCTTCCACAAGAAGACAAAAGATACTGACATTAATAGCAATATTATTCACAATAATAAACAAACTGAAGCAAAACAAATAACATGATTTGGTTCTGTGTCTCCACCCAATTCTCATCTTGAATTGTAATGTTGTAATCCTCATGTGTTGTGGAAGAAAGCTGATGAGACGTGGTTGACTCATGAGGGCTGTTTCCCCCATGCTGTTCTTATAATACAAGTTCTCATGAGATCTAAGGGTTTTAGAAGTATCTGTCATTTACCCTGCTAGCACTCATTCTCTCTCCTTATGTCCTGTGAAGAGGTGCCTTCTACCATGACTTTAAGTTTCCTGAGACCTCCCCAGCCATGCAGAACTGATTGTCAATTAAAACTCTTTTCTTCATAAAATACTCAGTCTCAGGTATTTCTTCATAAATTACCCAGTCTCAGGTATTTCTTCACAGTAGTATGAAAATGGACTAATACAGTAAATTGGTACTGAGGGAGTGGGGTGCTGCTGTAAGGATACCCAAAAATGTGGCAGTGACTTTGGAAGTGGGTAACAGGCAGAAGTTTGAACAGTTTGGAGGGCTCAGGAGAAGATAGAAAAATATAGAAAAGTTTGGAACTTCTTAGACACTTGGAAGGTTCCAGTGACAGAGAGATGTGGGAAAGCTTCGAACTTCCTAAATACTTGCTGAATGGCTTTGACCAAAATTCTGATAATGATATGGACAATTAAGTCCAGGTTGAGATTGTCTCAGATGGAGATGAAGAACTTGTAAGAACTATAATAAAGGTGATTCTTTATATGCTTTAGCAAAGAGAATGGCGACATTTAACCCCTGACTAGAGGCAGTAGGGACAATGACTATAGTCGTAGTGATAGTGTCAGTCATAGAGGTGGTAGTCACAGAGGCAGTAGGAACAATGGCTAGAGATCTGTGGAACTTTGATCCTGAAAGAGATGATTTAGGGTATCTGACAGAAGAAATTTCTGAGTGGCAAAACATTCGAAAGGAAGCAGAGGATAAAAGTTTGAAAGATTTGCAGTCTTATGCAATAGAAAAAAAATCCATTTTCTGAGTTGAAATTCAAACCAGATGCAAAAATTTACATAAGTAATAAGGAGCCAAATGTTAATCACCAAGGCAATTGGATAAATGTCTCCACGGTATGTAAGAGATCATTGTGGCAGCCCCTCTCCTCATAGGCCTGGAATCATAGGAGGGAAAAAATGGAATTGGTGCTCTGCATTCCAGATACTCCAGCCATGGCTAAAACCGAAGGCACATCACAGGACATTGCATTGAAGGGGTATGCCTCAAGCCTTGGCAGATTCTACTTGTTGTCAGTCCTGCCTGTGGGTGTGCAGAAGACAAGAATTGAAGTTTGAGAAGCTCCACCTAGATTTCAGAGGATGTAAGGGAAAACCTGTATGTCCAGGAAGAAGTTTGCTGCAGGGTGGTGCCTTCATGGAGAACAACTATCAGGGCAGTGTGGAAGGGAAATGTGGGGTCCAAGCCTCCACAGAACATCCCCACTGGGTCACTACCTAGTGATGCTCTGAGAAGAGAGTCATTGTCCTCCAGATCCCAGAATGGTAAATCAATTGACAACTTCTACCATGCAGCTGGAAAAGCTACAGACCTTAAATACCAGCCAATGAAAGCAGCCAGGAGTGGTGCAGTACCCTGCAAAGCCAGAGGTGTGAAGTTGCCCAAGGCTATGGGAGCCCACGTCTTGCATCAGTGTAACCTCATTGTGAGAAATAATTCAAAAGAGATCATTTTGGAACTTTAAGGTTTAAACACTACTCTATTAGATTTCAGACTTGCCTGGGGCTTATAGCCCCTTTGTTTTGACCAATTTATCCCAATTGGAACAGGTGTATTTACCCGATGTCTATACCCCCATTGTATCTAGGAAGTAACTAACTTGCTTTTGATTTTACTGTCTCATAGGTGGAAAGGACTTGCATGGTCTTAGATGAGATTTTGGACGTGGACTTTTGGGATAATGCTGGAATGAGCTAAGAATTTTGGGGGACTGCTGGAAAGAAATGATTGTGTTTTGAAGCATGAGGACATGAGATTTGGGAGGGGCCAGAAGCAGAATGATATGGTTTGGCTCTGTGTGCCCACCCAAATCTCATCTTGTATTATAATCTCATAATCCCCACGATGTCAGTAGAGGGACCTGGTGGGAGATAATTGAATCATGGGGGCCATTTCCCCCATGCTGTTCTTGTGATAGTGAGTGAGTCCTTACAAAATCTGATGCATCTGACATTTCCACTGCTAGCACTAATTCTCTCTCCTGCTTCTTTAAGAGATGCCTTCTATCATGATTGTAAGTTTCCTCTGCTTTCACAACTAACATCAGCATTTTTTTTTTACAAACCAGTAGCATCTATTCTCTCGTTTTCTCTGTGTGTATTTTAAAATTGTCTTGTTCACCCACCAGACCATCCACCTCACAGGCAAGTCTGCCTCTTTGCTTTCACTTCACAGGCCATGTGACTTCTTAAAAACACACTAACTAGAACACCAGCTCTACCAGCTTCTTGTGACTTACCATATGCTTTTATTTAATGCTATGCCCCAGGATTGAGTTTTCTCATGGCTTTTGAAGCAGTGTGTTCCCATCATAGGGTCTCATACTGGTCCTTTAAATATCCCGCTTACTTTCCTTTATGAGTTATGAATTAGCTCCCTTTTTGGAGGAGGGGAAACTGTTTCTTTTCCATTTGCAAGTTTTTCTCCCAAGTCCAAAGTCCTCTGGAGGTTACTTCTTTATGTCAAGAGGGCAAATATTCTCATTGATTTAAAGAACACGGGATACAAGATTATAAGAAAATATATAAACATTTTGTTGCTAAAATGCTCCTTGCAAGAGTCACTATAAGGTCATGGAGAGAAAAATATAGTCTGGCCCAAGGCCTCAAGCACAAGAGGCCCATAGGACAGAGATGAAATGTGGGTCCCTGCCTAGTAGATTACCATATCAGAGATGAAAGTAAGGTATGGTGTAAACAGTAAGACCAGTTTATTCTAGAATCCCATTTGGTAAGGAATGTTATAAAGGAAAGAGATTTTATGCGACAAAGCATTCCATATGTTAAATCCTTGCTCTAAAGTAAAATGACTGGTTGTTTGAAAAGAGGGATGTTTAGGATAAGTCAGAAAGTCAAAGCATGTCATAGATGATCTCTGTAAGTCAAAAAGCATTCATGAAAGGAAATTTATTAACAGTGTACAGTTTTAAAGGGTATTAGGTCTACTAAATGCCTTAATGCTATGAATTGCTACTATGATCCTTAACTGTACAACTTCCCTGCTTTAAAGACAGGTAAGGGCTGGAAACATACAGAATTAGACATGCCTCCTTGCTATGCTAGAAAAGATCAGGCCTTACCTGTGCTTCTGTTGGGTGTCCTAGGCTCCAGACCTAGTACCTAATTAGAATCACTTATTTACCAGTTTTTTCATCAAAAGTAATAGTTGCTAAAAGTTAATAGTATAACATGTACTCAAGACTACTGGAAAAACAGTTTTACATGCAAGGTATGTAAGGAAACAAGAATGTGCTTTTAGTAAAACAATATAAAAAGGCAGGAAATGTGAACTATTTTGCCTAGTTTAGAGGTTTAAAGGATTGTTTTAAGTTATATAGGATAAAGCTGAACATTTAAGAAAGTTGTGGAAGGTTCACGAACGATAAACATTGTAAAAGAAATTCTGTGTGTGAACATATCAACTATAAAGAAGTATTATTCAGTTTTCTTTATAAATATAATATTTGAATGAAAGCACAATAGAGTTTTATTAGAGCAGGGGTGGCCAATCTTTTGGCTCCCTGGGCCACATTGAAAGAAGAAGCATTGTCTTTGACCACACACACACAAAACTACTAACACTAATGATAGCTGATGAGCTAAAAAAAAAAAAAAAAGGCCCCCAAAATTAAAATATTTTTAAAACGTTCATGAATTTGTGTTGGTTCACATTCAAAGATGTTTTGGGCCACACACAGTAAACAGGCCATGGCTTGGATAAGCTTGTATTAAAGCACTGAAATTTTCATTTTAAAAAATTGTAAAAAAAATAAAATGTTTATGAAAATCTTACCTTATGGTCAAACTAATTAAGATTTGATATATTTGTCTATAATATTTTATCAAGAATTAGGTTTGACATCAATAGTACACTAATGCAGAGGTAAAATCTGGCCTTTTTTGGACAGTATTTGTATAAATGTGTTTTTGGCATATGTTAATAATTATAATTGTTATGTTAAATTATTGTGTGCCACAGAGGTAACAAATTTCTTTGTTAATTATACCTTTAATTGTGGCTGCCCTAAGACTTTTTGTCATCCACAGACAATTATTGTTTCATGTTAATCCTCTTTCAAAGGAGGTTTTACAAGCTAAAGGACTCTAACAGGTGCTCTTAAATGCACATTTTTGATAACTTTGGATGTTGTGACATTAGAAAAGAGGAAAATCTTTCAGGACTCCCATGGAGAGCTGAAATGTTTATGAATTCAAGCAAAACCATAGTTAACTGCATGGACTGAACCTATGACTAAAATAATCCTTTTATGACTCTGCCTAAAATGTTGCTAATTCTTCATATTTTTAAAGTGAAGAAAACTTTTGAGCTTTTTACAGCTTTCAACAATTGAGTAAAGTATAATCCTATAAATAAAATTTGGAGCATATTTCTCTCTATCTGATTTCTCCAGAATTTGGAAACTATTTTTGAGTATTCTTAACTTATGGCAATATATTTATTTGCATAAATGTGATAAGAATCTGTTTTCTGTGCTCACTTTGGCAGCACACATACTAAAATTGGAAGGATACAGAGATAAACATGGTCCCTGCACAAGGATGGAATGCAAATTCATGAAGCATTCCATATATTTTTTTAAAAAAATGAATGTTTTCTTTTGCAAAAGGACACAATTGGAGAAACTGGCTATTTTACCAAGGCTTTGATTGGAATGGCATGCTTTCTTTTAAGAAATAAAATTTGACTTATAGAGCCAATGAAAACCTTTTGGGGAAACTGACATCATACCTTGTCTTTACAGTCCTTGTACACAGTTCCTTACTTGTGGTAAATAAAGAATGTATTTTTTTTTCTTTTTCATTTTATTTTTTGAGACTGGGTCTGGGCAATAGAATGTAACTTTCTAACAAGCTGAGGAGCCCCATGTTATCTTGGGACCTCAGGTGGAGAGGAATTTATCCAACTCGCAAAGGAATGTAATGACACAAATCAACCATGACTGGGCTTAAGGCTTTAAAAAGTCTTTTCTGAGATAGAACAAAGTTCCCTTAAAGCCAATATAAAAAGGATCTTATGTGGCAAATAATTATTCATGCTGTACTTTACGCAAACAATCAAATCCACATACATATGAGAGAGAGAAAGAGAGAGAGAGAGAGACAGTGTGTGAGACAGAGCATGCAAGCAAGCTAATACTTACATGCAACCCATATGAGTCACTTTAACTTTTGACTTTGAGTCTCAACCTGGTTGTATTGCTTTACCATTCAGAGTCCTCAGGTTGTTGACCAAAGTTTACATGATATAAATGATGAATTGATGGGTGCTGACGAGTTGATGGGTGCAGCACACCAACATGGCATAAGTATACATATGTAACAAACCTGCACGTTATGCACATGTACCCTAGAACTTAAAGTATAATAAAAAAAAAAAAATAAAAAAAAAAAATAAAAAAAAAAAAAAAAAAAAAAAAAAAACAAAGTTTTCAGGTGTAATAAGTAATAAAGATAAGCTACTCTGGGTTTTTCCCCACTTGGCAAGATGTATCATAGTAACATGAATATATATACCTGATGTTAGTTTAACATTTAATCAAATTAGTGTGTAAAAGTGTCTTTTTGTATTATAAAAGAGTATTAACATCTAGTAATTATAAACAACGAAAATGAATCTAAGAAGGCAACTTATGCCCAAATTATACATATGATACATATGCTATATTATGTACATTATATATGCACAATAAGGTGGATATGTACAGTATAGTGAGTATATAATAAATCATTAAATATATAATTGAATATATATTAAATTTAATACATAATATATTGAATATATAATACATTATTAAATATATTATGAAAATACACCACTTTTCTCTTTATCTGCTTTACTTTTCATCTTTTTATATCATTCATTTAAAAATCCCTAAAATCTTTAAAGTTTCTTCTTTTTAGTTATTATGGGTACATAATACATGCATATATTTATGAGTTATATTTAATGTTCTGATACAGGCACACAATTTGTAATGATCAAATCAAGGTAATTGGGATATCCCTTCCCTTGAACATTTGTGTGTGTGTGTTAGGAATATTCAAATTCCACTCTTTTGATTATTTTTAAATAGACAAGAAATTATTGCTTACTATAGTCACTCTATTTTGCTATAAAATACCAGGTCTTATTTGATTTATCTAGGTAGATTTCTGCACTCAGTTAGTATCACGATTTCTCCCCACTTCCTCTCCTCCCTTCCCAGCCTCTAGTAAGCATCATTTTGCTCTCCATCTCTATTAGTTCTGTTTTTGTTATTTTTAGCTCCCACATATCAGTGAGAACATGCAAAATGAGTGTTTCGGTGCCTGGCTCATTTTACTTAACATTATGTCCTCTAGTTCCATTTATGTTGTTGCAAACGACAGGATATTATGTCTTTTTATGGCTGAATAATATTTCATTGTGTATATGTACCACATGTTGTATTGATTTATCTGCTGATAAACACTTAGGTTGATTCTAAATCTTGTCTATGTGAATAATGCTGCAATATACATGGGAGTGAAAATATAGCTTTGATATACTGGTTATGTTGCTTTTGGATATATTAACCAGTAGTGGAATTGCTAGATTACATGGCAGTTCTATTTTTAGTTTCTTGAGGGACTCCATACTACATTCCATAGTAGCTGTACTTACTGACATTCCCACCAACAATGTACGAAGTTTTACATTACTTCACAACCTTACTAACATTTATTAGTGCCTGTCTTTGGGGAAAAGCAGTTTTAATTGGCATGAGATGAATATCATTATAATTTTTATTTTCATTTCTCTGATGACTAATGATGTTGAGCATATTTTCTTATGCCCGTTGGCTATTTGTATGTCTTCTTTTGAGAAATGTCTATCAGATCTTTTACACATTTTAAAGTAATATTATTTGATTTTTTTCTATCGGGTTTTTGGTCTCCTTATATATTATTTATTAATTCCTTGACAGATGGATAGTTTGCAAATATTTACTCCCATTCTATGTATTGTCTCTTCATTTTACCTATTGCTTCCTTTGCTGCAGAGAAGCTTTTTACCTTTCTGTGATCTCATTTGTCCGTTTTCGCTTTAGTTGCCTGGGCTTCTGAGATATTTTTAAAGAAATATTGGCCCAGACAAATGCTGTGGAGAACTTCCCCAAAGTCTTCTTTCAGTAGTTTCATAATTTCAGGTGTTTCATTTAAGACTTTATTTTGATTTGAAATTTTTTTTAGTTTTCTGTCTCATTTTGTGGCTTAATATATGGTCTATATTCGAGAATAATCCACTTACTGGGGAAAAGAATGTGTATACCACAGCTGTTAGATGAAATGTTCTGTAAATATTTATTAGGTGCATTTGGTTTATAGTGCAGAATATGTCCAATGTTCCTTTGTTGATTTTCTGCCTGGATGATTTGTCCGATGCTGAAAGTAGAATTTTGAGGTATCCAGCTATTATTGTAGAGGGCCTATCTATCTCTTTACTTCTAGTAATATTTGCTTTATAAATACATTGGTGCTCCAGTGTTGGGTGCATAAATAAAATTGTTGTAACCTCCTGATGAACTGACCCCTTTATCATTTAATAATGTCCTTCCTTGTATTTTTTATAGTTTTCTCTTTAAATCTATTTTTATCTAATTTGATAATAGCTACTCCTGATCTTCTCTGGTCTCCATTTGCATAAAATATCTTTTCCCATACCTTTGTTTTTAGCTTGCACGTGTCTTTATAGGTGAAGTGAGTTTCTTGTAGGCAGCAGATAATTTATTATATTTTATTTATTTTTTAAAACCTATTCTGCCACCCTATGCCTTTTGATTGGGAAGTCACAATTACAGTGTTAGAATATTCTGTATTTTTCTGTTTGTTTACTGTTACCAGTGACTTTTGTACCTTTATATGATTTCTTATTGCTCATTAATGACCTCTTCTTTCTGATCAAAGAACTCCCTTAAACATTTCTTGTAGAACAGGTCAGGTGTTGACCAAAATATCTCAGCTTTTCTTTGTCTTGGAAAGTTTTTATTTCTCCTTCAAGTGATAAGGATTTTTTTGTTCTGTATATAAAAATCATAGAAAAAAAAAAAAAAAAACGCGTCCTTTGTTTCCTTCAGCACCTTGAATACATCATGCCACTCTCTTCTGGCTAGTCAGGTTTCCACTAAGAAGTCTACTAACAGAAATATTGGAGCTTATTAAAAAGCTTTTAAGATCCTTTCTTTAACCTTGACCTTCGGGAGTTTCATTATTAACTGTCTTGAGGTAGTTGTATTTGACTTAAATCTGTGTTGTATTCTATTATATTGTTGTATTTAGATATTGGTATCTTTCTCTAGTTTTGCAAAGTTGTTATATTTTCTTTGAAAAAACTTTTTATGCTGTTCTCTCTCTCAACCTTCTCTTTTAGATCAATAACTGTTAGATGTGCACTTTTGGGGCTATTTTGTAAATCTTGTAGGCATGCTTTTTTTTGTTATATTTTAAGTTATGGGGTACCTGTGCAGAAGGTGCAGATTTGTCACATAGGTATGCACGTGTCATGGTGGTTTGCTGCACCAATCAACTCATCATCTGCATTAGGTATTTCTCTTAATGTTATCCCTTCCCTACCTCTGAACCCCCTGAAAGGCCCTGGTGTGTGATGTTCCCATCCCTTTGTCCATGTGTTCTCACTGTTCAACTCCTACTTATGAGGGAGAACATGCGGTGTTTGGCTTTCTGTTCTTGAGATAGTTTGCTGATAATGCTGGTTTCCAGCTTCATCCATGTCCCTGCAAAGGACATGAACTCATCCTTTTTATGGCTGTTGAGTATTCCTTGGTGTATGTGTGCCACATTTTTCTCCAGTCTATCACTGATGAGCATTTGGGTTGGTTCCAAATCTTTTCAATTATAAACAGTGCCACAACAAACATAAGTGTGCATGTGTCTTTATAGTAGAATGATTTATAATCATTTGGTATAAACCCAGTAATCAGATTGCTGGGTCAAATGGTATTTCTAGTTCTAGCTCCTAGAGGAAACACCACACTGTCTTCTACAATAGTTAAATTAATTTACACTCCCACCAACAGTGTAAAAGTATTCTATTTCTCCACATCCTCTCCAGCATCTGTTGATTTCTGACTTTTTAATGATTGCCATTCTAACTGGCTTGAGATGGTATCTCATTGTGGTTTGATGTGTATTTCCCTAATGATCAGTGATCATGAGTTTTTTTCATATGTTTCTTGCCTGCATAAATATCTTCTTTTGAGACATGTCTGTTCATATCCTTTGTCCACTTTTTGATGGGATTGTTTTTTCTTGTAAATTTGTTTAAGCTCTTTGTAGATTCTGAATATTAACGCTTTGTCAGATGGATAGATTGCAAAAATTTTCCCCCATTCTGTGGGTTGCCTGTTCACTCTGATGATAGTTTCTTTGGCTATGGAAAAGCTCTTCAGCTTAATTAGTTCTCTTTTGTCTATTTTGGCTTCTATTGCCATTGCTTTTGGTGTTTTAGTCATGATGTCTTTGCCCCTGCCTATGTTCTGAATCATATTGCCTAGGTTTTCTTCTAGGGTTTTTATGGTCCTAAGTCATATGTTTAAGTCTTTACTCCATTTTGTGCTAATTTTTGTATAAGGTATATGGAAGGGATCCAGTTTCAGCTTTCTGGATATGGCTAGCCAGTTTTCCCAACACCGTTTATTAAATAGGGAATCCTTTCCCCATTGCTTGTTTTTGTAAGGTTTGTCAAAAATCAGACGGTTTCGTGTGGTGTTATTTATGAGACCTCTGTTTTGTTCCATTGGTCTATATATCTGTTTTGCTACCAGTACCATGCTGTTTTGGTTACTGTAGCCGTGTAGTATTGTTTGAAGTCGGGTACCATGATGACTTCAGCTTTGTTCTTTTTGCTTAGGATTGTCTTGGCTATGTGGGATTTTTTTTTTTTTTTTTTTGGTTCCATATAAAATTTAAAGTAGATTTTTCCAGTTCTTTAAGGAAAGTCAATGGTAGCTTGATGGAGATAGCATTAAATCTATACATTATTTTGGGCAGTATAGCCATTTTCACGATATTGATTCTTCCTATCCATGAGCATGGAATATTTTTCCATTTGTTTTTGTCCTCTCTCATTTCCTTGAGCAGTGGTTTGTAGTTCTCCTTGAAAAGGTCCTTCAAATGCCTTGTAAATTATATTCCTAGGTATTTTATTCTCTTTGTAGCAATTGTGAATGAGAGTTCACTCATGATTTGGCTCTCTGTTTGTCATTTGTGTATAGGAATGCTTGTGATTTTTGCACATTGATTTTGTATCCTGAGACTTTGCTGGAGTTGCCTATCAGTTTAAGAAGATTTTGATCAGAGACGATGGGGTTTTCTAAATATACAATCATGTCATCTGCAGACAGAGACAATTTGACTTCCTCTATTCCTAATTGAATAGCCTTCATTTCTTTCTCTTGTCTGATTGTCCTGGTCAGAAGTTCCAATACTATTTTAAATAGGAGTGAGGAGAGAGGGCATCCTAGTCTTATGTCGGTTTTCAAGGGGAATGCTTCCAGATTTTGCACATTCAGTATGATATTGGCTGTGGATTTGTCACAAATAGCTCTTATTATTTTGAGACACATTCAATCAATACTTGGTTTTTTGAGAGTTTTTAGTATGAAGGGCTGTTGAATTTTATTGAAGGCCTTCTCTGCAGCTATTGAGATAATCATGTGGTTTTTTTGTTGTTTTTTTGTTTGTTTGTTTTTTGTCTTTCGTTCTGTTTATGTGATGGGTTAGGTTTATTGATTCCTATATGTTGCACTAGCTTTGCATCCCAGGGGTGAAACCAACTTGATTGTGGTGGATAAGCTTTCTGATGTGCTGCTGGATTCAGTTTGCCAGTATTTTATTGAAGATCTTTGCATCAATGTTCGTCAGTGATATTGGCCTGAAATTTTCATGTTTTTGTTGTTTTTCTGCCAGATTTTGGTATCAGGATGGTGTTGGCCTCATAAAATGAGTTAGGGAGGAGCCCCTCTTTTTCTGTTGTTTGGAATAGTTTCAGAAGGAATGGTACTAGCCCTTCTTTGTACCTTTGGTAGAATTCAGCTGTGATTCTATCTCATCCTGGAATTTGTTTTTTGGTTGGTTGGCTGTTAATTGCAGCCTCAATTTCAGAACTTGTTATTGGTCTATTCAGGGATTCGACTTCTTCATAGTCTTAGGATGGTGTATGTGTTCAGGAACTTATCCATTTTTTTCTAGAATTTCTAATTTATTTACAAAGTGAAGTTTATAGTATTCTCTGATGATAGTTTCTATTTCTGTGGGATTGGTGGTGATATACCCTTTAACATTTTTTATTGTATCTATTTAATTCTTCTCTCTTTTCTTCTTTATTAGTCTGGCTAGCAGTCTATTTTGTTGATATTTTCAAAATATCAGCTCCTGGATTCATTGATCTTTTTGAAGGGTTTTTCACATTGCTATCTTCTTCAGTTCTGCTCTTATCTTAGGTATTTCTTGGCTTCTGTTAGCTTTTGAATTTGTTTGCTCTTGCATCTCTAGTTCTTTTCATTGTGATGCTAGGGTGTCAATTTTAGATCTTAGTTGCTTTCTCTTGTTGTCATTTAGTGCTTTAAATTTCCCTTTACATACTGCTTAAAATGTACCCTAGAGATTCTGGTATGTTGTGCTTTTGTTCTCATTGATTTCAAAGACTATCTTTATTTCTGCCTTCATTTCATCATTTACCCAGTAGACATTCAGGAGCAGGTTGTTCAGTTACCATGTAGTTGTTTGGTTTGAGTGAGTTTCTTAATCTTGAGTTCTAATTGGATTGCACTGTGGTCTGAGAGACTGTTTGTTATGATTTCTGTTCTTTTGCATTTGCTGAGGGGTGTTTTACTTCCAATTATTTGGTCAATTTTAGACTAAGTACTGTGTGGTGCTGAGAAGAATGTACATTCTGTTGATTTTGGCTAGAGAATCTGTAGATGTCTTATTAGGTTTGCTTGGTCCAGAACTGAGTTCAAGTCCTGGATATCTTTGTTCATTTTCTGTCTCATTGATCTGTCTAATATTGACAGTGGGTTGTTAAAGTCTCCCACTATTATTGTGCAGGAGTCTGAGTCTTTTTGCATGTTTCTAAGAACTTGCTTTATGAATCTGGGTGCTCCCTTATTGGTGAATATATATTTAGTATACTTATGTCTTCTTGTTGTGCTGATTATTTTACCATTATGTAATGCCCTTCTTTGTCTCTTTTGGTCTTTTTTGGTTTAAAGTGTGTTTTATCACAGATTATGATGCAACCCATGCTTTTTTTTTTTTTTTTTCTTTCCATTTGCTTGATAAATATTCCTCCATCCCTTTATTTTGAGCTAATGGGTGTCTTTGTACATGGGATGGGTCTCCTGAATACAGCACACCAATGGGTCTTGACTATTTATCCAATTTGCCAGTCTGTGTCTTTTAATTGGGGCATTTAGCCAATTTACATTTACGGTTAATATTGTTGTGTGTGAATTTGATCCGACCATTTGGTGCTAGCTGGTTATTTTTCATGTGAGTTGATGCAGTTTCTTCATGTTGTCGATGGTCTTTACAATTTGGTATGTTTTTTCAGGAGCTGGTACTGGTTGTTCTTTTCCATGTTTAGTGCTTTCTTTAGGGGCTTTTGTAAGGTAGGCTTGATAGTAACAAAATGTCTTAGCATTTGCTCATCTGTAAAGGATTTTATTCTTCTTCATTTATGAAGCTTAGTTTGGCTGAATATGAAATTGTGGGTTGAAAATTCTTTTCTTTAAGAATGTTGAATATTGGCACCCACTCTCTTCTGGTTTGTAGGGTTTCTGCAGAGAGATCTGCTGTTAGTCTGATGGACTTCCCTTTGTGGGTAACCCGAGATTTCTCTCTGGCTGCCCTTAACATTTTTCCCTTCATTTTAACCTTCATGAATCTGATGATTATATGTCTTGGGGTCGCTTTTCTCTATGAGTAACTTTGTGATGTTTTCTGTATTTCCTGAATTTGAATGTTGGCCTGTCCTACTAGGTTGGGTAAGTTTTCCTGGATATATCCTGAAGAGTGTTTTCCAACTTGGTTCCATTCTCCCCGTCACTTTCAGGTACACCAATCAAATGTAGATTTGGTCTTTTCACATAATCCCATATTTTTTAGAGGCTTTGTTTGTTTCTTTTCACTCTTTTTTCTCTAATCTTGTCTTCTCACTTTATTTCATTGAGTTGAACTTCACTGTCTGATATTCTTTCTTACACTTGATTGATTCAGCTGTTGATACTTGTGTAAGCTTCACAAAGCTCTTGTGCTGTGTTTTTCAGCTCCATCAGGTCATTTATGTTCTTCTCTAAACTGGTTATCTAGTTAGACATTTGTCTAACCTTTTTTCAAGGTTCTTAGCTTCTTTGCATTGGTTTAGAACATGCTCCTTTAGATCAGAGGAGTTTGTTATTACCCACCTCTGAAGTCTACTTCTGTCAGTTCATCAAACTCATTCTTCATCCTTTTTTTTTCCCTTTCTGTTGACGAGTTGTGATCCTTTGGAAGAGAAGAGGCATTCTAGTTTTTAGAATTTTCAGCCTTTTGCACTGATTTCTCCCCATCTTTGTGGATTTATCTACCTTTGGTCTTTGAAGTCAGGGACATTTGGATGGGGTCTCTGAATGGACATCCTTTTGTTGATGTTTATACTCTTTTTTTCTGTTTGTTAGTTTTCCTTCTAACAGTCAGGCCCCTCTGCTGCAGGTCTGCTGGATTTTGCTGAAGGTCCACTCCAGACCCTGCTTGCCTGGGTATCACCAGTGGAGGATGCAAAACAGTGACAATTCCTTCCTGTTCCTTCCTGTGGAAGCTTTGTCTCAGAGGGGCACCAGCCAGATGCCAGCCAGGGTTCTCTTGTATGAGGAGTCTGTCAGTCCCTACTGGGAGGTGTCTCCCAGTCAGGATACACAGGAGTCAGAGACCCACTTGAGGAGGCAGTCTGTTTCTTCAGAGTTTAAATGCTATCTGGGAGTTTTGCTGCTCTCCTCAGAGCTGCCAGACAGGGATGTTTGAGTCTGCTGATGCTGTGCCTACAACCACCCCTTCCCCCACATGCTCTGTCCCAGTAAGTTGGAGGTTTTATCTATAAGTCTCTGACTGGGGCTGTTGCCTTTTTTTCAAAGATGCCCTGCCCAGAGAGGTAAAGGCAGGCTGACTGCAGTGGCCTTGCTGAGTTGGTTTGGGCTTTTCAAAGTTTGAACTTCTCACTGGCTTTGTTAACTCTGTGAGGATAAAACCACCTACTCAAGTCTCAGCAATGGTGAATGTCCCTCCCCATACTGAACTTGTGTATCCCTGGTCGAGCTCAGATGGCTGTGCTAGCAGCAATATTTTCAAGCCAGTGGATCTTAGCTTGCTGGCTCTGTGGTGGGGGGACCTGCTGAGTCAGACCACTTGGCTCCCTGGCTTCAGCCCCCTTTCCAGGGGGTGAATGGTTTTGTCTCGATGGTGTTCCACCAGTGGGGTATGAAAAAAAGCAAAACAAAACAAAACAAAAAACTCCTGAGGCTAGCTCAGTGTCTGCCCAAATGGTCGACCAGTTTTGTGCTGGAAACTCAGGGCCATGGTGGTGTAGGCACCAGAGTGATTCTCTTGGTCAGCAGGTTGCGAAGACCATGGGAAAAGCAGAGTATGTGGGCCAGAGTGCACTGTACAATCCCTAATAGATTCCCTTGGCTAGGAGAGGGAGTTCCCCGACTCCTTGCACTTCCTGGGTGGGGCAATGCCCCATCCTGCTTTGGCTGCCTTCCTTTGGCTGCACCCACTGTCTAACGAGTTCCAATGAGATGAACTGGGTACCTCATTTGGAAATCCAGAAATCACCTGCTTTCTGCATTGATCTCACTGAGAACTGTAGACCGGAGCTGTTTCTATTCAGCCATCTTGCCAGCAAAAATACATGCTTTTTTAAATTATTTTTTTGTTTGTTTGTTTTCTCTTCTGATTATGTATTTATATAGTATATTTCCAAATTAGCTCATTCTTTCTTCTGCTTGATCAATTCTGCTGTTGAGAATCTCTAAGAAGTTTTCAGTCTATTAACTAAAATGTTCAATTCTAGCATTTCTACTTGCATTTTCATTATTTTAATCACTTTGCTACATTTCTCTGACAAGATTCTGAAGTCTTTCTTTGCGTTGTTTTAAGTTCATCTGGCTTCCTCAAAACAGCGATTGTGAATTCTCCATCTGAAAGGTTGCATATCTCTGTCACTCTGAGATTAGAGACTTTTTTATCTAGTTATTGTGGTGAGATCATGTTTCCTGGATGTTATTGATGCTTGTGGATGTTCACTGATATCTAGGATTCAAGAATTGGGTATTTATTCTAATCTTCTCAATCTGGATTTGTTTCTATCCATCCTTCTTGAGAAGGTTTTTCAGACATTCAAAGCAAATTAAGTGTTGTAATCTAAGTCTCTGATTAATGCAGTTTTATCTGCACTAGGGAATGTCCCAAACTCAGGAATTTTAAAAACTTTGCAGATTTCTTCTGCCTTGATGAGCTTGGGTATGATTCAGGAGAATTTCCTGGATTTGCAGGAAGACTTTCATTCTTTTTCTTCACTTTTCCTCAAGTAGAAGGCACCACTCTCTCCTTGCTGGAATACCTGGAGTTGGGGGAGGTGTGATGCAAGCACTCTCACATCCATCACAGCTAGAACAACACTGAGTGACACTTGAATCCTGCATAGTACTGGATTGTCCCAAGGCCCATGGTGACTATTTCCTAGCTACCATTGATGTTTATTCAAGGCAAAAGAAATCTTTAGTCAGCATGTGGTGAATATTTCCAGGACTGAGTTCTTCCCTGTGTGACAGCAAGTTCCTTTGTGGATCCACAGCAGATCCAAAAATGCAGTCCAGCTGGGTGTGGTGGCTCATGCCTGTAATCCCAGTAATTTGGGAGGCCAAGGCGGGTGGATCACCTGAGGTCAGGGGTTTGAGACCAGCCTGACCAACATGGAGAAACCCCATCTTTACTAAAAATACAAAAAATTAGCCAGGCATGGTGGCGCATGACTATAATACCAGCTACTCTGGAGACTGAGGCAGGAGAATCGCTTGAACCTGGGAGGTGGAGGTCAGCGGTGAGCCAAGAACTCTTCATTGCACTCCAGACTGGGCAACAAAAGTGAAACTCCATCTCTGTCTTTCTCTCTCTCTCTCTCTTTCTCTCTCTCTCTCACACACACACACACACACACACACACATGCAGTTCAGTAGCTAGGGCCTAACAATAGGGCCTTCAGAAAAATACTTTGTGCTTTATTTTACTGTAACTGAGCTGGTATTCAAGCAGGGACTCTTGCAAGGCGGAGTACTCTTTCCTCTTCCTTTTGCGGTGGCATGGAATCTCTTCCCAAGCTGCACTGACTGATGTTTGGGGAGGGGTGATGCAAGCACTCCCTTGGACACCACACATAGTGTGTCACTAGGTCACATGCTCCGCCAAGTCCACCGACTCTGAGTCTAGCCAAGCCCCAGGGCTTGCCCAAAGACTGCAACCTTATGGCCTAATTTCCTTCTAAATTTCTTCAGGACTCTAGACCACTTTGGTCAGATAGTGGAATTAGATGGAGTTCAGGTTTATACTGCTAGGGCAGAGGAATCTTCTCTAGCTGAGGGTAGTCTAAATGCTGCCTCCATGGGTGCTGGAATTCTGCTGTGTGTTTTGTTCTTCTGTGACAGAGCAGCATTAACTTCCAATACAAGTCCCACAATCACTTTGCTCTCCCTCCCATAAGCACACAGAATCTCTCTGTCCACTGCCAAGGGATTGGAAGGGGTTGTGTAGATATCAAGACTGTCTTTTCTACCCTCTTCGGTGACTCTTTCCTTGATATAATGTTAAAACTATATTCTGTGAGTGCTTACCTAATTTTTGGTTCTAATGGAAGTGCTTTCTAGCATGAATAGATGTTCAACTTTATGTTCCTGGGGTCGGGGGCAGAGATTGTTGGAGGGTTCCATTTGGTCATCTTGCTCTGCCTGCTTTCTACCTTTAAACTTTTCAATAATCCTAAAAAACCTCGAATCAATTTTTTTATAAGATAATAACAAAAAGAATTGTCAGTATAAAGGTTTACATATCTACATTAGCTTTTCCCCTCAAATCCTACATGCTCCAATAAGTTTAGGAAATAAAATCTTAGTGCTCTGTTCAATGATTTTAAAAATTCAACTTTAGTGTGTCTCTGTTTTGGGGTTGCTTCATCTCCCTGCTAAACTTAATGAGACTTGATGCTTACAGTAGCTTTGTTGTAATCACATGGCTTATACAGAATGAATAAATTATATGATTGTAAACATAAGTTGAAATAGTTTTTTAAAATATGCAGATATATTTGATTATCATTACCTCTAGCTCTACTCATGTTGATATAAATCTTAATATATAGAATTCCTTCCATAGTCAATTCCAAATTCTAAGACATCTCTTTTTAACATGCTGAAAAATATTGCTGAAGATTTCATTTAGAAAAAGTAATAAAGCATATGATTAAAGGCAGCATTTTCTCTCTGAAAAATTCCCAGGGGAAGCAAGGCAACCTGTAAAGTTGAGCATGAACATCGAGGAATAATTTTGTTTTTCTAAAATAATATAAAGGTAAAATATATTTATGTGGTAAACTTTTATGTTAGATTTCATGATGAAATGTTTATAAATGAAGGAAATACGCTATTAAGCCATTAAATTTTCTTATGTGAGAAAAAAACTTGTAAAAATACCATTAAAAAGTCATATTTTGCTTCCTGTATTTTGCTAAAAGAATAAATAAAATCTTGTTTACGTCATTTCTGTATTTATCATTAAATTGTTTGAGAAAATATAATATAGCTTAAATTCCCCAATAATGTATGGGTATATTCCAGTATTTCTTTTATAACATCCATTGACCAATATTTACTTTACTGAAACAGGTCATGTAGGAATATAGTACACTGTACTCTATTCAACTGAATAGAACATCCAATAAAATATTTAATAAAACATTGAATTTATTATATTTCTATTGAAGCAAGCAATGTAGGAATATAGTACACTATATAGTACATTAGATTCCTATACTATAAATACACTATATTCCCTTTTACCTATTTTTTAATTAAATACTATACTAGATTGAAACTTTCTAATTTTAGAGGCACTTTTTATGTTTGCAAAAACTTAAGGAGAAATTTTTCTAAAAGTCTCTATTTGAGTCCATACTAACCTCCTGCCACATAAAATTTAAAAAAGAAATTCTCTGTTTCTTGGTTGGACTCATGACACACATTTTTATTATTCATGGATTACCTGCCTTTTATCTTGTTAGGGAATACATTTTTGAGTGTGATCTTCAAGATACTGTACTTGCGATGAAGGTTTTATAAATATACTTGCTCTGAGTGAGTCTTACAAGAGTAATTTTCCAGATTCTTGATTTCACATGTACCCCTTTTTAAAACGGATCTTTCTGAGAATATATCTGTGATGGAGAAATATCTCTTCTCACCTTTCACAACCACTGTTTTCTATTTGATAAAAAAGAAAGGTTTAACCCTGACTTAACCCTACATTTACTATGTGGAATGGCCTCTTGGGACTAAAACTTCCAGATAAGCCAATTAAAACATAATTTAAAATATTGTACAGCATACAGGTGTTGATTCCATGAAATATAGATCTTTGTAGTCAAATGGTTTCCAAAATTTTGCTTTTAAAAGAAGTGATTGAAAGCCCCATTTTAGGCCAGGCACAGTGGCTCACGCCTATAATCCCAGCACTTTGGGAGGCTGAAGGAGTCGAATGACTTGAGGTCATTCAGGAGTTTGAGACCACCCTGGACAATATGGCGAAATCCTGTCTCACCTAAAAATACAAAAAATGGAGGTGAGCGTCTGTAATCCCAGCTACTAGAGAGGCTGAGGCACGAGAATTGCTGGAACGTGGGAGGCGGAGATTGCACTGAGCTGAGATTGCGCCACTGCACTCCCATCTGGGCAATAAGAGCAAGGCTTCCTCCAAAAAAAAAAAAAAAGAAAGAAATAATCAGACATTCAGTAATATAATTACCTTACTAAATGACTGAGGTGTTTCTTTTTATTTTCTTTTTTGTTGTTGCTGTTTTGTTTTTTGGAACCTCTGATTTCAAACTAGATCAATACCCAAGTATGCATTTCTGATCATTACGTTACCATAAATACCTAACTCCTAGACTGTGGATTAATTCTTCATTAAAGCTTTGCCAAATATCATACTGGATGTTTCTAAAATATTTTGTAGTAAATTATAGATATAATTGGAAATGTTTTTTAAAAATTTTATAAAATAAATGTATCTCTATTACGTATCAGTAACTAATTTAGTCAAATTCTTGACATATATCACAGAGTATTAGCCTTTACATTAGATTTTTTAAATTCCCAAAGATGTTTCCTTTTTTCTTCATAAAAAATTGGAACCTATCCAAATATTAAAAATTAGAATTACATAATCTATTATATTTCTACTTGATCGACTTTCATGCATACACAATATTCAATAATATTTGAAAAATGTTGTATCATAAAACAAAAATGTTTTAAATATTAATAAAGAAGCTGATATTCCCTAGAACTTAAAGTATAATAAAATAAATAAATAAATAAATAAATAAAATATAAATGAATTTTGGTAATTTTTTCTGGAAGCATTTTTTTTGCAAATATTGATATTTGATATCTAATAAAATATTTTTTCTAAACAGGTATATCTATTATTTCTCTTTCATATTTGAAATTTCCAAATAATCTTTATAGCTTGACTTATATTTATCTAGTCTTTTTGTTTAATTTTGTTGGTTTATATAGTTTTTTTTTTCTTTTTCTTTTTTTTTTTTTTTTTTGAGACGGAGTCTTGCTCTGTAGCCCAGCTGGAGTTCAGTGGTGGATCTCGGCTCACTGCAACCTCTGCCTTCCAGGTTCCGGTGATTCTCCTGCCTCAGCCTCCCAAGTAGCTGGTACTACAGGCGCATGCCACCATGCCCGACTAACTTTTTGGTATTCTTAGTAGAGATGGGGTTTTACCATATTGGCCAGGCTGGTCTCGAACTCCTAACCTCATGATTTGCCCGCCTCGGCCTCTCAGAGTGCTGGGATTACAGGCATGAGTCACCACGCATGGCTGGTTTATATAGTCTTGATCATATTTAACAACTACTTCCTTTTATTATTTTACTTAATTTTTAGTAAATGACTAGTTAATATCAGAATTTTTTTCATATTTGTTGATATTAACACATGTTTTTATCTTGTTTATTTTTTTGAAATAATGAATTGGGATAATAACTTCTCTCATGATGAATGCTCCTGAATTAGAGGTCTGTGTCTTACTTGGTCTTTGGAAATAATTCTTCTGATATACTGCCAAATGACAAACTCCATTTGTCATACTTTACAGTTCTTGACCTACATCAATCATCGGTTTGTTTTCAGACCATCTTCATCATTTTTAGTATTAATAGTATGCTAGGAAGATAGAATGTATGACAGGCCTTTTTTTTTTTTTTTCATTTTATCTGATCTATAATATTTTAAATAGCACTCAGAATTATGAACTTGACAAGAAATTTAAGTGCAAAGTCACTCAAAAGTTCTCATAGGAGAAGAGACTTCTCTTTGCAGATCATTGAACAAATAGTTACTTTTAATTTTTAATTGCTATTTTCTCTAATTCATTGGGATTTTCTTGGGGAACAGAAAGTGTTCTCTTTTGTGTACTTAGTGCCAGTAGATCATGGAACTTAATACCTTCCAAGAAGATTGGCTGTCATTCTAAGACTGGAATTCAAGACGTGGGTCAAGCTTATGTGTGCTATTTGTCAATGGACATTTCCTAAGCCATTTACAACACGCTGGTTGAATCTGAGGGAGTTTACATAAATATTCAAGCCCCTTTAAAAAAAAAAAGAAAAAAAAAACTCAGTAGAAGACATCTTGGAAAATTCCAGAAAAAAATAAAGAAGAATGTAATTAAACTTGCTAAACACTGTTAGTTATTTGTAATTATATATAATATATATTACATGTATATATAGTTCAAATAAAGTACATTTTATTTAAAATATATTCTGAACTTTTCAAATCAATTTGAATGGTGTAAGGCTAGATCAGTTTAAAGAACTACCGTGAAAGCATCCCACTAAACAAATCATCCATACTAAAATAAAGCTTCTTTATAAACAAAATGAATTAAGAATTTCCTTACATCGTTTTATGGAATTTGATCTTGATTGAAATATAACATAATACCATAGATTAAAATAGATACATGTACTCTTCATAATTGTATTAAATCATTTGCTTAACCATGGTCATAAATAATCTGAAAAATGATATTCTGTAAATCATAGTCCTATGCACATAGATGTCATTTTGTATTTGAAAAATTTAATTAATTATAATTTATTTTACTTAATTATTCTCTCATTACAATTTTTAAAATCCAAAAACATAATGGAAAGATCTGTGTAACTGCTTGTCATTTGTAAACTAAAACCCTGTGTGGTACTTTCAGTGCATTCCAGTGTCAGAGAAGTCAGATAAGTAAGTAATTATTTTTGCCTGTTCACATGTTTCAAATATTATGTTAAATATTTCACCAATACTTTGATTTACTTGGCTTACTACCGAAGCAGGTCACAGTATGAGGAATTCCGTTCCTTCAGGAAGTTGCTCAAAATCTTTACTCAGCTGACATATGATGAAATACGCTTCTTTCATATGTATATACTGAAATAACTTTTGGTATGCATAATATGATGTATCTGAGGCAACAAGCTTTGTTTTCTGGACTGCTTTTTTTGCTTACTTCAACCAGCCAAGGCAGCATGTACTTTGACTAATCTGAAATACACAAATATTGGAACAAACAAGCTTCTTAAACCATTATAGGAACAAAGCATTCCCCTAGCTCAGTGTTTTTGTTCTTCCTTCCAAATGAAGTGTTCTTCTAGAAAAATGAGGACTTTTTCCCATACTGCATTCAGATTTTAGTTAAATATTACTTTCAGAAAGAAAACATCCCTCTGCAACTAACCTCATGTGCCTATTGTACTTTAAAATTTAAACAAAAATTAAAAATTTAGTCTTCTATCTCACTTTTGATATCAAATGTAACTAGTAGCTTTCATATTAGATAGAGCATATAAAATATTTCCACTATTACAGATAATTCTACTGAATAGTTCTGCTCTATTCTCTTAACCTACTTCATTTATATGGAAAATTCTTATCACTATCTGATATTCCATTATACATCTTTTTATTTCTAATCATCTGTTTTAATTATAATGGGAAACCTTACTTTACTTACCAGGCTTCCTACTATCTAAAATAGTGCTTGGTGCAGAGATGTTGCCCAGTAAATATCTGTAGAATAAGAGGCCAAAAATTATTCATTTTCCTTTTATTTTCTAGCATCTCTTTACTACCATTACCTGGTAAAACAGGCATGAACTATGCCCTTTGCCATTTTACTCTAGAAGATACAGAAGTGGACATTTTCCTGACCCTTTAATATTTATTTATTTCTATTTCATTTATTTGTTTTATTTGTAATTGTTGTGGGTACATAGTAGGTGTATATATTTATGGGGTACAGGAGATGTTTTAATACAGTCATATAATATGAAGTAAGCAAATCATGGAGAATGTGGTATCCATCCCCTCAAGCATTTATCCTTTGAGTTACAAACACTCCAATTATACTTTTTAAGTTATTTTTAAATGTACAACTAAGTTATTAGTGACTATAGTCAAGCTGCTGTCTTATCACATACTAAGTCTTACTCATTCTTTCTCTTTCTTGGGGGTGGTATCCATTTTTTTTTGTTTGGTCTTCTAAGTCTAGAGCACAATAGTAGTGAAAAGAAAAATGTATAAAAAAATACAAGAAACCAATGCAAATTTCAAAACAAATAAAAGAACCTAGTAAAGTTTTTGAACTTGCTGCTCTTTCTACAGATCATGGCTCAATCACATGTCCATGATGAATCTTTGAACTCCTATCAAAAGTGTAATTAAGGCCTGGCATGGTGGCTCACGCCTGCCTTTAATCCCAGCACTTTGGGAGGCCCAGCTGAGCAGATCACAAGGTCAGGAGATCGAGATCCTCCTGGCTAAAACGGTGAAGCCCTATCTCTACTGAAAATACAAAAAATTACCCCCGTGTGGTGGTGGGCGCCTGTAGTCCCAGGTACTTGGGAGACTGAGGCAGGAAAATGGCGTGAACCCAGGAGGCAGAGCTTGCAATGAGCCGAGATGGAGCCACTGCACTCCAGCCTGGGTGACAGAGCAAGACTTTAAAAAAAAAAAAGACTTTAAAAAAAAAGTGTAATTAATAGGAATAATAAGAAAGAGGGTAGCCCTTAAGCTCACTTGGTTTTATATATTTTTAAAGAAAAACAAAGCAATGCAAATGAATAAAACAAAACAACAACTAAGCAAATTTAGAAAATTAAGTCAATTTTCAGGCATCAGCATTAAAAAAAAAAAAAAAAAAAATGTATATAGTGTGCCTGAAAAGAATAATGAAAAACTGAGGCAAAATAGGATCTGCTTTACTCAAGAATTCCCTGCTATTTTTCTGAGGTCTAAAGGTGATTTAATTTAAAAAGACACATGCACACGTATGTTTATTGCGGCACTATTCACAATAGCAAAGACTTGGAATCAACCCAAATGTCCATCTGTGACAGACTGGATTAAGAAAATGTGGCACATATACACCATGGAATACTATGCAGCCATAAAAAAGGATGAGTTTGCGTCCTTTGTAGGGACATGGATGCAGCTGGAAACCATCATTCTTAGCAAACTATCACAAGAAGAGAAAACCAAACACTGCATGTTCTCACTCATAGGTGGGAACTGAACAATGAGATCACCTGGACTCGGGAAGGGGAACATCACACACTGGGGCCTATCATGGGGAGGGGGAGGAGGGAGGGATTGCACTGGGGAGTTATACATGATATAAATGATGAATTGATGGGTGCTGACGAGTTGATGGGTGCAGCACACCAACATGGCATAAGTATACATATGTAACAAACCTGCACGTTATGCACATGTACCCTAGAACTTAAAGTATAATTAAAAAAAAAAAAAAAAAGGGAGGAAATAAAGAGCTCACACAAATTGCTATGTTGCTATGTCTGTTGAGTAGAAATATTTCATAAATGCATTTCTTTATAAAATTCTGTTGAAGAAAATGCAAAATATTATCTTCCAAGATCAGACTTCATCTAACAATAGAAAATTACATATTAATTCCTTTAAATTAATATACCCCAAGAAAGATGCAAGAACTTTTAGACTGTAGTAAAATCACTGCTAATGACAGAAAAATAACTTCCTTTGAAAACTCACACTAAAGTCTCAGCATGTCAGTTTGGTCTGACAAAAACAGTGCAGATTTTTAAATTAGACAGACTTAGATTTAGTAGCTTGACAAATATCTGTAAGCAAGTAAGTGATTTAAGCAATTTAACCTCTCTGAGCATAAATTTAGAAAGGAATTAATTAAGCCAATATTTATTAAAATTTTTTATTGGATGACCTTATGCTCATTTACAGAATTTATTTGTGAGAATGCACATAGACTCTGCTTTGATCAAGTTTATAGTCTTATTAAATAATAAATGTTGTAAATATAATTAGAAGTCTACTGCTAGTCATTGAGGAACAACAAGGTTCAGGTTTAACCTCCCCTTATAAACAACTAAAAATCTCTGCAAAATATGTAAAATAATACTTTTTAAAATATTAAACAAAAAGCATTCAACTGTAAGTACTAATAGATGAGAAACAGTGAATATTAAGTCAATCACTATGTGTGTGTATTTCTTATTAATTAAGGCAATTTTAAGGCTGTACATACAAGAACTGAAAAAGAAAACAGAGCTTGGCAGACTTTCTAACTTGAGTTGTCAGAGTTAGTAGTGTCAGGATGCTAGGATAATTGAAAATTGCAGGCTAGAGTTCTAGAAAGGAGAAATTGCTCAGAAAACAACCTCTACATATGGAGTCCCTTTTACTTTCTGTGTACTAGGTTCCTCTTCTTTGAAGTATAACTCCACAAGACAATCCCAACAGTAGTAGTAAAATTGTTGTGATCATCTGGATAATTTAGTGACACTCCAGAAGGGACATGAGTTAACAGTAGGGACCTTGAATTGAACACTAGTTTGGACCTTTCTTTTTTTTTTTTTTTTTTTTTTTTTTTTTTTGAGGCGGAGTCTCGCTCTGTCGCCCAGGCTGGAGTGCAGTGGCCGGATCTCGGCTCACTGCAAACTCCACCTCCCGGGTTCACGCCATTCTCCTGCCTCTGCCTCCTGAGTAGCTGGGACTACAGGCACCCGCCACCTCGTCCGGCTAGTTTTTTGTATTTTTTGGTAGAGACGGGGTTTCACTGTGTTAGCCAGGATGGTTTCTATCTCCTGACCTCGTGATCCGCCCGTCTCGGCCTCCCAAAGTGCTGGGATTACAGGCTCGAGCCACCGCGCCCGGCCTGGACCTTTCTTAGAAAAACTAAATCCTAAGTCTAAAATAGATCAAAGCAATCAGAAAAAAAAAAAAAAAAAAAAAAAAGGCTGAATTTTTAAAAAGTCCAATGGGAAATGACAAAACAACAACAACACACAGCATAAACATGTAATTCATTGATGTGATAATTCTTTAACATAACTCACAGTGCCTAACGTCAGATCACAAATTATTAGACATGCCAAGAGAAAAAAAATGTGACCAAAGCTAGGAATATTATCACTTAATAGAATCAACAACAAAAAATGAGAGAGATGATACAAACCAGCAGAAAAAGATGTTTTAAGGGGCTATGCATACGAAAATTGTAGAAAACCAAATATCTACAGCTAAAGGTTGACATTTTAAAACTCCCTCTAACATTCATATAGTAAAAACACACAAAAAAACAAGAATATGTATAGAGATATTAATAACTGTAGAAATCTTGTACAGAATAAACAAAGAAAACCTAATTGCCATTTAAGAAATACTTCACACAACAGCAGCAGAAGACATACTCTTTTCATGTGCACAGAAAACATTCTACAAAACAAACCATATAGTGGAACATAGAATATATTGCTAAAGAAATAAAACATACAAAGGAACCAGACGGAAAATTGAGAGTTAAAAACGAAAATGGCTGTAATGACACTTTTTGGTATAAACTTAAAAGTTAATTAGGAACTACAAAAGAAATGTTTAGTAGACTTGAAAATAAAGTAATAATATATATCAAAAAAAAAAAAGAAAGAGAGAAGAAAATGAGAAAGGAAAAAAGTTTCAGTGATTCTGTTACCTGAGGTAAATTATCAAATATTTTTTGCACAGGCAATTGGAATTTTTTAAAAAATAAGAGAGTAGTGATGATGAGGAAAATATATTTGAATAAATAAAGTGTAATTACATATTTCTATGATGCTTAACAAATATAAGTAGTATATACACAGAAAATAATACCATAAGAACCATCATAAATTGTTAAAAAAACACTAAAAATTCCCCATAAAACTCCATTTACCTATAGAAAAAATATAATATAATTGGCAGTTAACTTTTAATATCAAATAATGCAATCCAGAAGATAATAAAAATAAAGTTTTCATGTACTGAAAGAAGAAATTTGTCAACGTAGACTTTTATATCCAGCAAATATATCCATAAAAGTTAAAATGAAATAAAAAATGAAAAGTTAAAAAAAATGATGCTAGCAGACCTGTACCACAAAAGATATTTCAGAAAGTTAGTCAGGATGAACGAAAATAATGGCTAATGGAATCATTTGGTGTTTTTATCCAGGAATGAATAAAGAGCACACAAATTGTAAATGCTAGAGTAAATGTAAAACAGGTTTTTTTTTTTTTTTTTTTTTTTTTTTACTTTAAACATTTTCCCAAAATATTATCAATTGTTTAAATGCATTGTGTGGTTTATACCTTATGAAGAAGCAACACGTAGTAGTATTATGGCACAAGATCCAAGAAGTGAGAAATGAAATTATACCCTTTTAAGTGTCATGCACAGAAAATTAAATGATATAACATAATGGAAGGGATACTGTGATTAAAATGCATATTGTAAATCCCAAAGAAACCATGAAAATACAACAAAACACATAGTTAATAAGCAATCAATTACCAAAATATACTAAATTAATGCAAAAGAAAATAGAAAATGAAAAATTTGGGTAAAATTTAAAAAACTGGATAGTAGATATAAATTTATATGTACAATTAAAATGAGTGTAAATAGACTAACAATTATAATTAAAATACAGAGATGGTCATACTAGATATAAAAAGGAAGAGCAATCACTTGCTGTATGCATAAACTCAATTGAAATATAAAGACATACATAGGACCAAAAAAAAAAAAATATGGGAAAAGTTATATTATGCAAAGTGTAAAAAAAGCCACAGTGGCTACATTAATATAAGACAATACAGTCTGAGAAAATAAGAAAAAAAAAAGAAGAATTTTGCAATGAGAAAGATAACAAGTCAATAAGAAGACAAAGCAATTCTGAGTGTATGCCCCCCACAATGATGTCAAAATATATACAGTAAAAGCTGATGTAACTTAGAACAGACAAATTCACAGTTGTAACTAGGTATTTCAATAACACTCTTTCCATATTTATACACCAAATCTACAGAAAATCACTTAAGCTATAAAATAACTAAACAACATAATAAATTGAGCATAATTAATATTTTTTAACAGTTTATACAATAACAGAATACAAGCTGTTTTTCCAGTGAATATAGTATTTTCAACAAAATGGACCATATGATATATTATAAAATAACTCTCAACAATTTTTAAAGATTACTATGCAGTACATGAACTATGATCACATTGACTTTGGGTTGATAATTAATGAAAGATTTTTTTTAAAACTGTTGTTTACAAAGTAAGCAACACATCTATAAATTACATATGCTTCCAAACATAAAACAAAAAGGCTTAACAACTATCCTGAACTTAACAAAAATTAAACACAACATATTCAAATTTGTGTAGAAAATTACAATGCTAAATAGAAGCAGAAACAGAAAACAACTTTGTTTTATTGCTATTCAACATTATAGTTGAGGGCATCCCCAGTTTAACAAGGCAATAAAAAAATAAAATGCATACAGAATGTAAAGAAAGATGTAAAACTCTCTTAGCTCATAGAAAGAATGATTCTATATGTAGATAGCACTAAAAAAAGCCAATAAAAATAAGAAGTGATTTAGTAAAATAAGGAAATAAAAGGTTACTACACATATATCAATCGTTTTTAGTATATTTAGAAAAAACACAATTAGAAAGTTAAGTTAAATATAACTTACTACTTATAAAGTATAAAATATGAAATAAATATGGTTACATGTAATAATATGTACAATAACTTTATTTTAGAGTGCAACAAATATTACTAGGTGAAAGAAAAGAATAAATAATAGGAGAGATATATCATGTTCATGGGTAAGAAGACTCAATACCATTAGTTTCCTCAAACTGTTCTGCAGGTTCATTGTAATCTACATCAAAATTTTAAGAAGGTTTACCTATAAAAATGTATAAGCTGATTCTAAAATGTATATGTAAGCACAAAGAGTGTGTAATAAGTAATATATAATTTTGAAAATGAAGAATAAAGTTGGATGATTTATTCTACTTGATTTCAAGTCTTAAAATATGTTGCAGTAATTAAAGCATTGTTAAGTTAGCATAAATATAGACATAGATAGGTAAATACATACTGGTTTTAGAATAGAGTCTGGAAACACACATATATGCATTCAATTGGTTTGCAAAAGGAGCACAGCTAAGTTAATAAAGAAGCCATGCAATTTTCAACAAATGGTGCTAAAAGAGTAGAAACGAGACCTTAATTGTTAATCTATACTTGAGCATAGAAATTAACTCAAAATGTGTCAGAGAGTAAACTTTTTAAATGCTAAACCCCAAAATTATCTGATATTATAGAATATGTTGCAGTATCTCTTTGAAAACTTGGGGTAGTTAAATATTTAATTTAGCAACATAATGGTGAAACATTAAACAAACTGATAAACTGGTCTTTGTAAGAAATGTAAAGCTTCTATTTTCAAAAAGATAAGGTTAGATAAATAAAAATACAGTCTACAGGCTAAACACATGTATTCCTGTGTAAAGAATTCTTAAAACTCACAGATGTGAAAATAAGTAGTGCAATAAAAAATGTGTAAAATATTTTAAATAAAAACTGTACTAGGATCATGACCAATATACACACAGTTATACATTATTTAATAAGGGTGATGTATTCTAAGAAATGGGTTGTGTGGCTTGTCATCATTATGTAAACTTCATAGACCATACTTACCCAAAACGACATGGTATAGCCTATTACACACCTAGGCTATATGGTTCTATTGCTCCTGGGCTACAAACATGTACAGCGTATTACTATACTGAATACTGTAGGCAATGGTAATAGAATGGTAAGTATTTGTGTATGCAAACATATTTAAATATTGAAAAGGCATAGTAACAATGTGCTATTATAATCTTATGGGATCATCATTGTATATAGTCAATTATCGACCAAAATGTTTGGTGACACGTGATGGTGTAAAAAGTTGTAAAACACCATTATTCATCAGGAAAATGTAAATTAAAATCACAAGATAATATGACTGCTTGCCCATGAGAAAGGGTGGACTAGAATGCCAAGCAATACTACTGGTGGGACTATTAAACGGTATAAACACTTTGGAAATAAAGTTTTAAAATTTCTTATTCAGTTAAATATAGTATCCTAAACTGAAATAACCCAAATATGCATTAAGAAATTGAATGGCAAAACAAATTGTGGTACATCGACTCAGTGGCATACCACTCGGAAACTAAAAAGAAAGTAATACTGATACAATTGTAGACTTGGATCATTATCAAAGTCATTTTTTGGATCCAAATCATTGCATTATCTGCTGCAGAGATTTCCTTTCTCACCACCTACAGCATCATTTATTTCTTACCTTCTACCTCTGATGCATCTGTGTTATCTCCATCTGTCACTGAAATTTTTCTTCAAGTAGTATCAGCACTTCAATATCAATATCGATATGTAGACTGGATCAGTATTAAAGTCATTTTTTGGATCCAAACCACTGTATCATCTGCTGTAAAGACTTCTTTTCTCACCACCTATAGTGTCATTTATTTCTTACCTTCTACTTCTGATGTAGCTCCTGTTATCTCCATCTGTCACTGAAATTTTTCTTGAAGTAGTATCAGCTCACCAACACTGTGACACTTCTGGGATGGTTGCCTTTGTCTTTGCTGTTTCTGCCATTTCTTCAGATATATTCATTTCTCCTCTGCTCTGTTCTGTCTTGATCTGCCACGACCGCCATTTCAAATACCAGCACTAACTCTGCTACTTAGAATAATGAAAGTCAGCATTGTCTCTCTCTGTATGTACCTTCATTCTCAAATTCACTTGACTCTGGCTCCACAGCATCTATAAATTTTTCTTAAATATTTTAAACAGCTGACTTCATTTCAGTTTATGTAATTAAAAGGTTATTAATTAAATAATATATACCTATAATTGGTAATTAAATGTACCATGAATATAAATATCTATTGCTTCTTTAAAATGAAGCAGTGCATGATAATATATGCTCTGAATCAAATATTAGTTTTTTAGTTTTAATTTTGTTCTATCACTTATTGGTAGTGAGATGACAGGTAAGATATTTTACGCGTTTAGTCTGTTTTAGCATTTGTAAGTCATTCTTAGCCTCACAAGGTTGTACAAAGATGTTTAAGGAACTTAGCAAAGTTCTTGGAAAACTTAATTTTAGATTAAAATATTTCGGTATTATCTTTAATTACTTTTTCTCTTTCACCCCTAAAATGTAACCACCATTTTCTCTAATTTGAAAAAAAGACTTTAACTCTGTTGCTTTTATCGTTTCCTTCATTTAGGTCACCATCATCTTTTCTTTAGATTAACTCGCCCTTTGCTAAATTATTTCACGATGCTGCACCTACAATGTTCTTTCTAAGAAGCAAAATCACTAATGCCCCTCAATACAGAAATGCCAGTCATGTTTTTTTGTTAAAATTCAAACTACAAGGAATGCATCCAGTTTGTGAAGTGCTTCAGGATGTAACCCATTTTTATCTTTTTCAGTCTCCCATTCTATCGTCGCTCTCTACACTTCATCTGCAGCCACATTGAATGAACTCATTCCTCTGACTAGAAACCTTTAATATCTCCTCTTTACCTAGTTGATTCCTAGTAATCCTCACTGTCACTTCATTTGAGATTTGCTAACATTGAATACAAGGTCGAAAGTTCCAGTTGTATGTTCCTGAATTTTCCACCAGAGGGTTTGCAGAGCTTGAAGTTAATGTTATCATTTAGTCAAATGATACCTCCAATAGATTGCATGATTTATGAGAATAGAGAACACATCTAATTTCCAGTGGGCAGCATGTACCATAAGACTTGGCAAACGACACACAGTTAATAGTCAACAAATACTAGTGTAATACATTCTTGTTAACTAAGGATAATTCTAATAAAAAGAATCCCAGAAACCTTTGAAGTTGTTACTCCATAAAATTACCTTTTTTGCCAAGTGATTATCATCATCATGAGATTTTTCCAGGCTCTGTCTTTGCCCCTTGCTGGAGATGCACCTATTTCCTTTTAGGACCTACCATGGCTATCTTTGTGTTTTGATTCTATAATTTTTATTATACTTTGCAACATATTTTATAGTTAAAATATTAAAAGCAGAAGACCTCTGTACTTAAGTGTGTGAACTTATTTATTAGTCCCAGATCTATATTCTTTCTATTTAACCAGCAATTAAATTCAGTTGCATATTCAGCAGATAGAGGTTGATTAATCATTGACCCAAAATGAAATTATTCCATTATTAAATATCAGTAATATTTGTTTGTTAAAAGAACATACAGTTGACCCTTGAAGCTATCAAAAAACAGTCATATAACCACTGACTCCCCAAAACTTAACCACTATTTATCTACTGTTAACAAAAAGACTTACTGATAAGCTCTTTTAACACATATTTTGTGTATGTATTACAAACTGTATTCTTACAGTTGAGTTAGCAAGATGAAAGGAATATCGTTAAGAAAATCAATAGGAAGAGAAAATATATATTTTTATTTATTAAGTGGAAGTGAATCATCATAAAGGTCTTCATCCTCATAATCTTCAGTTTAGTAGGCTGAGGAAGAGGCGAAAGAGAAGGGGTTGATCTTAGAACCTCAGGAGTGGCAGAGGCAGAAGAAAATCTATGTATAAGTTGACGTGCTCAATTCAAACCTGTGTTGTTCAAGGGTCAACTGTAATGTAGTTCTTCTTTATGAGGTGATATATTCTACTAAGCCAAAGTTAAGGGGTTTTTTTTGTTTGTTTGTTTGCTTATTTTGGCTTAAACAACAGACATTTATTTTCCCACATTTGAGGAGGTTGGGATGTACAAGATCAAGGTGTCACATGATGCACTTTCTGGTGTGACTTGCAGATGGTGTCTTTTTTTTTTTTTTTTTTTTTGAGTGCAGAGAGAGAGGAAGAGGAGATATGCTAGTGTCTCTTCTTATAAGGAAAATACTAAACCACTAGCTTTGGGCCCCACTCAATCATCTCATTTAAGCCTAATTTTCTCCTTGTAGAATGTATTTCCAAATGCAGTCATATTAGGAGTTAAGGCTTTAATACATACATTTTGAAGGAACACAGTGCAGTCCACAGCAGAATAGAAGCTATAGGCAATGGAACACCCTCCCAGGGAAACAGTGGGGACTATTCCTGGGGAAATAAAAGGACATTGGACGTGTCCGGTTCCTCAATATATTGTAGGCCTCCTCCTGACCTTTTGGAGATGTGTGGAAATGAAGGGCACAATAAAAGTGCTAGATATGTGATAAATTAGAAGAAAACCTGCATAATAGTATATACACATATTATACATATACACATAAATATGTATATATATTCTTCAGAAACATGTATTGGAGTATTATATTGTACACATTGTTATATTAGATAACATTAATAAATCCATATTTTATTGTAAATTATCTTTTTTACTTATTTAAAATAATATGTTCTATTTCTATTTACATATTTAATTCACACAAACAAAACACAGAACATTACTTACCATAGTAGAAATAATATATTTTTTGTTAATTTTATTATCAAATATGTTTGAACTCAATAGAAGCCTATTCTGCTTGCTTCTGTAGCCTTAGAATTCATGTTTAATCGGCCAGGCGCTGTGGCTCACGCCTGTAATCCCAGCACTTTGGGAGGCTGAGGCGGGCGGATCACGAGGTCAGGAGATCGAGACCATCCTGGCTAACACGGTGAAACCCCGTCTCTACTAAATAATGCTTTGAAAAAATTAGCTGGGCGTGGTGGCGGGCGCCTGTAGTCCCAGCTACTTGAGAGGCTGAGGCAGGAGAATGGCGTGAACCCGGGAGGCGTAGCTTGCAGTGAGCTGACATCGCGCCACTGCACTCCAGCATGGGCGACTGAGCGAGACTCCGTCTCAAAAACAAACAAACAAACAAACAAACAAACAAACAAAAAGAATTCATGTTTAATCATCTAATATAGCTTTTTAGTTAAGCTTTTAAGCTTATAGATGTGTTTTCCTTTTATGCAATTACTAATCAACGTTTCTCTCTTCTTCATTTTGTCTGACTCAAGTTCATTTTAAGTCATGTGGGCCTTGATTTATTCACTTTTTAAATTAAACAAAGCAGAGGAAAAACACAATGAAGAAGTTTTATTTTCTTTAATATGTAAAATCTTTTCCTGAGTGGTTGACAGTTCAAAGAATGCCATTATACTCTTAAATTTTGAAGCATTTGCTCTTTAAGGCAAAAAAAGTGATAATAGACACAATGTCACAATATTTTTAAGTTCATTTAACATATTATTAACTAATATATCTGTTGTCCTATAATCATCCTAGAACTTTATACACCCACCATATTTCTCATCTACTTTGTTTTTTCTAAAAGTAAAAATTAATTCTTCATCCATATTTGTTATTCATTAAAGTATATCTCAGTATTAAAGAAAATGTTATTCAAAGCAATGTGTTTTTGTTTCTGAATTCTTGTATGGATTTTATTGGACCCTAGAGAATTTTTAGATTCAGATATTTTAATTGCTTGACCACCTGTCTTTCCTAAACTTTGGTTCTTCTTTTGCTCTTGGGAATTGTAAGTAAGTTTCCAGCATCTGTTCTTAATCTGTTTGGTAAATGCAAAGAGAAAACATTCATTTAATTCCTCGAAGGCTATTCCCAACTCAATAATAACTACTGAAAACTTATGTGATTTCTTTTTAAAGTAATATATATTCTATATGGTTTCAAATTTATTCATATGCAAATTATGTCATTTACTCCATCAAAAATGATCAATCTTCAATGTTTATTTAACAATAAGGACTGTGTTTCCAACTATTTGTATTATAAATTTAATGCTGAGGTTTTATATATGATCCAACTGTTTTTCTCCCCTATAATTTCTTTTTTTTTCTGGTTGGGGATTTAAGGTAATCTATAACTTGATTTAAATTACATTGTTTAAACACTCAAAACTTGTTTGCCTCATGAATATTTGGGTTGGTTTGGTAAACATCTTCATCATAGTAAAATCTAAACATTTGCATTTCTCCCTATGATTTCCTTTTTTAATTTTAAGAAATCATGAGATATAAGTAAAATTATTTTTATTATACCTGTAAAGGTATTTAGCCTAACAATATAAAGACTTACCTCATAGTTGTGTACCTTTCTAGTGATGAGATAGGGATTCAAATCTAATACTGATTTACATCTTATCAGGAGAACCCGCTCCCAATGTTTAACATGGGTTCTTTTCTATTTCCCAAGTGTCTCGGCTGGATTGAGAAATAAAGGAAAGAGCACAAGAGAGAGAGATTTAAAGCTGGGTGTCCGGGGGAGACATCACATGTTGGCAGGATCCGTGATGTTCCCCGAGCCATAAAACCAGCAAGTTTTTATTAGTGATTTTCAAAAGGGGAGGGAGTGCAGGAATAGGGTGTGGGTCACAGAGATCACATACTTCACAAGGTAATAAAATATCACAAAGCAAATGGAGGCAGGGCGAGATCACAGGACCACCAGATGAGGAGAAATTAAAATTGCTAATGAAGTTTCAGGCACACATTGTCATTGGTAACATCTTATCAGGAAACAGGGTTTGAGAGCAGACAACCTGTCTGACCAAAATTTATTAGGTGGGAATTTTTGTCCACCTGAAAAGCCTGGGAGCACTATAGGAGACCGGGGCTTATTTCATCCCTTCAGCTTCGACCATAAAAGACAGGCCACCTTAAAAAGGGGCCGTCTATAGGCCTACCTTCAGGGCACATTTTCTTTCTCCGGGATGTTCCTTGCTGAGAAAAAAAATTCAGGGATATTTCTCCTATTTGCTTATGAAAGAGGAGGAATATATCTCCAGTCCGTCCGGCTCATCTGTGGCCAGTTCAAAGTTACCTCTCTTGTTCCCTGAACATCGCTGTTATCCTGTTCTTTTTTAAAGATGCCCAGGTTTCATATTCAAACACACAAGCTCTACAAACAATTTGTGCAGTTGATGCAATCACAGGGTCCTGAGGCAACATTCATCCTGCTCAGCTTACAAAGAAGATGATGGGTTTAAGAGATTAAAGTAAAGACAGGCATAGGAAATCACAGGGGTATTGACTGGGGAAGTGACAAATGTCCATGAAATCTTCACAAAAATTTATGTTCTTCTGCCACGGCTTCAGCTGGTCCCTCTGTTTGGGGTCCCTGACTTCCCGCAACAACATCTTAGTTAATAAACCAGAGTAAGCAGTTGATGGATTACATTTTACTTCTTTGTTTTCATCTTAATATAAATGGTTAGCTTTATATTCATAAAGAAATATCAAATTATAAAAAGATAATTTGGAAAATAATACTGAACAATTTCATGGAATATAATGCCCTATGTCTCCATATTCTCATAATATTCCTCAAGACAAACCCACTATGTTTAGTGTATTGTTTCTAATAATAAATCCTTTTGAAATTATGTAAATGTTTCTGAGTTATTAATCTACCTGTTATAGTAAATTTGTGTATATATTATATAAATACAATAATATATAACATATAATTACATATTAAGTATATTGTATTTACATATTATATGTAAACATTATGTATATATCACATATATTGTCTGTATACTATATATACAATGTATATATAACAGAAGTACAATAATATATTTATATATAATATATACACACATTTACTATAATAACTTAGTTATAGTAAAATTATGTATTATAATTATATATATAATTTGTAATATATATTTATGTTTATATATAAAATTTGTAATATATATTTATAATACATAACGTGTTACATTATTTAACTAAAAGACAAATATCAGTAATATAGCTGTAGCAACTAGTGGCTGTGGGTCAGTAGTTACAGCCAGTTTGTAACTCCAATTTACCTCTTTTATCAACCTGACTGGGGGCAAAGAGTCATAGTATATAGGGCTCTAGGTTTGCCCTTTAAAAGTTAATGTAGTATAAAACTTATTTTTCTAAATATTGTATGGTTTTCTACTACTAACATCTAAAAGCCCATGATGAATTATTAGAGAGAAAATGTAAAGAGCTTTTCAGTAAGGTGAACAGTCAAAAAAATTTAGAGACATTTATATTTTTCTTCATTTGAATGATATTAAACAGGAATCGACTTAAAAAGGAATGAAAGGAGATATATTTAAAGACATTAGGAAAGTTTTAACAAAATTTTTAAACTGAAAAAATGAGCTATACACTTGGATATAATTGTTATTGCAAAAATATTAATTATACATTTAAATTAATTCTCATCAAAACTACAATACATCTTTGATATGGGTTGACTGTGTCCCCACCAAATCTCATCTTGAATTCCCATGTGTTATGGGAAGGACACAGTGGGAGGTAATTGAATCATGAAAGCAGATCTTTCCCATGCTGTTCTCATGCTAGTGAATAAGTCTGACTAGATCTGATAGTTTTAAAAAATGAAAGTCTCCCTGCACAAGCTCTCTTCTCTTATTTGCCATCATGTGAGATGTGTCTTTCACCTTCTGTCATGATTGTGAGGCCTCCTTAGACACGTGGAACTGTAAGTGCATTAGATCTCCTGCTTTTGTAAAGTGCCCTTTCTTGGGTATGTACTTATCAGCAGCTTAAAAACAGACTAATAAAGTTAAGTTGGTACCAGTAGAGTGGGGTGCTGCTGAAAAGATACCTAACAATGTGGAAGTGACTTTGGAACTGGATAACAGGCGGAGGATGGAACAGTTTGGAGGGTTCAGAAGAAGACAGGAAAATGTGAGAAAATTTGAATCTTCCTAAAGAGTAGTTGAATGGCTTTGCCCAAAATGCTGATAGCAATATGGACAATAAAGTGCAGGCTGAGGTGGTCTGAGATGGAAACGAGGAAATTGCTGGGAACTGTAGCAAAGGTAACTCTTGCTATGTTTTAGCAGAGAGACTGGCTGCATTTTGCCCCTGCCCTAGAGATTTGTGGAACTTTGAACTTGAGGTAGATGATTCAGGGTATCTGGTGGAAGAAATTTCTAAGAAGCAAAGTATTTAAGATGTGACTTGGGTGCTGTTAAAGGCATTCAGTTTTATAAGGGAAGCAGAGCATAAAAGTTCAGAAAATTTGCAGCCTGACAATGAGATAGAAAAGAAAATCCTATTTTCTAAGGAGAAATTCAAGCAGGCTGCAGAAATTTGCATAAGTTATAGGGAGCCAAGTGTTAATCCCTAAGACAAAAAGAAAAAAATGTCTTCAGGGGATGTCAGAGACCTTTGCTGCAGTCCCTCCAATCACAGACCTGGAGACCTAGGAAGAAAAAATCGTTTCGTGGGTCAGGCCCAGAATCCTCATGCTGTGTGCAGCCTAGGGACTTGGTGTCCTGCATCCCAGCCTCTCTAACCATGACTGAAAAAGGCCAACATAGAACTCAGGCCATGGATTCAAAGGGTGCAAGCCCCAAGTCTTGGCAGTTTCCATGTGATGTTGAGACTGTGAATGCACAGAAGTCAAGAATCGGGGTTTGGGAACCTCTGCCTAGATTTCAGAGGATGTATGGAAATGCCTGGATGTCCAAGCAGTTTGCTGCAGGTTCAGGGAGAACCTCAATGTGGAAAGGAAATGTGGGGCCAGAGCTCCCACACAGAGTTGCTACTGGGGCACCACCTAGTGGAGCTTTTAGAAGAGGACCATCATCCTCCAGACCCCAGAATGGTAGATCAACTGACAGCTTGCACAGGTTTTGAAACATGCACTATGTTTTAAATCATTATATTATCATATGAAATTGTCTCATGACCCTAAAAATATGCCATCTTTGACTTATTCAACCCATTCCTCTTCTTATGAATTACAAGGATAGTTGATTTTTTTACTAACTCTATAGTTTTGCTTTATTTAGAATGTATATAATTGTAATAATACAGTATGTACCCTTTTCAGAATGTCTCCTTTCACTTATAAATACTCATTTAAGCTTCATTCATGTGTTCCTGTGGATTGATTGCACATTTTTTTTTATTGTTGAATAACATTCCTTGCATGGTTTTACACAAATATGCTTATCAGTTCATCTATTGAGGAACACCTTGGTTATGTCCATTTATTGGTAATTACAAATAAAGGTGCTATATACATTCTTGTGCAGGTTTTTGTGTGGATAAAACTTTTCAAAGAACTGGGTATATATCTAGAAATGTGAATGCTGGGACCTTGTAGTTTGGTAACAATCTGCCAAATGTCCCACTAGAAATGAATGACATTTCCTGTTTTCTAAGTTCTCAAAAACATTTGGAATTATCAGTTATTAGCTTTTAGTTATTCTAACAGGTATATAGTATTATCTCACTGATTTAACTTGCAATTTCCTAATGACAAATGATATTGATAATCTTTCTGTATATTTATCTGCTGTTTGTTGTATAGTCTTTGGTAAGATTTCTTTTGTAATTTTTAAATTTATTTTATTTTACTTAACTTCTATTTTTAGTTTAGGGTACATGTTCAGGTTTGCTATAGGTAAACTGTAAACAAATGGATTCAAATGTTTTCTCTGCTTAGGGAGTTGATGTAGACATAATACACTATAATGTAAGAAAAATTATAAAAGTGAACTAATAAACAGGTCTCTAAGAATGAAGATAAAAAATCATGTAGCAGGTTTTTATCTATGGTTTTAAAAATATGTATTTATATTGCTGTATTCTGAACTGTATTAACTTTCCTTATTTTGATTCTATTTTTGAACAAACATTTAAATTTAAACCTGAGTTCTTGTTTAGAGAATTGTACTAATATTATATTTATATTATTAATATCCACAAATATTACAAACTTCAACAATAAATATCATTTCATTTTTTCTTTTTATAACTTCTATTTTAAGTTCAGGGGTACATGTGCAGTTTTGTTACAGAGGTAAACTTGTGTCATGGGGGTTTGTTGTACAGATTATTTCATCACCCAGCTATTAGCTCTAGTTCCCATTAATATTCCCATAGGATTATTCCTGATCCTCTCCCTCCTCACACCCTCCACCTTCTGGTTGGCCCCAGTGTCAGTTGTTCCCTTCTATGTGTTCATGTATTCTCATCATTTAGTTCCCACTTGTAAGTGGGGCCATGTGGTTTATGATTTTCTGTTCCTGCATTAGTTTGCTTAGGATAATGGCTTCCAGCTACACCCATGTTGTTGCAAAAACTTTGTTTTTATTCTGTCATATGGCTGTGTAGTATTCCATGGTGTATATGTGCCAAATTTTATTTATCCAATCCATCATTGACAAGCATCTAAGTTGATTCTATATGTAGGCTATTGTGAATAGTGCTGCGATGCCCATGTATATGCATATGTCGTTGTTCTTCCAAAGTAGCTCAAGAACCATTTATTGAACAGGGAGTCCTTTCCCCATTGCTTATTTTTGTCAGCTTTGTGAAAGATCAGATAGTTGTAGATGTGCAGTCTTACTTCTAGGCTCTCTGTTCTGTTTCATTGTTTTATGTTTCTGTTTTTATACCAGTACTATGCTATTTTGGTTACTGTAGCCCTATACTGTAGTTTGAAGGCAGGTTTTTGTTTGTTTGTTTGTTTGTTTGTTTGTTTGTTTTTTCTTAGACTCACCTTGGCCATTCTGGCTCTTTTTTGATTCCATATGAACTTTAATGTAGTTTTTTCTAGTTCTGTGAAGAATATCATTGTTAGTTTGATAGGAATAGCATTGCTTTGGGCAGTATTGCCATTTAAATAATATTGATCCTTTTTTCCCATGAGCATGGAATATTATTCCATTTTTTGTGTCATCTCTGAATTTTTTGAGCAGTGATTTGTTGTTCTGTTTGTGGACAATTTTCACCTCTTTAGCTGTATTCTTAGGTATTTTATTCTTTTTGTAGCAATTATGAATGGGATTGCATTCCTGGTTTGGCTCTTGGCTTGACTGTTATTGATCTGTAGGAATTCTAGTGATTTTTGCACATTGATTTTGTATCCCGAGACTTTGTTCAAGTTACTCATCAGCTCAAGGAGCTTTTGGGCCAAGACTATAAGCTTTTCTAGATATGGTATCATGTCTTCTGCAAACAGTAGTAGTTTTACTTATTCTCTTCCCATGTGGGTGCCCTTTATATCTTTCTCTTACCTGATTGCCCTGGGCAGAACTTCCAATACTATGTTGAATAGGAGTGGTGAGAGAGGGCATCCTTGTCTTGTGCCAGTTTTCAAGGGGAATGCTTTCAGTTTTTGTCCATTCAGTATAATGTTGGCAATGGGTTTGTCATAGATGGCTCTTATTATTTTGAGGTATGTTCCTTCAATACCTAGTTTATGGAATGTTTTTTAATAGGAAGTGGTGTTGAATTTTATCAAAAGCCTTTTCTGCATCAATTGAAATAATCGTTCGCTTTTTGTCTTCAGTTCTGTTTATGTGATGAATCACATTTACGGATTTATATTTTTTGAACCAAGCTTGCATCATGGTGTTTACTGGATCATGGTGGATAGGCTTTTGAACATGTTGCTGGATTTGGTTTGCCAGTACTTTGTTGAGGAGTTTTGAATCTATCTTCATCAAGGATATTGGCCTGAAGTTTTCTTTTTTTGTTGTGTCTTTGCCAGGTATTGGTATCAGTATGATGTGGGCCTCTTAGAATGAGTTAAACGGGAGTTGTCATTTGTTTTTTTTGTTTTTTGTTTTTTGTTTTTTTTTTTTTTTTTGAATGGTTTCAGTAGGAATCAGGCCAGCTTTTTTTTTTTTTTTTTGTACATCTGATAGGATTCAGCTGTTAATTTTTACTGCTCTCTAGTTCTGGTTGGTTGGTAGGCTATTTATTACTGATTCAATTTCAGAGCTCATTATTGGTCTGTTCAGAGATTCACTTTCTTCCCAGCTCAGTCTTGGGAGGATGTATATGTCTAGGAATTTATCCATTTCTTCTAGATTTTCTAGTTTATATGTATAGAAGTGTTCGTAATATTCTCTCATGGTTATTCATATTCCTGTGGGTCAGTGATAATCTTTTAAATTAGACTCTTTCCTGTCATGCTGCTGTGTTTCAAGAATTTTTTGTGCGTTTTTGGACACAAGTTATTTACTAGATACTTGCTTTTCAAATAACTTTTTAAACTCCATGACACCTTTTTTCTTTTTTTTAAAAAAATTTCAACTTATATTTTATATTAATGTGTAGGTTTGTTACATAAGTATATTACGTGACACTATGGTTTGGCATGCGAATGATTCCGTCACCCAGGTATTGAGCATAGTAGCCAATAGGTAGTTTTTTAACCCTTTCCCACTCCCCCTCTCCCACCTCCAGTAGTCTCCAGTGTCTCTTTTTTTCAATCTTTCAGTACATATATACCCAACTTTTAGCCTCCACTAAGTGCTAACATGCAATATGTGCTTTTTAATTTCTATATTAATTTGCTTAGAATAATGGAAACCAGCTGCAAGCATCTTGCTGCAAAGATACAACTTCATTCATTTTTATGAATAGATAGTATTTCATGGTGTACATGCAACACATTTTCTTTATTAACTCTTCCACTTATGAGCATCTAGCTTGATTTCATATTTTGCTATTGCGAATAGTGCTGCAGTGAACATATAAGTGCATGTGTCTTTTTGGTAAACCTATTCATTTTCCTTTGGGTATATATCCAGTGATAGGATTCTTGAGTCCAAGGATGGTTCCAAGTTCTTTGAAAAATCTCCAAACTGCTTTCAATAGTGACTGACCTAATCTATATTCCAACCTATAGGTTTACATAGGTGTTCCCTCTTCTCCACAGCCTAATACTTTTTTTTTTTAATTTTTAAAATAATAGTAATTCTGACTGATGTGAGATGATATTTCATTGTGGTTTTCATTTGCTTTTCTCTGATGATTTGTGATATAGTGCATTTTTTCATGTTTGTTGGCCACCTGTATATCTTCTTTTAAGAAGTATCTGCTCAATTGTTTTGACCACTTTTTAACAAGTCCTATTTTCCTGCTTGTCAAATTGTGTAATTTCTTATACACACACACACAGAATATCTAATGTTCTGGGTATCAGACTTTTGTTTGGTGCATAGTATGCAAATATTTTCTCCCACTCTGTAGGTTGCCTGTTTACTCTGTTGATAGTGTCTTTTGATGTGCAGAAGCTCTTTAATTTAATTAGGTCCCACTTGCAGCTTTTTGTTTTTGTTGCAATTAATTTTGAGGTCTTAACCATAAATTCTTTACCAAGGCCTATGTCCATAATTGTATTTGTTACACTTTCTGCCAAAATTCTTATAGTTTAAGATCTTACATCTAAATTCTTAATCTCTCTTGAGTTGATTTTATCATAGAGGGAAAGACAATCATCCAGTTTCATTCTTCTGCATATGATTTGAAAGCTATCCCAGCACCATTTACTGAATAGGGAATCATTTTCCCATTCCTTGCCTTTGTTGACTTTTCAAAGATCAGATGGCTGTATGTGTGTGGTTTTATTTCTGAGTTCTCTATTGTGTTCTATGTGTCTGTTTTTGTATGATACCATGCTGTTCAGGTTTCTGTAGCCTTATAATACAGTTTGAAACTGAGTAATATGAGACTTCTGGCTTTGTTCTTTTTGCTTAAGAGAGTTTTGCTTCTTGGGCTCTGTTTTAATTCCATATGAATTTTGGAATAAGTTTTTCCTAATTCTGTGAAAAATGGCATTGGTAGTTTGATAGGAATAGCACTGAAACTGTACATTGTTTTGGGTAATAGGGCCATTTTAGCAGTATTGATTTTTTTAATCTTTGAGTATGGTACAGTTTGCTATTTGTTTGTGTTATCTGTGATTTATTTCAGCAAAGTGTTGTTCTCTTTGTAGAGATCTTTCACTTCTTGGTTAGATGTATTCTGAGGTATTTTAATTTATATTTTGGTGGCTATTGCAAATGGGTTGCATTCTGTATTTGACTCCCAGCTAAAACATTATTGGTGTATAGAAATGCTACTAATTTCTTACATTGACTTTTTATACTAAAACTTTACAGAAGTCATTTATCAGTTCTAAGAGGCGTTGGCAGAGTCTTTAGGGTTTTCTAGGTAAAGAATCCTATCATTAGTGAAGAGAGATAATTTGAATCTCATTTTCCTATTTGGGTGCCTTCATTTCTTTGTCTTGCATGATTTGTCTGGCTAGGAATTCCAGTACTATGTTGACTTGAAAGGTGAGGGTGGGCATTCTCGTCTTGTTCCTCATCTTAAGGTGAATACCTCCGGCTTTTGTCTGTTCAGTCTGATGTTGGCTGTGGGTTTGTCATAGACAGCTCTTATTATTTTATTGTATGTTCCTTTGATGCCTAACTTGTTGAGGATTTTTATCATGCGGGGATGTTTAATCTTACAATTTTTTTCCATGTCTATCAAGATGATCATATGGTTCTTGTTTTTAATTTTGTTAATGTTGTGAATCACATTTATGTATTCATTCAGTCATCCTTGCATCCCAGGAATGAAGACTACTTAAGTGTGACAAGTTAACATTTTATGTGCTATTGAGTTCACTTTGCTAGTATTTTGTTGAGGATTTTTGTGTCCATATTTGTAAAGAATATTGGCCTGTATTCTTTACAAATGTGTGATGTCTTTACCAGGTATTAGTATCAGGGTGAGACTGGCTTCATAGAACAAAGTAGAAAGGAGTCTTTTATTTATTATTTTTTTGAAATAGTTTCAGTAGAATTGGTACAAGCTATTTGTATACATGGTTGCATTTGTCTGTGAATCCATCTGGTCCAGAATTATGGGGGGTTTGTAGTTTTTTTTATTACTGATCAATTTCTGAATTTGATATTAGTCTGTTCAAGGTTTTGATTTCTTCCTTATTCAGTCTTGAGAAGTTTAGTGTTTCCTGAAGTGTAACCACTGCCTCTAGATATTCCAGCTTGGGTACATAGAGGTGTTCATAATAGTCTGTGAGTGTGTTCTGTTTTACTGTGGAAACAGTTATAACATTATTTTTTTGTTTCTGATGATATTTATTGGGATCATCTCTTTGTATTAATACAGATAGTAGTTTATTAATATTGTTTATTCCTTCAAACAAAAACTTTTGGTTTCATTGATTCTTTGTATGGATTTTTCTGTGTCAATTTTATTCTGTTGCACCCTGATTTTATTTATTTCCCTTCTTCTTATAACTTGAAATTTAGTTTGCTCTTGTTTTTCTAGTTCCTCTAGGTGTAATACAAAGTCAATAATTTTAGATTTTTCTAACTTTTTGAGGTAGGTGTTTGGTGCTAGGAGCTTATTTTTAATAGTGTTTTTGCTGCATCCCAGGGATTTTGATATGTTGTGTCTCTGTTTTCATTTTTTTCAAAGAATTTTTTAAATTTCTGCCTCAATTTCTTTGTTTGCTAAAAGTCATTCAGGAGCAAGAATTTTCATGTAATTGTGTGGTTTTGAGAGATTCTTTGTGTTGATTTCTATTTTTATTCCACTGTGATCCAAGAGTGTGGTTAGTATGATTTCAAGTTTTTTGAATTTACTGTGACTTGTTTTATGGCTGAACATGTGGTTGAGCTTAGAGTATGTTCTGTGTGCAGATAAGAAGAATATATATTCTGTGGTTGATGGTAAAGTTTTCTGTAAACGTTTATTAGTTCCAATTGGTCAAGTGTAGAATTTCAGTACAAAATTTCTGTTAGTTTTTTGCCTTCATTATCTGTCTAATGCTGTCAGCAGAGTGTTGAAATCCTCCACTATTATTTTGTGGCTGTCTAAAGTTTTTGTTTTTTATTTTAAGTCCATAAAAATCTGTTTTATGAATCTGTGTGCTCCAATGTTGGGTGCATATATATTTAGGATAGTTGTCCTCTTGTTAAATTGAATGCTTTATCATTATATAATGCCATTCTTTGTCTTTTTTCTACTATCGTTGGTTTAAAATCTAGTTTAAAAATAGTGACCACTGATTTTTTTTGTATATGTTTTCCATTTGCTTGATAGATCTTTCTCTATTATTTTACTTTGAGCATACGGGTGTTGTTGCCTGTGAGGTGAGTCTTTTGATGAGAGAAGATGAATAGGTCCTTTTTTAAAACAACTTGACTTACTACTCTGTGCCTTCTAAGTGAGGTTTAGACCATTTACGTTCAAGGTTAGTATAGGTATGTGTGGTTATTGTGAAATTTTTAGCTGTTTTATTTGAATTTTATATTGTGTGCTTGGTTCATAGGGTCTGTGAACTATGTACTTAAGTGAGGGGTGTGTGTGTGTGCGTGTGTTACCAAGTATTGTTCTTTCATTCACATGTTTAGAATCCTCTTGTAAGGCTGACCTCATAGTATTGAATTCCCTCAGTGCTTGCTTCTCTGGAAAATATTTTCTTTCTTCTTCACTTATGAAGCTTAGTTTGGCAGGATATGAAATTCTTGTTTGGAATTCCTTTTCTTTAATAATGCTGAAAATAGGTCTCCAATCTCTCCTGCATTGTAAGGTTTCTGCTGAGAAATCTGCAGTTAACTTGATGAGGTTCCCTTTGTATGTGATCTGACTTTTTTCTCCAACTGCTTTAAGACTTTTTTTTTTCTTTAGTATTGACCTTGGACAGTCTGCTACATGCCTTAGTAAAATTCATTTTGCATAGTATCCTGTTGGTGTTCTCTGGATTTCTTGTATCTGAATGTCTATCTGACTAGGAATATTAGAAAATTTGTCTTAAATTATTCCCTGAAATATGTTTTTCAGGTTGTTTACTTTTCTTCTTCTTTTTCATGACAGCCAACAACTCATACATTTGGTTGTTTTATGTAATTCCATATTTGTTGAGGACTTCATTCATTTTTTAAAAATTATTTTTTATATAGTAAAGATCGGTATTTTTATTTTTAAACTACCTTTTAAAAAGCAGATCAATTTCAATTTTAAGAAAGTATAAACTTTCTTTTTTTCATAGATTGTACATTTGATGTTTATATCTACAAACTCATCATCAAACACAAGGTCATGTAGACTTTCTACTTCATTTCCAGAAATTATATTATGTTGTGTTTTACATTTAGGCCTATGTTCCATTTTGTGGTGTTTTTTGTGAAAGATATAAAGTTTGTGTCTCAGTTCATTTGTGCATATGGATATCCAATTATTGTACAGCTCTTTATTGAAAACACTATTTTTCCCCTTTGAAGTGCCTTTGTTCCTTTCTCAAATATTAGTTGATTATATCTGTATGGGTCTATTCCTGGGCTCTCGAATCTGTTGCATTGGTCAATATGATCATTCTTTCACCAAAACCAAGCTGTCTTGATTACTGTAATTTTGTAATAGTTTTGAAGTCATGCATTGTGAATATTCCAAAATTGTAATTCATTTTTTTTTTGGAAACAGGTTATTACTCTGTTGCCAGGCTGGAGTGAAGAGGCATGATCACAGCTCACTGTAACTTTGAACTCCTGAGTGCAAGCAATTCTCCCACTTCAGCTTCATGAGTAGCTGAGACTACAAGAGTGCACCACCAAATCTTGCCAATTAATAAAAAAAAAAAAAAAAAAAAAAAAAAAAACTTATATGGAGAGGTGGGGACTCACTATGTTGCCTAAGCAGGTATCAAACTAGGGCCTGAAGTGATCCACCTGCCTCAGCCTTCCCAAGTGCTTTTAGTATTCTTGTTGATGCCCTTTCATGAAAACTTTATTATCAGTTTGCCAACATGCAAAAAAAAACTCATTGGAATTTTGATTAGAATTGCATTGGATTTATAAATCAATTTGAAAAAATAGATATCTTAACAATCTTGAGTGTTTCTGTCAATAAACATGAACTGTATCTTTATTTATATCTTGATTGATTTTTTAATCAGAGTTGTATAGGTTTCCTCATATAGCCCTTGGATTTATCTAGCTAGATCTATAAGTAAACATTTATTTTTATTTGATTTTTTTTCTAATATATGCCTTCAGTGGTGTGACTATCATTCTGAACACTGCCTTCCATAATTCCACAAACTTTATAAAACCATATTCTCGTTTTCATTTAATTTAAAATATTTTTAATTTGTTATTGAGACACTAATTAACACGTGAACTATTTAGAAGTTTGTTAATCTAAAAGTTTGAAATTTTCTAGCTCTTCTTCTTTCGTCGTTTTCTAGTCTAACTCCATATGAGTCTAAGAATATAGTTTGTCTAATTTTTTAATTTGTTAAGAAGTTCTTTGTGGTCCATCATGCAGCTTATCTTGGTAAATATTCCATGTAAGTGTGATAAGAATATATTTTATATAAATATATTTATAATAATAGATTTATAATAATAATTACAATTATTAATATTAAAAATTTATAATTAATATTTAAAATTATTTAAAATATAACAAATAATATACTACAAATACATTTATATATAAATTTAATTATAAATATATTATTTATTGTTGGTTGAAATATTTATAAATGCCAATTAATGTTAATGGAAAAAACTGTTAGGGCCAACTGTATACTAACCTATTTTCTGCCTGTTGAATCTAAAAATTACTTATAAAGAGATGTTGAAATATTTAGTGACAATGGGGGATTTGTCTATTTCTTTGATGTAGTTATGAGAATCTAACCTATTGCATTTTTCCTTTTTCTGTATAACTTTTGAAAATATTTCCTGCAAGACAGTTTTACTGGCAACAAATTCTATCAACTTTTGCCTATCAGAATAAGTTGCTTTTACTGCTTAATTTTGATTAATAATTCTCCTGGATATAGAATTCTAGATTTGCATTGGGGAGTTATACATGATATAAATGATGAATTGATGGGTGCTGACGAGTTGATGGGTGCAGCACACCAACATGGCACAAATATACATATGTAACAAACCTGCACGTTATGCACATGTACCCTAGAACTTAAAGTATAATAAAAATAAATAAATAAATAAATAAATAAATAAATAAAAGAAAAAAAAAGAATTCTAGATTTGTGTTTTTTTTTTTTAACAGATTAGTCCATTCCACTGTCTTCTTGCCTACACAATTTCTGAGACAAGTCTAATGAAATCCCTATGCCTGCTCCTCTGCAGATAAAGCATTTTTGCTTTTATTATTTCATTCCAGATTTTCTATTTATGATTTTCTGCAGTTTAAATATGATATGTCTATGTATACATTATTTGGTTTTTATTTCCCCTGGTATTCTCTGAGCTTTCAGTATCTGTGATTTTGTGTCTGTCCTTGATTTTTGAAAATTATCACTTATTATTACTGTAAATATTTACTATTTATTATCTCTTTCTCCTTATTCTGGTATTCTCATTATGCATATATTCTAGGTTTTGCAGGTGTCTCAGAATCATTGGATATTCTGTTATATATTTTTTCTTTTTTCTCTTGCATTTCAGTTTTGTGAGTCTATTGATATTATGTCAAGAGTTTTGATTTTTTTAAACTATATCCAGTCTACTCATGAATATGTCAAATACATTTTCCACTTCTGTTAGAGTGTATTTTTTATTTCTAGCATTTCCTTTGGATTTTTTATAAGTTTACCTTTTGCTTACTTTACCTATTTGTTTATGCATGCTCTTTAATTTTTACATTAGGATCCTTAGCAAAACAATTATATTTATTTTAAGTTACCATTCTGATAATCCCAAAATCTTTGCCATATCTGAGTTTAATCCTAATGTTTTCTTGTCTCTTCACATTTTATATTTTGCCTTTTAGTATGCCTTGTAATTTTTGGTTGAAAGCCATACATAATATATTGAGTAAAATAATCTGAGTTCAAGAAAGTGTGGTGGTTCTTCCTAAGACTGGATCACTGGAGTAATGAACTTTCAATCTCATTAACACTTAGCCCCTACCAATTTGTGAATCACAGTTTAAGTGCTTCTACTATTACTACTCTAGCAATGGAATTGTACTCCTAGGATTTTGCTTCTGGTAAGGTGTAAATCTTCATATTCTTTTGACTTTCTGATTTGCAAAGTGGCAGTATGTCCTCAATACTTTTATGATCTAAGAAAAGTTGTTAGTTTCTAGTTTGTCCAGATATGTCTTATTTTGAAGATAGAGGTGATGACTCATGTGATGGTTAATACTGAGTGTCAACTTGATTGGATTACAGGATGAACTACTGATCCTGGGCATGTCTTTGAGGGTGTTGCCCAAGGAGATTAACATTTGAGTCAGTGGACTGGGGCAGGCAGACCCACCCTTAATCAGGTGGACACCATCTAATAAGCTGCCAGCTAATATAAAGCAGACAGAAAAACATGAAGCGATGAGATGGGCCTAACCTCCCAGCCTACATCTTACTCTCGTGCTGGATGCTTCCTTCCTTCAAACATCAGACTCCAAGTTCTTCAGTTTTGGGAGTCGGACTGGCTCTCCTTGCCCTCAGCTTGCAGACAGTCTATTGTGGAACCTTGTGATTGTGTAAGCTAATACTTAATAAATTCCCATGTGTATGTACATGTGTGTGTGTGTATGTATAAAAGAGGATGTATGTATCATGTTAGTTCTGTTTCTCTAAGAGAACTCTGACTGATTCAGCTTCCAAGCCTTTTATATCTTAGAGCAGAAGTATAAGTCCTCTTTTTTTTCCTTTGCTTTATTTTACTGTGTGGTTTTAAATTACTCTCTGATGTTCCTTGCTTTAACCCTGAAGAATTTTCTCTAGTGTTTCTTATATGGAGTCTGATAACAATTAATTCTCTCAGTTTTTGTTCAGTTGAAAATGTTTTTATTTTGCCTTCCTTTTTGAAACATTGTTTTTCCAGATATATATTTCTCGGGTGACAGGTTTTTATTCATTCAGCCCTTTGAATATGTTCTCCTACTGACTCTGTCTTCCTATTTTTTAAACAAGAAGTTAACTGTTTATCTTCATGGAGTTTCTTTGTACATGATTGGCTGTTTCTCTTTTATTGCTTTTAAGAGTTCCTCTATGCTTTGACCTTTAGCATTTTTACTGTATGTTATGTCTGTGTGAATTTGTATTTATCCTACTTAGATTCTGTCAAGTTACTTGAATCCGTGTAAGCATTTTCAATTAATTTCAGAAATTTAAAAACATTATTTATTTGAATTCATTTTTGCATCCTTTCGCTTCTCTTCTTCCAGTACTGTCTTTATGCATATCTTGGTATACCTAATGGTATTTGTATTAATCAATGTTTTCAAGAGAGAAAGAGAACCAGTTGTGTGTGTGTGTGTTTGTGTGTGTGTGTGTGTGTAAATTGGCCTCACATAGCAGGTAAGTCTCAAATCTGAAGGGCAAGATGATAACACAGGAGAATTGATATTATAGTCTCAATTCTGAAAGCAGCTTGGAGACAGAATTCCTTTTCCTTAGGGGACTTCAGTCTTTTTCTCATAGAGCTTTCAAATAATTGATGAAGTTCACCAACATCATGGAGGGTAATCCGCTTTCCTCAAAGTTTACTGATTTAAGTGTTAACAAATCTAAAACACATTCATGGCAAAATCTACAATGGTGTTTGATCAGTATCTGGACACCATAGCCTATCCAAATTAACCTGAATTTACCCCATCACAATATCCCACATTTCTCTAAGATTATTTTCTTTCTCTCTGTCTCTTTTTTTTTTCTCTCTCTCTCTGTAACCCACTTTTTGTATTGTATAATCATTATCAATCTATCTTCGAGTTTACTAATTCTATGTTCTACCAGTTCAAATTTGGTTTTCATCTTGCTAGTGAAGTTTCTTATAAGTTATTATAGTTTCCTTTTCTTTTTCTTTCTTTTATCCTATAGAGACAAGATCTTGCTATGTTTCCCAGGCTGGTCTCAAACTCCTGGCCTCAAGCAATCTTCCTGCCTCAACCTTCTAATATGCTGGGATTAGCAATGTATGTCATCATGCCTGGCCAATTATTGTAGTTTTCAATTCAAAAACGTATGTACAGTTTATTTTTATAATTTCTCTTTATTAATATTCTCTAATTTATGTAACACTGACTATAACTATCTTTACTTCTTTGATCATGTTTTGTTGTTGTTGTTGTTTTTCCTTAAGTGTATTTAAAACAGTTACTTTGATATTTGAATTTGACATCTGGTCTCTTCACTAGCTCTTTATTTTGCCTATTTGCATAGTATATGTATATGTTTATGAGTCACAGTTCTGTAATTTATTTTTGCATATTATACTGTAAATGTACTTACTTTCTCTTCCTGTTAGTACTCTCATTTAAGTCACCATACTCCACTGGACATTTTTACTTAAAACTGGAAATATTAGATATATTGTAGCAACTCAAATAACAACTATTCATCCCTCTAGTGTCTCTTACTGCTGTTTGCTTACTTATTTAACCACTGGCTGTACTATTTTAGTGAAGCGTATTACCTCCACAGGGTGAAGTCTTGGTATTGTTTCTTAGATGATGCAGCCTTGGCTATGCACAGAGTCACACTTGGATGAAAGTGGTTTAACAGGACTAAGTTTGATTTTATCTTTCCCTGAGTATGTCTGTTAGGCTCCACTAATTTTTAGCTAATTCCTCTATTGTTTTCAAGATGGTCCTATGGCATAAATTGCCCCACAGTTTAATCCAGTTAAATCCAGAGTCCTTTGTGCGGATAGCTTTTGAGGTAAATGTTTGAGATTTTTTTTGTCTAACTTAGATGGAGTCATCTCAGCTTTGTATTTTCTTATTTTTTCTCTGGCAAACAAACTGGCTAATTGTTTAGGTCTTATTTCCCATGAAGCATCAGTCTTTACTAATTTGCTTACTAACAAGACCTCCAATATTTTTTATGTCACCCTTCAACTTGAACTTCTCAATACTCTGTTTCAAATAGAGGCATTTCCTTTGGGTAAAACTTCAGAGTTCTCTGATTTGTGGTCTGCCTCTTTGCATTGCAAATAATCTGATGTCCAACTCTGGAGCTGATGGTTGAGAGAGGATGCTTCTCTCTAGGTGACACCTTTTTGGAGCAGAGTGGGAGGTGAAACTGTTCTTCCTGCTTGCTTCCCCTCCATAAAACTTCTGCCTTACAAACAAATTGGGGTAAATATTATGATGCCAAATATTCTTGAGGTTGATATGCATCTTGTGAGTTGGGCTGGAAAGAAGAAAGAAACCCCCCATCTTTTGGTTATACTACTCTAGAATTTAACTTTTTCCAATGTGTAACTATGGGGAATAGAAAATTTTGGTGGTTTTTCCCTCCTGAAAAGGTACAATATCTCTAGAATTAGAGCTTGAAGAAGGGAGCTCTGTGTTTTTTACTGTACATGCCTGGAATTTCCATCTTACTGAAGTGGAAGGGAAGAGAAAGGGATATGCTCACATTTTAAATTCCATAGATTCACTATTTTTACCAAGTTCAAGTAAATTTTCTTGAATATCTCATTTGTTTTATCTCCTTAGAATAATTTCAAAAGAGTTTTTTTCAATGATTTTTACCAGTAGTGTTTGTTTCTTGAAAAACTTGTCCATGGACCTTCTGATGGTGCCATTTCAGAAGTAAGTTTCTATATTCATATTATACTTTAAATGTACTTATTTTCTCTGCCTGTTAGTACTCTCATTTAAGTCACCATACTCCACAGAATGTTTACAAATTATTCTTATTGCATCTTCATGCACTGTCTTTTTTCCTTCAACCTAATTTGTAGATAATACTTAAAATGTGTTAATGTGGAGCAACAGGAATTCTGATTCATTACTGGTGTGTCAGCAAAACAGTGCAACTACTTTACAAGACACTTTAGGAGTTTCTTATAAAATTAAATATGTTTTTACCAAGTGATTCAGCATTAGCACTCATTGGTATTTATCCAAATGAGTTGAAAACTTATTTTCTACACAAAGTAAGAGTGGATAATAATGGATATTTGGATATTTATGACAAGTGTTTTCATATCTGCTAAAATAAGGAAGCAACCAAGATGTTTTCCAGTAAATGAATCAACTACAAAACATTTAAAATACGTAATATTTTTCTACAGTAAAAAGGAATGAGCTCTCAAGCCATGAAAAGAGGTAGAGAGATCTTAAATGTGTATTTCTAAATGAAAGAAGCCAATCTGAAAAGACTATATACAGTATAATTCCAACTATATGACATTCTGGAAAAGGTAAAACTATGGAGACAGTAGAAATATTAATTACTGCCAACTCTTGGGGCAGGGAGACGTGAATGGTGGATCTCAGAGGTCTTTTACTCTATATGATACTATAATGATAGATACATACATGCCATTATACATTTGTACAAATTTACAACCCCAAGACTGTACCCTAATGAAAACTAGGAACTTTGGTTGATTATTTTGGGTCAGTGTAGGTTCATCAGTAGTAACAAATGCACTGCTGAGGGGACGATGATGATAGGAGAGAATATGCATGTGTAGAGGCAGGGAGTATTTGGGAAATCACTTTACCAACTGTTTATTTTTCTATAAACCAAAAATTGCTCTAAAAAGTAAACTCAATTATAAAATCAATCTTTATCTGTTTCATTGCATCAAAAGTCACATATAAATTTATCTTCAAGGATTTGAGATACAATAATAAACTATGTGCTATAAAGTATTTGAAACAGTGTATTAGCTTTCAAATCACTTTACTCATTTATTTAAAGATAAACTCTTCAATAGTGTCCTGATATTTTTCTTGAGATAAAATCTCCTTAACAGGGCATGCGAGACCATTAATAAGCAGATTTCTGTATATTTGTGACAACTTACGTTGCACCGTATTGACAACCTTTCATTCTCTCTATTGTGTTGTTATCACATTGGCTTGGGATTCTTGTTACATGATGTGTTTAGACTTAGAAAACTTATACAAAAAATATTCTTGCCAACTCATTATAACTTTTCCATCTCATAGCTTAGGCATCTAGTGTAAATGCTCATCTCATGTGATCTGAGAGCACTGTACATTCCTCATATTACACAGGATTAATTTGGGGACTTAACTGGCTATAGAATATGAGATTTGGGAGCGTACAGTGCACATGTACCCTAGAACATAAAGTATAATGAAAAATACAACAACAACAAAAAAGATCTTATGACTGCAGGACTAACACTTAGAGTAGTGCCTGGCAAGAAAAAAGATTCAAAAGAGGAGAAAGTTTTAAGCATTATTTAATCCCTATAGACAGTACCTTTTCACTATATTCCAGAAGATAAATGCAGTTAAATCTATGGTCATGATTTCAATAAGTAATTTAAGCCGGTTTCAGAATTTACAAGTTAATGGCTTGGATAAGTTTTAGTTTGTTTTGTTTCTTCCTTTTGTTTGTTTAAGCTTACTGAGAGCATTTTAACAGGGGCATTAATAAAATGTAAACAAACCTTTAAGCAGCACTGGCATTAGTTCTCCTTTTGGGTTCTCTAGTTTGAGAGAGCACCCAACATATGATTTTAGGCAATATTAGCTAGATACCCATCTGAATTGAGTTAGAACTAAACTATAATTAGAACTGTCTTGGTTATGAATTAATTATTGTGATAATAGTACTTTTATATAAATATTTAGTTCTGGAGATGGACAATGTAGCAAAAGGTTCTGTGTGATATTTTATAACTTAATATTACGGTGTATTTAAGTGAATATTTGATGATTTATAGTAAAGTTCAGGCTTTAGGTACCCAAACTAAAAAGTTCTTATTTTCATAAACCTAAGGGAAGTGAGCTACACAATTTTCAACATATTTCTCCCTAATGGACTTTGACTTTCAATGATTATTCTTAAAAAAAAAAAAAAAAATTTCTTAACTCTTTAAGTATTTTATGTTCGGTAGACCTTCTTATGAAGTAAAAATAGTAATTATGTGTGTATTACTCACACTGATATGTGTTGTTGTCTCTCTTTATATCTCCTTCCTATACTTCTTATACTTTTGTATCTCCTTCTTATACTTTATATCTCCTTTCTATACTTCCTGTTCTATTCCCCATAGCTACACCCTGCAAAGGTTAAATTCTAGAGGAGTATAACCAAAAGATTGGGGCTTCTTTCTTCTTTCCAGCTCAATTCACGAGGCACGTACCAACCTCAAGTACAGTATAGTGAGAATATTGGGCATCACAATATTTACCCCAATTTATACTTTTATAAATTTTTAATTATTTATACCTGATATAACATTATATGTAATGTTCATTTTTCATTCTCTATTTAACAAACATATATATCATTCCAGATACTGTTCTAAAAACTGAAAAATTATTAGTGAATCTAACAGATATAGCCTTTTCTCCCCAGGTAAATCTTATAGTCTACAGTAGAACAAAAACACCGAGGAAAGTAATTAATGTAAAATCTCAACTGTAATGTGATGAAATATATCTTAAAACTTCTAGTTATAAAAGAAAGAATAAAATAAATTAAATTTTACACAAATTTAATCTTTCATACTTGAGTTTTAGGGATAAGTGGAAATGCAATAAAACTGTCAAAATTAGACTTAAACATTTCTGAAAACATGGCTTGTCATTGAGTTAGAATTTTTAATTTAATCTCATTATTTTAAATAAATTCTGCAACTGATAAAAACAAGCTTACTTCTCTTTAAATTTAATGTTACTCAAAATGTTAAGATAGTTATATTTGGTTGCTACATAACAATAATAAATTCAAGAATAATAGCTTATCATCTAGCTAGAAGCTTTACACCTAACCTCATTGATCATCTAAGACAGCAATGGAAGAAAATTAGTTTAGATCTCTAGTCATAGCTTTCAGAACTAATATATAACTTTATTATTGCAATTCTCTGCTGGGTAGACTTTACATTTGTGCAATCCATTTGATTTAAACTCCAGTTGCCAAGTGCCTCATTCCAAACTACATAACTTTAAATCTTTTACTCCCATTGCACATGCTTTTAAATTCCTTTACTTGTTTCTGATATGCTCTTCAAATGGTTCTGAGAAAGACTATATTTGTTATTATATTAATATTGTTCTTGAATAAAGCTGTTATAGTAAGTGCTTCATAAAATACACGATTGTCCTAACAATAAGAAATTAAAACTTATTGGCCCGTTATTGCAAAGGATTATAAAGGTTACAGGCAGGCAGTGGAAAAAAGAATATTGATATTTTTTGCCATTCTTTTTGTGAGATTCTTAAATAATATGGGAATCTCTGAAAGCCATTTATCTTGTTTTATATGAAATTTAATTTTTCTAAAATAGTTTGTAAGATTATTTCATGTATTTTGGTAGCAATAGCTAAGTATGCAGCAAGGCAAGAGTAAAGAAATTAATTGTTGAATAAAATTCTCACTTCGAAATTCACGTAAAGGGCTTCAGGACTGGCGAACTCACTGAACTTGGAGATAATTTCTTAACATCCTCTAGTAAGATGTGCCAGATACCTGTAAGAGTCTGGAAAGTGGATACCATTATCTAGATCTTACTAATATCTATTCGGATACATACAAAATTCACCTTTTGCTCTGATGCTTCTTTGAGTGAGAAAATAAACATGGCACACTAATATTTTAAATATATGTATTTTTAAAATAAAATTCACAAATAATCCGATGACTAGAACATTCTATTGGGTCCTTAATTTAAAAAAAAAAAGCCTACATGATTGGAAATCAGGAATAATTATTCTTCACTATGTAAGGATAATTTTGAGGACAAAACAATTCAGACATTTTCATGCAGCGACTGGATAATCTATAATTATTTGTTATCCATAAAAACTGCTAGAAGGAACCTGTGGAATAAATATATTTAGAAGGTGTTGTAATAATTTAATGTGGTTATTTGAAAACCCAACCACTCTATATCAAATCAGAAATTTGAAATGTATATTTACTTTGTCATATTTGCTTATATCTAAAACCATTTTAATCTTTTAAAATATTAATATTTTTTAATTATTCTTTAAGTTCTAGGGTACATGTGTGGAATGTGTAGGTTTGTTACATAGGTATACACATATCACGGTGGTTTGCTGCACCCATCAACCCATCATCTACATTAGGTATTTCTCCTAATGCTATCCCTCCCTCAACCCCACACCAAGTGATAGGCCCCAGTGTGTGATGTTTCCCTCCCTGTGTCCATGTGTTCTCATTGTTCAACTCCCACTTATGAGTGAGAACATGCGGTGTTTGGTTTTCTGTTCTTGTGTTAGTTTGCTGAGAATGATGGTTTCCAGCTTCATCCATGTCCTTCCAAAGGACATGAACTCATCCTTTTTATATCTAATCTTTTAAAAACAGACCACAACAACAATTTACAAAATCTCTTTTATACTTTTCTAATATTATATTTTACGTTTGTTCTTTCTGAACTGCCTACTCTTTCAATAGGCCAAGAATTATTTCTAATATTGCACATCTTTTTCTTTTTCTCCCATTTCTCCATGTTTTAGAATTGAACTATTAAAATTAATATACTATGTAAAATTAGTGAAGAGCTTTAATAAGCAACTTCAAATTAACTGTTGACAGGTTTCTATCAGTTCAGCAATGGTTTAGCACAGTGAGGAGCACAGGTTCTGGGTCAGATTGCTTTGGTTTTAATTCTGATTCCGTCAGTTAATAGCTGTGAGATCCAGTGCAAATCACTTATACTTTTTAAGCTTCAATTCTCTCATCTTTAAAATTAGGGTAATAATACTTAATTCAAAGGATTTTGAAGATTAAGTGCAATAATGCGTGAGAAGTATTCTGTACAGTACAAGACTAACATGTAAGTATTTAACACTTGTGAGCAATTATTGCCATTAGTTATTATTCAATACAGAGTTAACAATGAGAAAAACACAGAGAAATTTTCTCCATTCTATTAGTGACTAAGTCCCATAGGTAATTTTATGTTCCTCATATATATAAATTTATTGAGCAGAATAATTTCAAAATACTCCACTGTTAACCATATGCATCAAACACTGAACATTAGTCATATAATGAACTTTTAAATTTTAACATGTTAATATAATTCTATATTGTCACTAGCATTTTTTTTTTTTTTTCATTTTAAGAAAGAAACTGCTTTTGTCCATTCCTGCTGGTGGAGCTCTAATTTTTATGGTTGTATTATCTCCATAATTTAAATGAATATATAAAATGAATCAGGGTAAAAATGTGGGAAGCAAAACTGGGTTACTTACTATGTGTGAGTCGCTGTATTAAGTCATTAGCCTATATTAATTCAATGAACATGAAAATACCACCCAGGGGTTATTGCCATCATCCCCATGTCACAGATAAAGAAAGTGAAGCTTAAACTAGATAAGTAATTAATTCACAGTCGCAGAATGGCACCATACTTCTTTTCATGACAAAGGTTTGCTATTTGAATGTTACAACATAGTTGAGATTCACAAGGGTCTGAATATTTTTATAATTTGTATATTAACTTTGTGGAAATGATAATAACAAAGTACATATAAAAATAGATCTTTGTAAACTTTTGGAACATAATTTAGCTTCAGATGTGATGGATTTGCAATTACTTATTTTAGAAATTGGCATTTTTTTTTCCTGTGAAGAGTCAGGAAGCAAATATTTCAGGTTTTCCAACCCATACAATTCTATCACGTATTCTTCTTCAATTTTGTTTTCTTTCATTGTTTATACAGTGGTTTAAAGATGTAAAACTATTTTTAGTTCTTAGGCCAGATTTAAAGAAGCGACTGGCTGAATATAACCTGTGGGATGTAACTTGTGTGTTGTTGACTCCTGGTCCAGAACAAAACTAATTGTTCATCTTTTATTGTTATGCAAGTATTTGGACAAATAAGCACATGTATGAGACCACATACAGTAGAAATATAAAATAACAGTGACAAAGTTTTAACAATATTTTATTATTAAAATAGAAGTAAATTCAGATATACAATATGTACATTGTTTTGTGTAAAGCAAATGACTAAAATATGGCTTATAATTGTGCCCTATACAAGGGACACTGTTCTTCTGAACATAATGCTTTTGAACAAAAGTCTCATAGAGTTGTCAACTGATGTCACAGCATGAAAAGAATCTTGTCTTCATATTGTGTCACATTGCTTTTGCCAAATAATTTTTTCTTTAAGGATTATTAAAAAGTAGTGGTAAATAAAGTTTTTTAACTATATAGAAACAATGTTAACAATATTTCCCTTCATATTGTTTTGTGTTAACATATAATTAAAACAAAAATTTAATAAATTACTTAACGTACTTAACTGTCCCAAAATGTGGAGAGGATTCTATGTTTCTTTTAAAGAAATAATGCCAATTTAATGACCTTTATTTATGTCTTTTATCTGATTGCTTTGACTATGACTTCCAGTATTATGCTGAATAAAAGTAGTGAAAGTGGGCATCCTTGTCTTGTTTCAGTTTTCAGGGGAAATGCTTCATCTTTTCCCCACTCAATATAATGTTGGCTGTGGGTTTGTCATAGATGGTTTTAATTACCTTAAGCTGTGTTCCTTCTATGCTGATTTTGCTGAGGGTTGTAATCCTAAAGGGATGCTGGATTTTGTCAAATACTTTTTCTGTGTCTATAGAGATAATCATATAATTTTTGTTTTTAATTATATTTGTGTGGTATATCACATTTATTGACTTGCTTGTGTTAAACCGACACCGCCTCCTTAGTATGAGACCCACTTGATCATGGTGTATTATCTTTTTGATATACTGTTGAATTGAGATAGCTAGTATTCTGTCAGGGATTTTTGCATCATGTTCATCAGGGATATTGGTCTGTAGTTTTTTGTTGTTGTTATGTACTTTTCTGGTTTTGGTAGTAGAGCAATATTCACTTCATAGAAGGATTTAGGGAGCATTCCCTCTTATTATGCAGATATCTTTAGGGTAAAAATAACATAAGTTTTTATTACATTAATTTATGTAAGATTAAAATAAAATATAGTCAGGGTAAAATCACTTCTAAAACACAAAGTAAAATGTGATTTTAAAAATAATATAATATATCTAGTAATGCTTACCTACTATTTTTAAAATATATTTTTATATGTTTCCACGAAAAATTGACTATTTAAAATTCTGCTTGTGTTTTCATGGAAGATTTTTGAGTAATCTTTTCATACTATGATATTAATTCTTTGTGCATCTTATAGATCACAAGCAGTTATTTGGAGTATAATTAATTTGTCATCTGATTTCAGTTTGTTCTTCCATACAAAAAAATATAATTAATAATATATTATTTTATGGTTTTTGTGTTTTCTGTTTTCCTGAATCAGACCTTTTTCACTAGAACCAGTTACATTCATTTTTCTTAATTTTTCTAATATGTTATAGTTTTATTTTCAATAACTATATCTAAAAATGAACAGAAATTATTTATTTTATATACAATGTTTTTGAGAGTACACCTTTGATTTTTCTTTCCCATAATTTCATCAATTACAGCTAAATAAATTAACCATTATTCCTTATTGATGGTACCATCTTTTCTCAATTCTATTTGTTTATTACTATTATAATGCTAGTTGATTTCATTATACTAATTTTATTTTGAGTCTTCAATAGTTTGTGGGTATTTTTTCAAAAGCCAATTAAAATTCTAAGATGTGTATTTCTGTTTTTGATCTTATGATTCACTTGCAACAAATTCAAGAAACCACTCATGAATTATCATTGTCATTTCAGTAAATTCCTATATTTATTTAACAGAATTGATATTTTGAAATTGCCTTCAAAACCACAAAAATTGCACACCTCTCAGTATAACTCAGATACATTTATTTACTTTAATAATTTTGTTGCTCTATTCGTACGAGCCCTCTATATTTTCTATATAATGTTTTTAGGGATTTTATTTTTGCCAGCATTGTAAATGAAGTTTTAAAATGATCTCTGATTGTTGTTGCTGCCTTAAAATGGAATGCTTAGAATTCTATTATAGGGCACTAAAATAGAAAGGAATGTGCTATGGAAAATGTTCTTTTCTTGTTTTCCAGAATTAGCTAGTACAATACAAAACTGAATTTAAAGACGTAGACAGTACTTGACATTCTGAAGAGAGTTCATTCATGGGGGGCCATCCTCTTTAGGACATATGAAATGTACCCTAACTGGCTCTAACCATCAGCATCCTTGTGGATTTCAGTTAAATTATAGCCAAAATAATATTTTCTCTAATTTTGATCCTATTGAATTTATTATTTTCACCATTACTAATTAATTTTGGCTAGGAGAATGCATTTTGTTATATTTAATTTTTTAATTTCCTGCTCACTAGAGATGGAAATTAGGAATAGTTACCAAATTTTATTGTGTGATCTGTCAGCATCTAAAAGTAAACGGTTTTATATATACTTTAATTTGTTCATTTAAAAATTCATATTGTTGTATTTCCCTAATTGACGAAGTCTTGCCCTGCTAAAATAAACATTACTCGATCATAATGCATATTTCAACAGGTACTTAAATTTTATTTTATTTGGTTATGTTTTCTCTAGATTTATTGTATCTAAGACAATTTTGATCAATATATAATTTTTAGATGTTTTGTGTTATATGTAATATAATTTGGTTTTTACATATGCTCAAAAATAATATTTTTACATCAATAGATGAAAAAATAAAGGGTGTTAATTATAGCAATAATTTTTACATTAGAAATAAAGAGGTCTTGAGGTGCAATATGACATTAATCTAAAGAAGGAACTATGTATTTCAAACATGACTGACTTGTGTTCCCCATTCTAATTTTCTTTTAGGTTGAAGTATTAATTTTTGTAGCCGATAATATGATTGTATTTGGAGATAGAGTGTTTAAAGCAGTAATTAAGTTTAAATGAGGTCATTAGAGTGGGATCTAATCTAATATAACTAGTTTCCTAATAAAGTGAAAGATTAGGACACACAAAACAGAAGACCTTATGAGGGAACAGGAAGAGGATGAAGATCTACACAAAAACCAAAACGAGAGGGCTCAGAGAAAAATCAACCCTGCTGACACTTTGTTCTCTAACTTCTACTGTCCAGAATTGTGAAAAAATAAATTTTATTGGTGAAGCCACTCAGTGGCTTTGTTGCAGCAACCCTGGTAAACTAATGCAATATAATATCTATTTATTTAATGAGATGTGGATACAGTCATATCTCCTGGAAATGTTTGGTTTATTTTTGAAGGAAATATTTTATATTAGAATAAAGATCAGGGTTACATAAAAAATAAATGCAGTGCAGGAAATCCTAGCAAAACTATAAGCAGTGTTCACTTTTGTAATAATGTGCCTACTTTAATGGTTTTATTTTGGGTTATCTGAGTGTTTTAGCTAAACAAAAAAATACTGAAAATCATATGCAACATGTAAGCTGTAATAACTTAACTTAACTCCATGTGCTGAACCCCAACTTGCCGAGACTCAATTGGAAATAAACACAGTTCTGTAAACTAAAGAATTTCAATGTCCTCACCACATTTTGATAGAAAAGTAAGGCAAAAGTATGTTCATCTTTTTTGAAGAATGCTTGTTACTTTTTTTTCATGTTTTCGTTTGCTTTTTCATTGAAAATGTCACCAACACATTTTTCTCTCATAAATTGGCCATACTTGCTAAGCTGAAACTGTGCAGTTACCTCTATGTAACTATTTTTAATGTCCTCTACATACTGCTAAGACAATGGCTTTTTATTTCTCAAACTAGCAATTTAGAAGAAGGGAATATATCACATGGGGTATACGAAGCCATAGGTGAGAAGCCCTGGTTTCTAGAGTTAACTTTAATGTAACAACTCGCTCAGGACTTGGTTCCTTTAAGAAAAACATTAATTATCTCTTGAGACTATTCTTACTATTTACTTTCTTTAGGAGACAAAAGATAATCACAGTTTGGAAAATATGGCTTATACTTCGAAAACTAGAATAGCAATTCAGGAAAGATGTCTGTAGCTAACATGGAAGATAACTGTAAGCTTATATTGTTGCTTATATTTTTAACAGAATGCAGGGCAAAGATCTTGTCTTTTGTATCTTGTCTTCTTAACTGAACTTTACACAGGGGTTTGCACATTGTAATTGCCCAATAAATATTTACAGAATTAAATTGAAAATTTTATCACTTAAATGGCTCTTCTTGACACATTCTGGCCAGTAGTGAGTTTAATAAACTGAACATTACCTAAAGTATAAATGTTGTGCATGGCCTTTCAACCTTAAAATCAATTTGACATATTTAGATATTCTTTCTAGAATTGTGTTAACATTGTAACATTTTTATTAACAATTCATCATACAACATCTGTGAAATATTATGTTGATCATCTAAAGGAAACTGAATCAGGAATTACCCATTTGGTTCAGAGAATAATTGAGCAGTTAATTGTTTTAATCCTGTCAAGCCATATAGAACTTATTCTTAAACAATAAAAAAAAAACTTAAAATGTATTTAGATCTTATGTTCAATTAAACTTCAAAATCTACTGAAAACATAGCTTATGACTTGGTTGTTCAGACATAAGTGGAAGATGTTAAATAGCAATAATTTAGCAAGGTGTGTAATTCTATGCATGCATATTTATTTTAGTTTTTTTATGGAACTGACTTCTAGCATTTGATTTGGCATATATATATTTAAGTTTAAATACACATTTATGAATCTGAAATAGATAAGAAAATGTTTATATATTTATATTGTGAATTTCTGTACTAATTTTCATTAAGAAAAAGAGCTGTTTTAACTTACTTATTTGCTCTAATAAAATTAAATAATGAGATCTAAAAAATGACATTAATTTTTATCTATTCTGTCAGTGATTCTCACCTAGTAGGAGGGGCTTATTCAAGATCATCTCATCAAAATAATGTAAAGGGGCTTTTTTTCCCTTTAAATTGAACAAAAGTAGTTATATCTTATCTCCACTCCACCAGGCAAAAAATGAAACAGATAAATTGTTGCAAACTGAATCTTGTCTCAAAAGCCTCCAGTACTTAAAACAGAACATTTCTTTGGGGAGGCACTGGCTCGAGACCTCCAGAAGTTTCCCACCAGAGAGCTAGGCTGTGTGTTGCTCCAGTATGTCGATGACCTTCTGCTGGGACACCTCATGGCACTCGGGTGAGCCAAGGGAACAGATGCCCTACTCCGGCACCTGGAGGACTGTGGGTATAAGGTGTCCAAGAAAAAAGCTCAGATCTGCCGACAGCAGGTACTTTACCTGGGATTTACTGTCCGACAGGGGGAGCGCAGCCTGGGATCAGAAAGAAAGCAGATCATTTGCAAAAGAAGTTACTCACTCTTTCTTGTAACTTCAACCTCTTTTTTCTCTCAACCAGCTCCCTCCACATAAGTATCTCACTTTTGGCAAAACATGACTCCCTTTTGATTCTTCATTATGATCCATCTGGTTACCCACAGCTTACTCCAGAGGGTAAGTCTTTCTGTGTTGCTCAATTTAGATTATCCATAGATAGAAATTGGTGATATTGTCTTCTTACATGTCGTAGGTTATTAGAATATCTATGGATTATTTGCCTCAGGGCTAGGTCTCTATCTAGAGAGGGGTTTATATGGCACAAGGACTGCCTTTTCAAGGGGCTTGGGACAGGGTACATGCCACAAAGTACATCTTTTGAAAGTAAAGTATATTGTGTTTGATCAGCAAACATTTACGGAGTGCCTAACACATATAATAAGATCTGTTTGATAATAAGTAAACAAAAGATATAATATAAAGGTCTCCACTGTAAGAATATAGCATAATTAGGAGGACTGAATGCATGTATAAAACCATGGATATATACTTGCCTATATATATATGTATATATACACACACACACACACACATAATGTGGTGCCTAAGGGGTTCCCTAAGTGGAAGTAAAAAAATATGTCATTATGTGCAATTTGTGTTAATGGAAGACATATTTGAAGTAACACGACAACTTATACTTTATTAATCAAAGATAATTTTTGAATCATTTTTCCTCAAATATGTCCTTCCTGACCACTAAATCATTCTATTACAAAGACAAAATACACATGTGTGTTCATTGCAGCACTATTCACAATAGCAAAGACATGGAATCAACCTAAATGCCCATTTTTTTGGGTGAATACTATTTCACTTTTTCTATAGTAACTTCTTTTAAAAAAAAAAATTATTATTATACTTTAAGTTCTAGGGTACATGTGCATAACATGCAGGTTTGTTACATATGTATACATGTGCCATGTTGGTGTGCTGCACCCATTAACTCGTCATTTACATTAGCTATATCTCCTAATGCTATCCCTCCTCCCTCCCCCCTCCCCACAATAGGACCCGGTATGTGATGTTACCCTTCCTGTGTCCAAGTGATCTCATTGTTCAATTCCCACCGATGAGTGAGAACATGCAGTATTTGGTTTTCTGTTCTTGTGATAGTTTGCTGAGAATGATGGTTTCCAGCTGCATCCATGTCCCTACAAAGGACACAAACTCATCCTTTTTTATGGCTGCATAGTATTCCATGGTGTATATTTGCCACATTTTCTTAATCCAGTCTGTCACTGATGGACATTTGGGTTGATTCCAAGTCTTTGCTATTGTAAATAGTGCTGCAATAAACATACGTGTGCATGTGTCTTTATAGCAGTATGACTTATAATCCTTTGGGTATATCCCCAGTAATGGGATGACTGGGTCAAATAGCATTTCTAGTTCTAGATCCTTGAGGAATCATCACACTGTTTTCCACAATGGTTGAACTAGTTTACGGTCCTACCAACAGTGTAAAAGTGTTCTTATTTCTCCACAACCTCTCCAGGACCTGTTGTTTCCTGATTTTTTAATGATTGCCATTCTAACTGGTGTGAGATGGCATCTCATTGTGGTTTTGATTTGCATTTTTTCTATACATTTCTAGCATGCCTCTTTGAGTTTTATTAGTTTATATTAATTAATTATTAAGAAAATGCTCCTAGGGACATTACATGATATTCACACACCAGAACTAATTATCTAAAATAAATCAGTGATTTCCAAAGGACTTTTATTTTATGCTACCAAAGAGGAATTCTAGAAAAGTGCAGAAGACATTAAAGAAAATGTGAAATACTATGCAACCATGAAAAAGAACAATATCACGTCCTTTGCAGGGACATGGATAGAACTAGAGACCATTATCCTTAGCAAACTAACACAAGAGAAGAAAACCAAGAAAACCAAATACCACGTGTTCTCACATGTAAGCAGGAGCTAAATAATGAGAACAAAATGAACACATAGAGAGGAACGACATGAACTGGGGTATACCAGAGGGCAGAGGGTGAGAGGAGAGAAAAATAAACAACTATTGAGTACAAGGCTTAATACTTAGGTGATGAAATAATCTGTACAACAAACCCCCATGACACTAGTTTACCTCTAGTTTACCTATGTAACAAACTTGCACTTATATCCCTGAACTTAAAAGTGTCAGAACAACAACAGCAACAGCAACAAAGTGATTTAACTATTTGATTCAGAGTGGTTGATGGAGCAGAGGCTTTGACCAGTCTCTAAAATGAATCATTTTCATATAGGATTCCCATTTCTCTATCTCATATAACATTCTCATGAATTGTTTACTTAAACTGTCATCTAATGTTGTACTTATTGGTTTTTAAGTTTTCTATCAGTATCTTTTACTTCTTCTTTTTCTTTTTTTTCATTTTTTTATTATACTTTAAGTTCTAGGGTACATGTGCATAACGTGCAGGTTTGTTACATATGTATACTTATGCCATGTTGGTGTGCTGCACCCATCAACTCGTCAGCACCCATCAATTCATCATTTATATCATGTATAACTCCCCAATGCAATCCCTCCCCCCTCCCCCCTCCCCATGATAGGCCCCAGTGTGTGATGTTCCCCTTCCCGAGTCCAAGTGATCTCATTGTTCAGTTCCCACCTATGAGTGAGAACATGTGGTGTTTGGTTTTCTCTTCTTGTGACAGTTTGCTAAGAACGATGATTTCCACCTGCATCCATGTCCCTACAAAGGACGCAAACTCATCCTTTTTTATGGCTGCATAGTATTCCATGGTGTATATGTGCCACATTTTCTTAATCCAGTCTGTCACAGATGGACATTTGGGTTGATTCCAAGTCTTTGCTATTGTGAATAGTGCTGCAATAAACATACGTGTGCATGTGTCTTTGTAGTAGACTAATTTATAATCATTTGGGTATATACCCAGTAGTGGGATGGCTGGCTCATATGGTACATCGAGTTCTAGATCCTTGAGGAATTGCCATACTGTTTTCCATAATGGTTGAACTAGTTTACAATTCCACCAACAGTGTAAAAGTGTTCCTATTTCTCCACATCCTCTCCAACAACTGTTATTTCCTGATTTTTTAATGATTGCCATTCTAACTGGTGTGAGATGGTATCTCATTGTGGTTTTGATTTGCATTTCTCTGATGGCCAGTGATCATGAGCATTTTTTCATGTGTCTGTTGGCTGTATGAATGTCTTCTTTTGAGAAATGTCTGTTCATATCCTTTCCCCACTTTTTGATGGGGTAGTTTGTTTTTTTCTTGTATATTTGTTTGAGTTCTTTGTAGATTCTGGATATTAGCCCTTTGTCAGATGAGTAGATTGCAAAAATTTTCTCCCATTCTGTAGGTTGCCTGTTCACTCTGATGGTAGTTTCTTTTGCTGTGCAGAAGCTCTTTAGTTTAATTAGATCCCATTTGTCAATTTTGGCTTTTGCTGCCATTGCTTTTGGTGTTTTAGACATGAAGTCCTTGCCCATGCCTATGTCCTGAATGGTACTACCTAGGTTTTCTTCTAGGGTTTTTATGGTATTAGGGCTAACATTTAAGTCTCGAATCCATCTTGAATTAATCTTCGTATAAGGAGTAAGGAAAGGATCCAGTTTCAGCTTTCTACTTATGGCTAGCCAATTTTCCCAGCACCATTTATTAAATAGGGAATCCTTTCCCCATTTCTTGTTTCTCTCAGGTTTGTCAAAGATCAGATGGCTGTAGATGTGTGGTATTATTTCTGAGGACTCTGTTCTGTTCCATTGGTCTATACCTCTGTTTTGGTAGCAGTACCATGCTGTTTTGGTTACTGTAGCCTTGTAGTATAGTTTGAAGTCAGGTAGCGTGACGCCTCCAGCTTTGTCCTTCTGACTTAGGATTGTCTTGGCAATGCGGGCTCTTTTTTGGTTCCATATGAACTTTAAAGCAGTTTTTTCCAATTCTGTGAAGAAAGTCATTGGTAGCTTGATGGGGATGGCATTGAATCTATAAATAACCTTGGGCAGTATGGCCATTTTCACAATATTGATTCTTCCTATCCATGAGCATGGTATGTTCTTCCATTTGTTTGTGTCCTCTTTTATTTCACTGAGCAGTGGTTTGTAGTTCTCCTTGAAGAGGTCCTTGACATCCCTTGTAAGTTGGATTCCTAGGTATTTTATTCTCTTTGAAGCAATTGTGAATGGAAGTTCATTCCTGATTTGGCTCTCTGCTTGTCTGTACTGGTGTATAAGAATGCTTGTGATTTTTGCACATTAATTTTGTATCCTGAGACTTTGCTGAAGTTGCTTATCAGCTTAAGGAGATTTTGGGCTGAGACAATGGGGTTTTCTAAATATACAATCATGTCATCTGCAAACAGGGACAATTTGACTTCTTTTTCTCCTAACTGAATACCCTTGATTTCTTTCTCTTGCCTGATTGCCCTAGCCAGAACTTCCAACACTATGTTGAATAGGAGTGGTGAGAGAGGGCATCCCTGTCTTGTACCAGTTTTCAAAGGGAATTTTTCCAGTTTTTGCTCATTCAGTATGATATTGGCTGTGGGTTTGTCATAAATAGCTCTTATTATTTTGAGGTACGTTCCATCAATACTGAATTTATTGAGCGTTTTTAGCATGAAGGGCTGTTGAATTTTGTCAAAGGCCTTTTCTGCATCTATTGAGATAATCATCTGGTTCTTGACTTTGGTTCTGTTTATATGCTGGATTATGTTTATTGATTTGCGAATGTTGAACCAGTCTTGCATCGCAGGGATGAAGCCCACTTGATCATGGTGGATAAGCTTTTTGATGTGCTGCTGAATCCGGTTTGCCAGTATTTTATTGAGGATTTTTGCATCGATGTTCATCAGGGATATTGGTCTAAAATTCTCTTTTTTTGTTGTGTCTCTGCCAGGCTTTGGTATCAGGATGATGTTGGCCTCATAAAATGAGTTAGGGAGGATTCCCTCTTTTTCTATTGATTGGAATAGTTTCAGAAGGAATGGTACCAGCTCCTCCTTGTACCTCTGGTAGAATTCAGCTGTGAATCCATCTGGCCCTGGACTTTTTTTGGTGGGTAGGCTATTAATTATTGCCTCAATTTCAGAGCCTGCTATTGGTCTATTCAGGGATTCAACTTCTTCCTGGTTTAGTCTTGGGAGAGTGTAAGTGTCCAGGAAATTATCCATTTCTTCTAGATTTTCTAGTTGAATTGCATAGAGTTGTTTATAGTATTCTCTGATGGTAGTTTGTATTTCTGTGGGGTCGGTGGTGATATCCCCTTTATCATTTTTTATTGCGTCTATTTGATTCCTCTCTCTTTTCTTCTTTATTAGTCTTGCTAGCGGTCTGTCAATTTTGTTGATCTTTTCAAAAAACCAACTCCTGGATTCATTGATTTTTTGGAGGGTTTTTTGTGTCTCTATCTCCTTCAGTTCTGCTCTGATCTTAGTTATTTCTTGCCTTCTGCTAGCTTTTGAATGTGTTTGCTCTTGCCTCTCTAGTTCTTTTAATTGTGATGTTAGAGTGTCAATTTTAGATCTTTCCTGCTTTCCCTTGTGGGCATTTAGTGCTATAAATTTCCCTCTACACACTGCTTTAAATGTGTCCCAGAGATTCTGGTATGTTGTATCTTTGTTCTCATTGGTTTCAAAGAACATCTTTATTTCTGCCTTCATTTCGTTATGTACCCAGTAGTCATTCAGGAGCAGGTTGTTCATTTTCCATGTAGTTGAGCGGTTTTGAGTGAGTTTCTTAGTCCTGAGTTCTAGTTTGATTGCACTGTGGTCTGAGAGATAGTTTGTTATAATTTCTGTTCTTTTACATTTGCTGAGGAGTGCTTTACTTCCAATTATGTGGTCAATTTTGGAATAAGTGCAATGTGGTGCTGAGAAAAATGTATATTCTGTTGATTTGGGGTGGAGAGTTCTATAGATGTCTATTAGGTCCGCTTGGTGCAGAGATGAGTTCAATTCCTGGATATCCTTGTTAACTTTCTGTGTCGTTGATGTGTCTAATGTTGACAGTGGAGTGTTGAAGTCTCCCATTATTATTGTATGGGAGTCTAAGTCTCTTTGTAAGTCTGTAAGGACTTGCTTTATGAATCTGGGTGCTCCTGTATTGGGTGCATATATATTTAGGAGAGTTAGCTCTTCCTGTTGAATTGACCCCTTTACCATTATGTAATGGCCTTCTTTGTCTCTTTTGATCTTTGATGGTTTAAAGTCTATTTTATCAGAGACTAGGATTGCAACCCCTTCTTTTTTTTTGTTCTCCATTTGCTTGGTAGATCTTTCTCCATCCCTTTATTTTGAGTCTATGTATGTCTCTGCATGTGAGATGGGTCTCCTGAATACAGCAGACTGATGGGTCTTGACTCTTTATCCAGTTTGCCAGTCTGTGTCTTTTAATTGGAGCATTTAGTCCATTTACATTTAAGGTTAATATTGTTATGTGTGAACTTGATCCTGCCATTATGATATTAACTGGTTATTTTGCTCGTTAGTTGATGCAGTTTCTTCCTAGCCTCGATGGTCTTTACATTTTGGCATGTTTTTGCAATGGCTGGTACCGGTTGTTCCTTTCCATGTTTAGGGCTTCCTTCAGGGTCTCTTGTAAGGCAGGCCTGGTGGTGACAAAATCTCTAAGCATTTGCTTCTCTGTAAAGGATTTTATTTCTCCCTCTCTTATGAAACTTAGTTTGGCTGGATATGAAATTCTGGGTTGAAAATTCTTTTCTTTAAGAACGTTGAATATTGGCCCCCACTCTCTTCTGGCTTGTAGAGTTTCTGCGGAGAGATCTGCTGTTAGTCTGATGGGCTTCCCTTTGTGGGTAACCCGACCTTTCTCTCTGGCTGCCCTTAAGATTTTTTCCTTCATTTCAACTTTAGTGAATCTGGCAATTATATATCTTGGAGTTGCTCTTCACGAGGAGTATTTTTGTGGTGTTCTCTGTATTTTCTGAATTTGAATGTTGGCCTGCCCTACTAGGTTGGGGAAGTTCTCCTGGATGATATCCTGAAGAGTGTTTTCCAACTTGGTTCCATTTTCCCCCTCACTTTCAGGCACCCCAATCAGACGTAGATTTGGTCTTTTTACATAATCCCATACTTCTTGCAGGCTTTGTTCATTTCTTTTTCTTCTTTTTTCTTTTGGTTTCTCTTCTCACTTCATTTCATTCATTGGATCCTCAATCGCTGATACTCTTTCTTCCAGTTGATCGAGTCAGTTACTGAAGCTTGTGCATTTGTCACATATTTCTCGTGTCATGGTTTTCATCTCTGTCATTTCGTTTATGACCTTCTCTGCATTAATTAGTCTAGCTGTCAATTCTTCCACTCCTTTTTCAAGATTTTTAGTTTCTTTGCGCTGGGTAGGTAATTCCTCCTTTAGCTCTGAGAAGTTTGATGGACTGAAGCGTTCTTCTCTCATCTCATCAAAGTCATTCTCTGACGAGCTTCGATCCATTGCTGGTGATGGGCTTCGCTCCTTTGCAGGGGGAGATGCGCACTTATTTTTTGAATTTCCAGCTTTTCTGCCCTGCTTTTTCCCCATCTTTGTGGTTTTATCTGTCTCTGGTCTTTGATGATGGTGACGTACTGATGGGGATTTGGTATAGGTGTCCTTCCTGTTTGATAGTTTTCCTTCTGACAGTCAGGACCCTAAGCTATAGGTCTGTTGGAGATTGCTTGAGGTCCACTCCAGACGCTGTTTGCCTGGGTATCAGCAGCAGAGGTTGCAGAAGATAAAATATTGCTGAACAGCGAGTGTACCTGTCTGATTCTTACTTTAGAAGCTTCCTCTCAGGGGTGTACTCCACCCTGTGAGGTGTGGGGTGTCAGATTGCCCCTAGTGGGGGATGTCTCCCAGTGAGGCTACTCAGTGGTCAGTGACCCACTTGAGCAGGCAGTCTGTCCGTTCTCAGATCTCAACCTCCGTGTTGGGAGATCCACTGCTCTCTTCAAAGCTGTCAGACAGAGTCGTTCACATCTGCTCAGGCCTCTGCTGTTTCCCCTGTTGTTTTTTAGCTGAGCCCTGCCCCCAGAGGTGGAGTCTATAGAGACAGGCAGGTTTCCTTGAGCTGCTGTGAGCTCCACCCAGTTCCATCTTCCCAGAGGCTTTGTTTACCTACTTAAGCCTCAGCAATGGCGGGCGCCCCTCCCCCAGCCTCGCTGCTTCCTGGCAGTTAGATGGCCACAGACTGCTGTGTTAACAATGAGGGAGGCTCCGTGGGCGTGGACTCTCCCGGCCAGGTGAGGGATATATTCTTCTGGTGTGCCCCTTGCTTAAAGCGCGGTATTGGGGTGGGAGTTACCCGATTTTCCAGGTGTTGTGTGTCTCACTTCCCCTGGCTAGGAAAAGGGATTCCCTTCCCCCTTGCACTTCCCAGGTGAGGCGATGCCTCGCCCTGCTTCAGCTCTCGCTGGTCGGGCTGCAGCAGCTGACCAGCACCGATTGTCCGGCACTCCCTAGTGAGCTGTCCCCAGTACCTCAGTTGAAAATGCAGAAATCACTGGTCTTCTGTGTCACTCGCGCTGGGAGTTGGAGACTGAAGCTGTTCCTATTCGGCCATCTTGCTCCGCCCCCTCTCTTTTACTTCTTAATAAGGAATATGCACTGTGCTTCTTGTTAGTTCTCATAACAACCAGCAGAGCACTATGAACCCCAAGTTTGCATGAAGTGAATATTTAAGTATTTTCTGATTTGCTCAATTTACCACAGACACAAAAAAAGCCCTTAAAATAGATGAAGCTTGAAAAAATTGTATTCTATCTTTACATTTTCAAAATTTACTTGCCTATATAATTTATATAAAACACTAACAAAAAAGTTTAATTACTTGTAATAAATCTAACATCATGTAAGGAATATATTTACCAGTTTGTTCTGTCAATGTATGTGTCCAATTTCCAGTCACCCAACCAAAATTTGTTGCATAAGCTTTCCACAAAGAATATTTCCTCAAGTTGTAAGTGCAAAGCATTTTTAAGAAATATGAGATGCACCCAATTTTGTGATATTTAATAAGTCACATTTGAAAAATGAAAAGTAACAACAGGCATATTTTCCAGCTTGAGGGGAGTATTTTATGTGTCAACAATTTTATAAACTACATTTGATTAATAAAGTCATTTTTTGCTAGTCTATTCCACTTTTAAAAGGACATAATGCATATGAAGATGTTTCTGTTATTCTTTCAATTTTGCCAATTTAATGATATCATTGTTTATTTAGCTTTGAAAAGTACCTTTTCTTTAAAATAAATATTGAAATATGAAATGTTGATGTCACTATATAGCAAAAAATGAGGCATAGCAGATCTGGGAAGCAGTCCAAAGTGCTTCAAAGTGACTTTTGTGCCAAGCTAAGGCTTTTTACCTAAAGCCATCAGTTTCTGGGGAGGAAAAAAAATCATCATTAAAGATAATTCAGGTACATTATGAAATGATTAAACTCTTATGCATACAATTTTATATGCCACTGCAGTTTTACCATCACCAAAAATAATCATCCCAACACTCTCTGAATGGGCAGGAATTCAGGGCCACATTTGGATAATTTGCAAATTCTCACAGAGCATATCACCTGCCCTGCTCTCATTTTCTTGTGGCTAGGATCACATCAACCACATAAAGCAGTGAAAAAAATCAAGGCAAAAAGCTTTAAAAGCAGAGAGGCTTGTTTGTTAGTCAGTGTGGGGGAATTAATTGGCAAATGTTAAACAATGAAATTATGGAGTGGAAGTTAATCATTCTTAAATTAAGAACGGTGCATACTAAAGTCCAGCTGGCAGCAATCACTGACAATACCTATTTAATCTGATTATGCTTTTAAAAAAATTACTCACAAAAGGTACAGATTTCAAACTGCAAGATAGAAATCACAGAACAAATAAGGTTAATTGTGTCTATCTCTGAATGTACATGCATGCAATAAATCTAATTACATTCACAATATTTTGAGTAGTTTTTAGCTCTTGTGTCCAGTTCTTTTCTCTGATTTACACTGATTTTATTTTGGTAGAGATATTTTTCTTCACTTCACAAATCAAACGTGTACTTTATCAATTCCCTTAGCAAATTTCCCTTTTAAGAGTCTGCTGTCCCTTAGGATCTTCAGAGCTGTCAATAACTATACCATCTTTGTGAGTTTTCTGTGATACTATCTCTCTACCTGCAAACTCCTTGAGCCTATTACTTCTCTAGTGAAATTGAAATGCTCAGTGATTCTTGACTTGCAGGTAGGATTAGGAATCCTTTCAATACTGGCACCAAATTTTAGAATTGTGCACTGACAAAGGAAAACCAATAAAAGTTGAATCATACTTTAAGGATTTGCTAAGTGAAGCGAGCACTTATAAAAAAAATGGTGTGAAAAATATATTTCCCAACCTTGCCATTAAAATGAAGTGTCAGTGGATAAATATTGTTTTGGCAAATATCATGCCTCAAGGCATTGTTGGAGAATAAAGAATTGTATTTACACAGAACAGGCCTACTCAGAGTGGTGTAATCAATACCACTGAACAGTTTCGGCTTGCAAGACAGTGGCTAATTTCCACAAAACATCAACCACAAGTGGATGGCACCCAGATTCTGTGTTCAAAGGCAATCAGTAGCATTTCACATAGAGAAACTGAATAAAAAGACTCTGAATCATGGTCGAGATTACAATAATACAAAACTGTGCCCTGCAATATAAGAGTAAGGCTATTAACAGAGGAGTAAGCAAAGTTAGAAGCCAGAAAGAATGAGAATTGGACAGTGTTGTGTAATAAACAGGTAAAGTGGAACTCCTCAGAATGAACATTATAATTTGTAGAGAAGGCAGAGTTGGCTAATGAATGGGTCTAGAATGGCATCATCAGCTTAAAACAAACATGGAGAATATCCAGTCAAAGAGCTAAACACTGGAAGATCCATAAATAGTTGAAATTTTAAAATACATTTCAGGCTGTTCAACTACTTGTGAAATCACATTGGTGAAGAAATGAAAGCAGAAAAAATTTACCAGAGATAAGTAAGGTTCTTCATAAGGAGAACTAAAAGTGTACTAAATGAGGGCTCGTTAACTAGTAAGAAACATAGGACATGAGCATCTGAAAATTATCCGAGTAGTTAAGGGAGTCAATTTCAATGTAATGGCCCTCCAAAAAAGATGGGCTGAAAGAAAGGCAAGGTAAGGCAATACAACTTTGCTTAACAGAAAATATAATATAATTCACAATTATTAGAGAAAAGTTCTTTTAACATTGCAGGAAGTTCCAGAGTTTCCACTTATTCTCTGATGAAGCCACATGTCTGTAACTCTGGTCCTCTCATCCATATTTTACCATAGGCATTGCCCAATAGTGGCAGAAGACTGTACAGAAAACAAAAACAAAACCTCCTACAGCTATCTAAATAAACCAGGGCTTGTTTTATTTGCAAATATGAAGAAACATTAAAAAAATTACTAGACATTTTTAGAAATCCAAAAAAAAAAGGAGGATCAAGATGAATCAATAGAACAGCTGGATTTGATATCCATGAAGCAAGATTGGAATGCTGTAAGAGAGAAGCAATTTAGAAACTATTTTCATGGAAGAAAGCATGAAAATTAATACAATTAGTATTAAGATGAAAAATCCATGAATGAGCTAAATAATAAAATATGAAAAAGATGAAAGAAGAATGTGAGTTCTGTTAAAATGGTGTCTGGAATATAATGTTCAGAAAATTTAACAATACATAAAGTGTTGGAGGAGGTATATAGGAGGTGAAATAGCGTAACTGACAGTTTTGGAGATTTGAAGAATAGCTAACAATTATTTCATCCCCCCACCCCTCTTGTTATTTATGTGCAAACATGTATTTGTGTATGTGATAGGGATATAACATATATAGCTATATTCAATAGCTGTATAATATCTATCAGCTACATCATAATATTCAATCTTTCCAATTTAATGGACATTCAAGTTGTTTCTAGTTTCTCCACTTATTTTTTCTTTTACGAATTAACTTTCATGAATGTCTGCATGCAAGTATTGATTTAACTTGTGCTTGTATTGTTTTAAGCTAGGCTTCCAAAAGTTTGAAGTAGGAATAAATGACACAGCATTTATATGTAATTTAAATAAATATTTCCAGATTACTCTTTGAAAATGTTTTATTACCTGCTCTGTCAGTAGAACTCGATGTCATCAATACTTCTGTTTTCAATTGTTGAAGATTTGAAAGGAAGGAAAATTAGTCATCATTGTATTTCATGCACAATCAAAGGCATTTTGTGAGCTTTCCCTTTCGAAAATAGTGTGGAAATATGTTTTTTTCCTTATATATTGACCATTTACTTTTCTTTTGCCTACTCTATTTATAAACTATGCTCACTTTTTCTTTATGTTTTTATTTTTCTTTATCATTTTGTAATGATAATTTTTTACAATGAAAACGTGTATTATGTGTGAGCAAATGTGTGTTTCAAGCCGTTTACAGAAGGAGGCAAATAGATATATCCTATCTTTCACATATTTGTTAACATTTTATGTTAAATTTTTATCAGTAGCACTTTCTCTAAGAAGTATGTTTGGAGTCTCATTCATATAAAAATTTCAAACATATTTTAATTTGAGCAGTTTTTTTCCTTATACAGAATGTCTAATAAATTCAGAGAAAATCTTATTTGGTGGTTTGGTCATATATTTAGTGATAGCTCTAAAGGGAAGTATACACATTTATCTCTCATTCAACAAATTCTCAAAAACCTCAAGTGTTCATAATATCTTGAATTCTCAAAGGGAAAGAAACAAAACATTTAATCCAAAATTCAAATGCCTATATAAATAAATTCTTACAAGACGAAAAAGACACTTACGCATCAAAATCAGGCATGCATTCTTGTTTTTCTAGTCTATATTTCTAGGAGTGAAGTTAGCAGGAGATAAAGCTCTATTATCAGCACACTTTTTTTATGTATGAGAGAGTTAAAATATTAAACTGAATATTTTCAGTCTTTTTAGAAGCCTCATCATCCTTTTGTTTCTATTTAAAAGTGACTTATTTTGCCACAAGATAAATGTTTAAAGTATTACAGAATGTTTAGGAACATATTCTGGCAAACCACTTTAAATTACAAAGCTAGCTAAGGCAAACTTGAATGCTTGACAGGTTTTAAAATAACAGATATTTTTAAAAAATATATTTTGACACCTGTTCTAGAGCATTGGTTTCAGAATAAAGTCCACAGACCAACAATAGTATCAACACCTGGAAATTCTGCAAAAATGTGAATTCTCAAAAATATACTAGGTGTACTAAATAAAAATCTTGAGGTGAGCCATCAATCTGTAATTTATTAAATCCTCCAGGTGATTCTCACGTACTTTAATTGTTAAGAACCACTGCTCTATGCTTCTTAGGGGTCCTCTGTTGGCCTGGCATTCAGAGATTTTGTACAGGTATGTATTTATAATGCATATTTACTATAAGTAGCATAGTATTTGGCTTGGCCTGCTACACACTGGGAGGTGTTAACAACAGAAATATACTTCTCATTGGTCTGGGCATTGGGAAGTCTGAGATTATGATGCGAGCATTGTAAAGTTCTGGAAAGGGTCCACGTGCTGACTTACAGACTGTTGCCTTCTTGCTCTATCTTATATCGTGGAGACAGTGAAAGCTAGCTCTCCAATGTCATTTTATAAGGCACTAATTCCATCATAAGCCCCCCCCATTTTCAGCTAATACTGATCGCCTAATCCTAATCACCTAACCCTAATAATCTCATCTAAACCTAATAAGCCCAAAAGTCCTATCTCTAAATATCATCACATTGGAGGTTAGGGCTTCGATCTATGAATTTTAGGGAAAAACAAACATTCAACCCATAACATACTTAATTTACATGACCATATATAATTTTATTATAATATCTGATGCAGCGTGAGTGATGAGTTAAAAAAAAAATTAGAAGGACTAATAAAGCAGCTAATGCATTAGTATTGGAAAAATACAGTGTGAGTGAAAAATAAATAACAGATTTTGAGATATTTAAAAATTATTAATGAATATTACAAGTGTGTATTTTCTAATACTTAAGGATACTTGATGAAATCTAGGAAACAAAAGTCATAGTATGAATTTCTCTGAACATCAGTAAAATTTTCATTTATTTCTAATGTTTATGCAGGTGACAGTCGAACTCTGGTTCTACTTCTCCCTGTTCCACATACCATGTCCCGGCTCTCTGTGTGTGGTCTTTTGCATGTATTAAAAATTAAGAAATCGCCAAAGTTTTAAACCTGTATGCTTCAATTTTTTAAAAATATACAGATATAAATGTAATAACTTCCTTACAGAGTTGTTGGAAAAGGTAGAGGAAGTCATGTAATTCATTAGGATTCATGGCAGAGCCACACTTTATGCTAAGCAGGACAGGATGTAGCGGAGAGGTATAATTGAACAAGCAAATACAAGACCCCAATTATTCTATCAATACATTTTTCATAAAGTTTCTCAAAAAGGCTTTCAAAGCCTTATTGGAAGCAATTATTTAATCTAACTATATAATATTAAATGTGTTATTATATATTAAGGAAGTTTCAGAGAAACAAAAAGTGTTATGAAACTATAAAACATCACATAAGAAATAATTATAAGAAATATTCAGTAAGAAAATTATAAATTATGAAAAAACATTATAGCAGATTTTATATGTTATGCAAAACATGTGAAAACATAATTTATAAAATATACAGTTATTTTTACATCATTTAACTATCTTTTAATGTATTTTTAAATCACATGTGTCTTTATTACTGGCCCATGAGAATAGTATCTGGTATATAATTGACATTGATTGTTGAATTCAGGAATAAACCAGATTTAAACATGCAATTATTGACTGATCATATCCACTTGTGTGTATTAAAGGCATTTCATACTTCACACACCCAAGACAGAATCATGTATTTCTGTCACCCTCGTATGTGTTTCTGCATGAACATGTCACATTTTAATAAATGGCACAACTAACTAGTTACTAAAGACAAAACCCCAGGAGTCATGCTTATGATGGTGAAACTTTTACCAGATTAACCCGTATCAAGAAAAACTACAAAAGCTAGATAACAACAAACAACAGCAGCAACATATATATTCTAGGAAATAGATCGCATCAGAGTCAGCCATGACATTGTGTGTTAATATTTTGGGGAAGAAAATGACAGTTCACTGACGTGAGATCCCCATGCTGCAAGATACTTTTCCAAGTTCTACATTCTCGGTGCTGGAGGCTGAAGAAGGGTACCCATTAAGAGCCAGAATAGCCAGAATAATTTTTAATTATGTCATAAATCTGAGGAGACAAAATTTGAAGGTAACAAGTACCAGGCCAACAAACACTAAGTCAACATTTTGGAGAGAAAAGTAGTACTGAAGACAGGATGAAAATCTGCACCAGTTTTTCTACTTTAGATATTTGAGGTATTTCACCTGTAATATAAAAGGGGCTAAAAAGCCAATAAAAAATTGGTTTATAATAATCTCAGCAGAGCTTTCATCAGTCCTAAATAAAACTGGGGGGAAAATGTAGTTTAATGCCTACCAAGAAGGATTTCTGGTGAACATATTAAGATTCCATATGGAAAGCTTAAAAGGCTACGCCTTAGGGTTGGGGACTAAATAGAGATTTATTATGCTTCACAGACTTTGAAAGTATCCTGTAGTAAACTCTGTCACTGACGGAATTGAGAAATCTCAAAATCAATATGCCTGCCAGAACACAAAGTTTATATTCTCTGTGCTAATTAATTATCCAGATCCTCTTCAAATTTTCATATGTGAAATCCATATTTTTAAAAAATTAAAATTAAGAGATAACCATAATAACATACAAATATGTACAAATGAGCTCCAAACATTAGTCTTATATTACAGAACTTCTAAAATATTTGTGAGTAATAAGTTCCAAAACTTTGATAAGATGATTAAGTAGAACTAGAACGTTTTTAAAAGTCATAATGAAATTTTGAGACAGGAAATTATGAGAATTAAGATAAAGAATATGACAAATGGACGTTATAGCAGATTGGACACAGTTAAATACATAATTAATGAACTGAAAAATAGTTTAATATCGATGCCAAAGTACACAAGGAAAAATAGATGGAAAAATATATAAAATATATCAAAGAGCATGTAAAATGTATGAGGAAAAATACATAATAAAATGTTATGAAATTGAAGTTCTGCAAGAGAGGGAGAGGAAGAAATACAGCAAAAGATACTTTTGAAGATATCATAACCAAAAATATTCAAAAAATATGAAATATATCATTAAACTTCACATTTCAAGGTACATTTTTAGTATCAGTCAAAGAGACATGTTGGCAACAAAAAGTAAGACCTACTCTATTACTCTCTATTGAAACAATGGAAGACAAAAGACCATGGATTCATATCTTTACATGCTTAAAAAAAAGATCATCCAGCCATGTTCAGTGAAAATATACTGAAAAGTAAAACAAAAATACGTACAAACCAAAAATTAAGGTAATTCATTTTTGGCAGACCTGCAGTTGAAGAAGTAAGATTGTCAGGTGGAAAAAAAAATGATCCCATATGGAAGTACAGAAAGACAGAAAGGAATTACCAGCAATCAAAAGGTTAGATATATAGGTAAATCTAAATTGCATTTGACCAAACACATAATTACATCATGTGCATCACTAATAGGCACATGATTAAATCTGTAATATGAGTCATACAATGATACAATGTGATGGATGGAGTTAAAGTGTTCTATGGTTCTGGTTTATCTAAGATAGAGTATAATAAAATTAATCATTTATGGTAGACTCCATTAAATCAAATAATAATTCTTTAATCTTATTTAACTAAGAATTTAACAAAGAGAAAAACTGAATAATATTTCAAATATTTTGTCTAATCCAAAATAATATAGGGAATAAGAGATAAACATAGAATAGGTGAAATAAGCAGGAAATAAAAAGCAAAATGTTAAGGTTTACTCCGGGTATTTTAGTAATTACATTAAAGTAAGCTAATCTAATTAATAGTCAAAAATTGTCAAATGAAATTAAAAAGCAAAATCCTCAAATATGATTTAATGAGATGTAAATCTATATGAGAACACAGACAATATGAAGAAAAAATGACAAAGAAGATATACCATGAATATACAAAGAAAAGAAAACAAGACAAACAATTACTAGAAATAAATATATTTTATGGTGGTCAAATAGTTTATAAAAAATAAACATGTAATCCATAATATAATATGAATAATATATGTATATAATAAAATTAAACAAAATTGACAAAACTTAAAGAAGAAATAGAAAAACTTATAGTCATTTGAATATTTTAGTAAAAAATTGACAGTATGATTTTAGAATTTATAAGTAAAAGTAAACAGCCAAGATAGTGAAGACAATTTTGAATGCAAAGAAGGAACTTAGGTGATATACAATACCAGATATAAATATTTGTTACAGAATTGTAATAAATTAGAAATTTGTACAAGCATAGAAAGTAGACCAAAGACACAGAATTAAGTATAGAAATAGAACTTAAAAATTAGCACTACTAAATTAATGACAACACTGAAACACCATTTTAGTGAGGAAACAAACGATTTTGAGTAAATTATAGATTTTATACATATATATGCATTATATATCTTATGCATCAAAACATGCATAAGAATAAATTTCAGTGTATAAAACGAAGTTATTTAGAAGAAAATAGAGGAGAATATCTTCACGATCTAAGATAGGCAAAGTTTTTTAGAACAAGATATAAAACTCTAATCATACCTTTTAACACTGATACACTGTTCTATATTAAGTTTAAGGCTTTTTAGTCACAAAAAGACATCGTCAAATATTGAAAAAGCAAGCCATGGATTATACGTAGATTTATAGAAAGAAAAAATAATATAGATCTGGATTATAGATCTCGATTTATATAACAAAGGACTCATGACCCACATTAAACAGATTAGAAAAAGATAACCTAACGTAAAAATGTGCAAAATTTAAACAGCAGAAGGATGTTTAAATAGGCAAAAAGCTTCTAAAATCTTCACAACCTCATTGTTTATAGTAGGAACTTCTTTACAAATCTTCATGGCCCTGCGTAATACATCAATTAACCGCCTATCTTCATTTATTTTGAACAGGTAACACAGTATAGGAGTCAGAGCATGGCTTTGGAATCTGATGACCCTGAGCCCCAAACCCAGCTCCACGTGAAAGCAAACCTACAAGGAAATCTAGGGCCCTCAGCCATCTATCTGATCACACCATACGCTTTCAGACCTTCCTCACTCATTCTCAATAAATATGTGCTTGCTGAATGTGCCAAAAAAAAAAAAAAGACAGAAAATACAAATTAAAATTATGAAAAGATAACACTAAACACCTACCACAACGTCTAAAAGTAACAACTCATAATACCAACTGTTGACATGGACATGAAGCAACAGTAACTCTCATAAGCCACTAGGAGTCATACAATATAATAATAAGAAAAAAAAATTTGAATTACTAAAGATGAAAACATGCACTTTCTATTATTCAGAAATTTTAAATCTATGTCTATACTCCAAAGAAATGCATACCTTATACATCAAAAGACACACACAATTATATTAAAATGGAAATTGAAACAGTCCAAATATTAAAAAAAAAATAGAATGGATAAATAAAATTTGGTATTAATACAATGAAATATCAAACAGTAATGGGAACAAACTACTGTTTGTCATAAAACTGGATAAATTTTGTAAACATAATGTTTACCAAAATGATCAAGTACCCCTAAAAATAATGCGTGTCAGATAATTCATATTACCTATAAATTCAAAAAATGTAAAGCGAATGTATGGTGAGAGAAGTCAGAATAGTGCATAATTCAGGTATGTAGATTCATGAGAATGAAAAGACATTGTTGCTCTTTATTTAGTAGTGTTTATCTGGAGGTATTCACATATTTACAATTAGCAAGTTTTATGTTTTCTTGTATACCTTGTTGGTTTTTTTTTTTTTTAGGTTTATTTTTAAAATTCCAATAGATTCTATTATAATAATATTCAAATCCAGTATATGTCACTGGGACCATTAACTCATCATCCTTACCATCACCAAAGCTACCATCAACACAATAACAAATACAATAACCTTGTTCTTTTCATCCCCTCACAAATACTCCATCCTCCCATCAAATTACCAGAGTATGTACCTCTCATCACACAATGTATCCTGACTTGAGCATTTTTACCATTTCCATTATTTCTATCATTAAAACAAACTACTCTCATTTCTCTCCTAGAGTCCTATAATAATTTTTATTTGTCTATGTGTTTCAACTGTTAAGCACCTAAAATTCATTTTTTACAGAGCAGTGAAAGTGATAATTATAAATTAATTATGCCATCACTTTACTGAAACTACCCCCATGGCTTCAAATCTCTCTTGAAAATAATATAAAATTTTATAATTCTTCATGGTTAGCCAACTGCCAGTCTTTCTCATATAATTCTCTGCTACTCTCCCATAACACATATCTTCCTGTTCCTCTGGCCTTTCAATTATTTGCAAATGCTTCCTGACTCAAGCTCTTTGCTCTTGCATTTTCCTCTGCCTGCATTTTTTTTTTCCTTCGGAGATCTTCACATATCATCCTCCTTAGTTGCTACTCAGCTCAAATTTTACCACCTCAGTGGGACTTTATTTACCTTATAGCTAAGTATTCTGTCTTTTGCAAAAGTATTTCTCTTAGTTCTAGCTGAAATCATCTCATTTATAAATCTAGTGTTTGCAGCTTCTATCAGTTAGGACAGAATTTCATTTTGGGTAATGGTGTCTGGATATAATCTCATTATTATTATTATTATTATTATTATTATTATTATTCTTTAAGTTGTGAAGTACACGTTCAGAACGTGCAGATTTGTTACATATGTATACATGTGCCATGGTGGTTTGCTGCATTCATCTACCCGTTATCTACATTAGGTAGATGCAATCCCTAGTGCAATCTCCTTGTGCAATCCCTCCCCTAGCCCCCTAGCCCCTGACAGGCCCCAGTGTGTGATATTATCCTTCTTGTGTCCATGTGTTCTCATTGTTCAGCTCCCACTTGAGTGAGAACGTGTGCTGTTTAGTTTTCTGGTCCTGTTAGTTTGCTGAGAATGATGGTTTCCACCTTCATCCATGTCTCTACAAAGGGCATGAACTTACCCTTTTTTATAGCTCCATAGTATTCCATGGTGTATATGTCCCACATTTTCTTTATCCAGTCTACCATCGATGGGCATTTTTGTTGGTTCCAACTCATTGCTATTGTGAATAATGCTAAACATAGGTGTGCATGTCCTTTATAGTAGAATGATTTATAAGCCTTTGGGTATATACCCACTAATGGGATTACTGGGTCAAACAGTATTTCTGGTACTAGGTCCTTGATGAATCGCCACACTGTCATCTACAATGGTTAAACTAATTTACACTCCCATCAGAAATGTAAAAGCATTCCTATTCCTTCATATCCTCTCCAGCATCTGTTGTTTCCTGACTTTTTAATGATTGCCATTTTAACTGGCATGAGGTGGTATCTCATTGTGATTTTGATTTGCATTTCTCTAACGACCAGTGATGATGAGCTTTTTAAAATATATTTGTTGGCCACATAAATGTCTTCTTTTGAGAAGTGTCTGTTCATATCCTTTGACCACTTTATGGGGGATTGTTTGTTTTGTTTTTTCTTGTAAATTTATTTAAGTTCCTTGTAGATTCTGGATATTAGCCCTTTGTCAGATGGATAGATTGCAAAAGTTTTCTCCCATTCTGTAGGTTGCCTGTTCACTCTGATGATAGTTTCGTCTGCTGTGCAGAAGCTCTTTAGTTTAATTAGATCCCATTTGTCAATTTTGGCTTTTGTTGCTGTTAGTTTCTGTGTTTTAGTCATGAAATCTCTTCCCATGCCTATGTCTGGAATGGTATTGCCTAGGTTTTCTTCTAAGGTTTTTATGGTTTTATGTCTTATGTTTAAGTTTTTAATGCAACTTGAGTTAATTTGTGTACAGAGTGTAAGGGGTCCAGTTTCAGCTTTCTGCATGTGGCTAGCCAGTTTTCCCAGCACCATTTGCTTAATAGGGAATCCTTTTCCCATTGCTTGTTTTTGACAAGTGTGTCAAAGATCAGATGGTTGTAGATGTGTGGCATTATTTCTGAGGCCTCTGCTCTTTTCCATTGGTCTATATATCTGTTCTGGTACCAGTACCATGCTCTTTTGGTTACTGTAGCCTTGTATTATAGTTTGAAGTCTGGTAGCACGATGCCTTCAGCTTTGTTCTTTTTGCTTACGATTATCTTGTCTATACGGGCTATTTTTGGTTCCATATTAAATGTAAAGTAGTTTTATTTTATTTTTTCTAATTCTGTGAAGAAAGGCAATGGTAACTTGAAGGAGATAGCATCGAATCTATACATTACTTTGGGCAGTATGGGCATTTTTATGATATTCATTCTTTCTATCCATGAGCATGGATGAACATCAATGCAGAAATCCTCAATAAAATACTGGCAAACTGAATCTAGCAGCATATCAAAAAGCTTATCCACCAAGATCAAATCGGCTTCATCCTTAGGAAGGCTGATTCAACATATGCAAATCAATAAACGTAATTAATTACATTAACAGAACCAATGACAAAAACCACATGATTATCTCAATAGATGCAGAAAAGACCTTCAAAAAATTCCACATCCATTCATGCTAAAAACTATCTATAAACTAGGTATTGATGGAACATATCTCAAAATAATAAGAGCTATTTATGACAAACCCACAGCCAATATCATACTGAATGGGCAACAGCTGGAAGCATTCCCTTTGAAAACTGGCAGAAGACACGGATGCCCTCTCTCACCACTCCCCTACTCAATATAATATTGGAAGTTCTGGCCACAGCATTCAGGCAAGAGAAATAAATAATTAGTATTCAAACAGGAAGAGAGGAAGTCAAATTGTCTGTCTTTGCAGATGACATGATTGTACATTTAGAAAAGTCCATTGTCTCAGCCCAAACTCTCCTTAAGTTGTTAAGAAACTTCAGCAAAGTCTCAGGATACAAAATCAATGTGCAAAAATCACAAGTATTCCTATACACCAATAATAGAGAGCCAAATCCTGAGTGAACTAACATTCACAATTGCTACAAAGAGAGTCAAATACAACTTACAAGGGATGTGAAGGACCTCTTCAAGGAGAACTACAAACCACTGCTCAAGGAAATAAGAGAGGACACAAACAAATGGAAAAATATAATTTTTTAAATATGACTCTGGTTTATCTCACACATAACAAAAAGTCCAGATGTAAGTGATCTAAGACCACTTTATAATTCCCATGAAGTCATTGTGAATGTGGGCTTTTTCTTTTTCCTCTGCATTTCATTCTCAAGAGAAAGAAAAGAAAGAAAATGAACTATGCCACAGAAGTTTTGGGAAACATTTGTGTTGAGATAAGAGAAAAGAGGAAAGAGAGGAGGGCAATAGCGACTCACTTTCCAGCTGAGCAAGGTCCTGGTGAGAATTTCCACCTACCATTACCTCTTACACATTACTTATCAGAATATAGTCATGTTTCCACATCAAAGAAGCTGAGAAATGTTGTGTTAGAGCTGGACGCATTGCCACTCTGAATAAAAAGTTATATTATTAAAGAATAAAAATAGATATTGACAGTTTTGTTTTTCTCAGAGTCCACCCCTTCAGTTTCCACAAAATTTATACCATTTTTTTTTCTATGCATGACACACACTCACTGCCTTTCTAAGAAAGATAAACATAATTTTTCTATCAAGTTCAATATTTGACTCCATAGTCAAGGTCAAGGATATCTGAGTGATGTTCAGTTTTTTCAGTCAAGTTCAAATCTGGGGACTGCTGATCTTGTATTTTAAAAACCAAGTTATTTGTCACTAGTATACACAATAATCTATATGTAATACATGCTGTGAAGATGTAATAGAATACTAGGGGTCAAATATCCAAGTTAGGAAAGAGGAAAAGAGAAAATATTCTAGGTAATATCTCTCATAGGTAAAATTTCAGTCCCATACTCTTGCAGTGAAACATGCTTCTTGCATAGCATTACTATCGAGAAAGCTACTCTTTACTCATTATCTTTCATGACCATGAGGTGGGTAGAAAAAGGACATCATTTTTAGAGTCTGCACAGCTTTAGTAATTGAGATCTTAAAGATTAAACTTGGGCATTCTAAGCATTCTCTTAAGAATTTAATATGTGCAGATAGGTTTTGGGGTTTTTGGTAGTGCTGTTTTAGCAAAAACTTATAAGGATCCCAGTTTATTTTATTCCAGATAATCTCACCACTTAGTACTCTCTGCATATAGTTTGTAAGGCTGAAGATAATAATACTTTACTTACAGGCCTCAAAGCTGAATCTATGTCCCTTTTCCTCAACTTAGTGGCTACTAGGCTGGAACTTTATTAAGTAATGAACCTATGTGTGAAACCAAACCAGTTAAATTATCTTTTCCAATAGACTCATTCCCTTTGTCAACAAGCTCATCACATTTGTGTTGCAGGTACTAGTTTGACCTTCTGCTTAAGTTGCAGCTCCCAGGCCTTTTCACTTTACATAAAAAAAAAGCAATTTTTTTTTTTGACCTTTTGTGGTTTCTAATTGGGAACATAGTAAATCTCTCCATTTACTAAACTGTATTTCATTCCATCTCTGTTTTTAGATTAGTTCAATTGGTTTACTGTCTCTTACTGGATTTTGTTGAATCTGATGATATGGAGCCAAATTATACCAAGATTTAGACTTTATAATTTCTGGCATTGCTATAGCATTGGTTGGCACACTGACTGGTCAACATACAGAACATGACAGCTGCAACAAACATGCTGCCACTAGGAAACTCAGTTTATCAGCTTTACAAAATGAAGTAGCTGAGTTTATATGAAAATTCTCCTCCCTTTTAACTAAGCCATGGCTATTTTGTAGAACTTGGTACAATACTCCAATTCTTAAATCAATCAAAATACTAGCTGTTTTTTTTTTCAGACAACACAGTGGAATCTATTGTACCAATTTTAAAAAGAGTAAACAAAACTTTCTTTTCGTCTGTATCTATCTAGATATTACTCGTATCTAGCTAACTAGCTATCATAAATTTTAGGAACTGAAAATATTCTTGCCTGTTCTTTTCTCTGAGAAGAATTAAAACCAAACTACTGAACTGACCCACCAGTTGGACAGAAAGAATAAGATTTAGTGTTCACTAGTATAATAGAGTAACAATAGTTAGAAATCATTTATTGTATGTTTTAAAATAACTAAAAAATAAAAATTGGAATGTTTCTAACAGAAAGGAATGACAAATGTTATAGGTGATGGATATATTTATCACCATGGTTTAATAATTACACATAATATGCTTGTATCATAACATCACATATACCCAATAAATATAGGCAACTGTTACATATTCATAATTTTTTAAAAAGAAACTAAAAATAGATGTTTTGTGATTTGCATTTTCTCATTTTTAAAAAATTCTAAATTGAGTCCCTTGTAAGTGAAATGTTTGGAACTGAATTGTATTTACAATTCAGAAGTGAGGGAGGTTATATAGATGGAAGTATAGAAATATAGATATATTGATGTCCATACACATTTATAAACACAAATATATATATATATGTGTGTGTGTGTGTGTGTGTATGTCTAAATAGAGATACATACACACACTGTGGGAACAACATATATACAAGTTGTAGGAAACTATAAAATATGAAATTATGACTGTGGGACATCTGTGAATGAAAACCGTACTATAGTGGTGGTATAGATATACTATAATATACACATTGTAAGATAAAGAGACTTAGCTGGCACTGATTTATTCACCAATGGATACACGAATGTTCAGCACAAAGTATAATCGAAATAAATATTAGCTGAATTAATACCTGTGATAATGAACAAATAAACATTTTACTCATATGGTCATATATGCTCTTAGCTTCTCTTCTTGTGGATCCTCTTCCAAGTAGAATGATTTGACTTGAGATTTTATTTCATTTTGTGTTACGTTTTTATTTATAATTATTATACACACATAATAGTACCTATTTATGGTATGTGTGATATTTGATGTAAGCATACACTGTGTAATGATCAATTCAGGGTAATTGGGGTACCCATCACCTCAAATTATTTTTTCCTCTTATTAGGAACACTCCAACTTCAATCTTCCAATTGTTTTGACACATGAAATAATTTAATGTTAATGATTGTCACCCTATTGTGCTACCAAAAACTAGATCTTATTATTTCTAACTGTATTTTTGCACCCATTAACCATCCCCTCATTATTTCCCACTCCTCATTACCCTTCCTATCCTCTGAGAATTATCATTCTACTATCTTCATGTGTTCAATTTTCTTTTTTTTACCTCCTACATATGAGTGAAAACATGCAGTGTCCCCCAGTTCTACCTATGATTTTGCAAATGACATAATTTTATTATCTTATGGCTGAATAATATTCCATTGTGTATATGTACCACATGACCACTAAAGAGAACAGTTTGGAAGTTCTCAATAAACTAAAAATAGAAATACTTATGACCCAGCAATCCTCCTGCTGGGTATATATTCAAGAGAGAGAAAACCAATGTATCAAAGAGATATCTGCATTCCCATGATTATTTCTACACTATTCACAATAGACAAAATATGGACTCAAACTAATTATCAATCAACAGATAAATGGATGAATGACTTGGGATTGTAACTGAGTTTTGTTTGTGAAGAGATTGTATAACTTATAATGGATATAAAAGCAATAGATGCTTGATGGCAGATGAAAAGGCTTAGAAGCCCTGAATGAAAAGTTGTTACTAAAATGGTTGTCAAAATCCAGTAGAATATGCACACCGCAGGGTAAAGAAACTTACCCAACTTGTACACTGATTTATTACTGTGGCTACTTTAGGACCAAATGAAGCATTTTATATGATAGCTTAGGACCATGAATTAAACTTTGCATCGTATCTAGACATAGTTTGAGAGTCAAAAGACACAAATGTTTTGCTTATGGAGATAATTGTTATCAAATTAAGTCCACTAACAAAATAAGGTAAGCCTACTATACGTAATATTATTAATGCTCATTTGTGTAAAAAGTAGATAAAGTAATAAACTAAAAATGTTAAATAATATTTTACTTTATATGTATAAAGAGATCTTGAATTATTCCTTGGTAATAATTATTTTTAGTTATTTCTTTTTCCAAAAGTAAAACAGAAGATATTTGATTGAGAAATGACTTTAGATGTAATAAATCACTTCAGAAGATATTTGTGAATGATTTAAGATGTAATAAAATAAATGCATTGTCAAGATTGTAAAATATAAAGTAATGCAGTTTAATCTGCTCTGTGTCCATATCTAGTTATTAAATATCCTGCTGCTATGGTTTGTCTGTGTCCCCACCCAAATCTGTAGTTGAATTGTAGCTCCCATAATTCTTATGTGTTGTGGGAGGCACCCAGTAGGAGATAATTGAATCATGGGAACAGTTTCCCCTTATTGTTCTTGTGGTATTGAATAAGTCTCATGACATCTGATGGTTTTATAAGGGATTTCTCCTTTCACTTGGCTCTCACTCTCTTGCTTGCTGCCATTTTAAATGTGACTTTGATCCTCCTTTGCCTTCTGCCATGATTGTAAGGCCTCCCCAGCCACATGGAACTGTGAGTCCATTAAACCTCTATTTCTTGATAAATAACTCAATCTTGGGTATGTCTTTATTATAGTGTGAGAACAGACGCATACAGTAAATTGGTACTGGTAGAGCATACAGTAAATTGGTACTGGTAGAGTGGGGGGTACAGTAAATTGGTACGAAAGATACCCAAAAATGTGGAAGCAACTTTGGAACTGGGTAACAGGCAAGTGTCGGAACAGTTTGGAAGGCTCAGAACAAGACAGGGAAACATGGGGAAAGTTAGGAACTTTCTACGATTTGTTGAATGGTTTTAACCAAAAATACTGATCCTGATATGGACAATGAAATCCAGGCTGAGGTGGCCTCAAATGGAGGTGAGGAACATGGGACCTGGAGTAAAGGTGACTCTTGCTATATTTTAGCAAAAAACTGGCAACATTTTGCTCTTGCCCTAGAGATTTATGAAACTTGGAACTTGAGGGGATGATTTATGGTATCTGGTAGAAAAAATTTCTAAGCAGTAAAGCATTCAAGAGCTGAATTGGGTGCTGTTAAAAGCATTTAGTTTTAAAAGGGAATCAGAGCATAACAGTTCATAAATTTATAGCCTGACAATGCGATGGAAAAGAAAAACCTATTTTCTGAGCAGAAATTCAAGTTGCAGGAATTTGCATAAGTAACAAGGAGCCAAATGCTAATCCCCAAGACAATGGGCAAAATAATTCCAGGGCATGACAGAGACCTCTGTGGCAGCCCCTCCCTTCACAGGCCCTGAGGCCTAGAAGAAAGAAAATGGTTGTGGGGGCTGGGCCCAGGGCTCCTCTGCAGTGTGCAGCATAGGGACTTGGCATCATTCATTCCAGCTACTCTAGTCATGGCTAAAAAGAACCAAGGTACAGCTTGGGCTGTAGCTTTAAAAGGTGCAAGTCCCAAGCATTGGCACTTCCACAGGATGTTGAACCTATGGGTGCACAGAAGTCAAGAAATGAAGTTTGGGAACCTCCATCTAGATTTCAGAGGATGTATGGAAATGCCTGGATGTCCAGGCAGAAGTTTGCTGCAGGGGTGGAGCCCACATGGAGAACCTCTGTTTGAATGATACAGGAGGAAAATGTGAGGCTGAAGCTTTCACACAGAGTGCCCCCTGAGGCAGTGTCTAGTGGAGCTGTGAATAGAGGGCCACCATCCTCCAGACCCCAGAATTGTAGAATCACCAACAGCATGCACCATGTGCCTGGAAAAGCTGCAGACACTCAACACCAGCCAGTGAAACTAGTTGGAAGGGAGGCCGTACCCCGTAAAGTCACAGGTACTGAGCTGCTCAAGACAATGGGAGCCCATCCCTTGCATCAGTATGACCTGAATGTAAGACATAGAGTCAAACGAGATCATTATGGAACTGCAAGATTTGACTGCCCCGCTGGATGTTGGACTTGCATGGGGCCTTTAGCCCCTTCATTTTGGTCAATTTATTTCATTTGGGATGGGTGTATTTATCTGATCCCTGTATCCCCATTATATCTAGGAAGTAACTAACTTGTTTTTGATTCTACAGGTTCATAGGCAGAAGAGACTTGTCTCAGATAAGACTTTGGACTGTGGACTTTTGAGTTAATGCTGAAATGAGTTAAGCCTTTGGGGGACTGTTGGGAAGGCACGATTGGTTTCGAAATGTGAAGACATGAGATTTGGGAGGGACTGGGTTGGAATGGTATAGTTTGGCTGTGTCACTACCCAAATCTCACCTTGAATTGTAGCTCCCATAATTTCCATGTGTTGTGAAAGAAGCTCAGTGAGAGATAATTTAATCATGGGAGCGCTTTTCCCAAAAGTGTTCATGTGGTAGTGAATAAGTCTCATGAGATCTAATGGCTTTATAAAGAGTTTCCCCTTTGGCTTGGCTCTCATTCTTTCTTGCCTGCTGTCATGTAAGACACGACTTTACTCCTCCTTTACTTTCGTTATGATTGTGAGGTCTCCCCAGCCATGTGTAACTGTGAGTCCATTAAACGCCTTTTTCTTTATAAATTACCCAATCTCTAATATGTTTTCATTAGCAGTGTGAGAACAAACCAATACACCTGCCTTCTTTTTTCGTACTATATATTGTATTAATGTGAAAAAAACTCTTTAAAATTAAGAGTTAACTGTTCAAATATAATGAGTAATCCATATTTTAATTTATAAATTTTATCCATATTCAACTTCAAGAGGAAAAGTAAATATATCAATTGTACCTTATTACCCGAGGGCATTTAAAATGATCAAAAAGTAAATTTAAGTTCAATAGGAAAAGCAAATATATCAGTTGTGCATTATTTCCCTGGGTCATTTAAAATGATCAAAAAGTAAATTTATATTCAATGGGAAAGAAATCACAGCACAGTGCCCATTGAAAATAATGGGAATTGTTCACCTGTTTACCATTGATTACATGGACACTTTTCCCCAATATGGTCGTGAAAGATATAAACTTATCATTGGTGAGAAACCCTTGTAATAGACTGCTTTTCTGGGTTAGTGTCTGAAATAATGAACAATGATATTATAAAATGATGTAATACCTAAATATTCATAGAATTATTTAATAAAATTTTATAAATATAAGAAAGAAAAAACACAAATTTTGAATCAAAGAACAATGCAGAAAAAGAAGAAGTAATTGTTAAACAAGTTAAAATAAATAAAAAATTTCTAAGAAAAATAAAATGGATCATTTATTTTATGATTTGTTTAGTTGGAGCTTTCCAATTTAATATTTTTTTTCTATCCAAAGAAACAATGGAATATCAAAAAAAAAAGTACTGCAAGGCAAAACATGCACATATATAAATCAGGGTATTTTAAAAATTTTATATAATGTTTTATTTTATTTAGACTATAACAAGAACAATTGCAATTGTTTATTGATTTAACCTTCAAATTTATCTGACTCAAAAAAACATTTTATATTTACTTATCTGGCATATTATAATATTAAGTTTATTAAAGCCAGGATGTTCATTAGTTAGCCATATTCTAGAGATGAGTTAAAATTTAAAGGAGGCAGAGCCCGTTTTCTCCTCAAACGTCTCTTAAATCTCTTTGTTTCCTTATAAATTTTCTTCAAAAATAGAAACTAATATATCTGCAGCAAAAGTATCTAAATTTTACTTCACATCATGCATATTATGGTTTCAAAAATACAAAACAAGTAGAATTTGTTCCAGTTTTCATAGACTTCCTGCTATGTTCTTAAACTTAGTATGATGTAATTATATTAAAAATCTGGGTTGAGAAATCATCAATTTGAAAGCTGACATAATTCAAACATACATGACTTATAGGGCATTCTTTTCAATCAATGTGATTACAGGGACTAGTTGTGTCTTTTGAGATTTCTCACTATTACCCTCTCCACCTTTGTTTTTAGTTTATAAGCATTTATTCATGCATTTAATTTTAATTCTTTTTAAGTTATAGAAAAAAGTCATTTTCTGATCCTAAGATTTTCTACTATATACACATATGTGCACATTTATATGTATATGTGTGTATACATATATATACACATATATCTGTATTTATAAATATGTATATGTGAGCACATATGTGTATATTTATATGCATATATACACATATGTAGATATAATAGAATGTAATATACGTACATGATATATTATGTGTATATTATATATCATAAATTTATGTAATATATCTAAAATACATGTATATATATAATGCACATTTATAAATGGTCATTAATTTTGAGAAGCAAAATTGTGATTTATCTAAAGATCTGTTTCACAACCTATTTATTTATTTACTAATATAAATATTGATAGACTTGCCTTTAAATCTTAGTATATTTGATTTGGAGGTAGTGAGTTATCTCAATTGATTACTCAGTCTATTACTGTTCAAACTTTTTGTTCCACACTTTCTCCCTTCTCACTACTGCTCTTGACTAATCTTTAAAAAATAATAATAATCTTAGTTTCTTGGGCACAGGACAACTGCATCCATCATCCTTCATAAGAGACTATAAAAAATCAGAAACTATAGTGAGTCAACTTAAAGGATTTATTTCAGGATGCCATCATGTCATGATTTATAGAGGAACTCACTTTTGATTTAAATAATTATATCTTTACTATTACATAGTTTTGTTACTGTTAGCTTTGTGCATAAGTAATTGTGGTTTTCACCATTAGAAGTAATGGTTCTTTAAATTGCTGCCATGTTATAATACTTAATATATGCAAACAAAGAAAATTATAGCAAAAAACATAAATAATTTCATTTATATGCATTTAGTAAACTGAAGAAATATATAAATTTACATATTTATAATTATTATAAATTAAATTTATAAATATTAAGTCTCATATTTTGATACTTTTTATTAAAAAGTATTCTTTTAAACTCAATTAAACATCTATTCTCATGCTTTATTTAATTCTAGGAGGAATAACAGAGACTTGATTTTCTATTTTTTGTCTCTGAAACAAATTCTTTATTACCTTGCTCCAACATCAGCTATACCTGCCTGAGATAATAAAGTTTATTATTAAAATAAATAATGTTCTTCCTGAGATCACTTACTTTCTAAAAATTTTTTTCTGTGCTGCCTTTATCTTGAGGAAAAAAATGTTTTCATTCTAAATCCCAGTAGATCATTCTCTTGCATAAACATCAACATTGCTGCCTCAGTGATTCCCCTGGTGCCCTGATAATATTACTCAGTTTCGGGGCAGGCATCAAAATGAGGAGAGAACTACTTTTGTAGTATTTGGTACCATTTTCCTTACATTCAGCTTCAATAAATAGCCTCTCAGATTTTTGTGAGATTTTTACATTGAATACGTTTACACAAAGACTATCTTACGTGTTTTTGGATCCTAACACCTTTCCATTCATTTGAATTGTTTTGATGTTTAAAAATCATGATGACCAGCATTGTCCAAAAGCATAAATACAAGTGACACTCGGCCACTTAATTTAAATGTAAATGAAACAATATTAACTGAAGATTAAAAATTGCTTCCTTAATCATACTAGGCACGTTTGAGATGCCCAGTAGCTACATGTGGCTAATACAGCTACATGTATTAGTGGACAACACAGATACAGAATTTACTTCACTGCAGACAGTTCTACTGAACAGCACTGATACCAGTTAAGTGGGAATATGGAGTGCAAATCTTCCCTTTGGCATCTCACTACACTTACGTAACTCAGATTTAATTTTCAAGAACATAACTTTTTTAGTACCCTCAAAATAGGAAAAACAAAAGTGATGGTAATGATAGCAACAAAAAACTCCAAATGCAAGGAGAATCACTTATTTAAGTGACTTCTTTCTCACTAGTTATATGTGTATGTCCCACCTGCAAATTTGAGGTGTTCTACCAGTCTCCCAGCTTTCTCAACCAAAGTTGTTATGACTGGCCTTTGCACATCAGTCACAGGACTCAATCTCCATTCCATGATCTTTAAATGTAAGTTCAGTTCCTATTTGTCTTCAACTTGCCTCTATATGAAGTCCTCATCCACTGGACTATCCCAATCTCAATGCTTAAAGTAAACACTGAAAAATTTCACAAGGAAGTCATGTTAAAGGAATGAGATGAATTGAGGTATCTTTGGAAATTATATGTGGTTCCAATTCTTTTTTATCTCCTCCATATGGTAACGTGTGAGTTTGAAGCAGTTTTTGTGTTGTTCAATATCAGGCTGTCAGCTGTAACTTCTCAATGCCATCAGAATGTGTTTAACAACTGCCCCTCCCTGCCTCCTCCCACTACTGGTTTGTGACTTCTAATCTGCAATCAGATAGAAAACAGATAAACCAGCTTTTTAAGATTTAGAGTCCAACAGAACTCAGAGAGAGAGCTTGAGGGTCTCTTAATTTCAGAGATTCTGTGGTTCTGTTTAAGTTCCTCTGAGGCTGTGTACGTTTGCACATGTTCTATTATCTTTCAGAGTGTTTAAGGTGATGGGTATCTGACCTGGAGTCCAACTGGTACTTTACGTGATATCCAAGTAACAACCTTAGAAAATAAACTATCAAATTCAGCAAGCTTGTTAGATCTTGTTCTTAAAAAAAAAAATTACTCCAAAATCCCAAATGCTCTCAGTTATCAACAGAAGAGGCTTAGAAGGATTATTAATAATACTCTTTTATACTCTTTTATCATATGTGACTTCACTTTCAATTCCATATTCCCGTTTGGTTTGCAATGAAACCTCATGACAAAAGCAAAACTGACATTTACAGATATACGAACACTCAGCTTCAAATAGGGTCCATTGTCCAAAGTCAAACACTTAATTAAAGAATGAAACTTTAATTCTAAACCAGATTTTTGGTAGAGTAGGACTTGCATAGTTTTACAATCTCAATTTGTGCCAGGATAAAACCCTAGGACAGTCAGAGTGATTTTATCATGAAGCCACATTTTATAGGACTGAATATTCTAGATAAATGAAGTTTGTTCCATCGGGTGCTGATGATTCATTTTCACTTTTTTTTTGTTTGTTTTGATAGAAATTCTTCCAAAAAGCACAGAGTACATTTTACTTCCTTCCCTAACAGAGGACACAGCACATAATGTAGTCGTTTTCTTGATGATTCATCACCATCATTATGTATCTCCATTCTTGTTCTCTGCTAAAACCACAGCACATTCTGCATATGTATCCCTCAATGTCAGACTGTCAGCTGTAACTTCTCAATGCTGTCAGAATACCTCTAACCATCCCCACTCACTACCTCCTCCCACGTCTAGTTTGTTGCTTCTAATCTAACTGCAACTTCTAATCTTCAGTAAACTAGAAAAATAGATAACCTATCTTTGCAGGCCAAATAAAGCTCAAAACGGGATCCAGATGGCCTGCCTTAATTTCAGGGGTTCTGTAGCTACTTTGATGTTGTTCAAAAAATTTTAATACGTATCACTGTCTTCCAGAAAATTTAGAATGATGGGAATCTGACATGGATTAAAATAGAGATGATTTTAAATGTCTCATCCAATGTGTCTGCAGGTACACCACACAAACATTTGTAAAAATATTTTAAATTCATTTTGTTGTGGTTATTATATGTAAAGCATTTTACATTTAGTTTACCAGTAACCCAGTTAAAGGAACATGATTTAATTAACCCCATCTTCTGAAATTTAAAATGAATAAAACACCTCTTAGGAATAATATACTTGTTCTGTAATTTAAATTATATTTTAGTTGACTAAATCCTCTCACATGAATTTGCTCTTAAAAGTAAATGTGCTTTAAGAATAACCTATGGATTAAGTCTTTGGGGGAGCATTTCATACCAAATTTTCTTTCCCATAGTTTGGCAAATACTTGAAATGTTAAAAAACACTTAGCTAAAGAATGAAGCTTGAAGTTCGTATTCTAAAATATAAATTTTCTATTTTTTTCACTTTTACCATAATACATAATTAAAACTAACATTTACCTCACTGTAAAAATTCACATGTTAATGAAGTGCTAAATATTCCATTTTGAAGAGATCATCACTGCTAACAACAATATCTTAATATCAGATTTCTATCAACATACATTTAAACAGAAATGCTTCTGACTTCAATTATAATTTTTTATTTATCTTTATCTATTGCTTAAGAATAGGAGAAAAAATTCACATATGCTTATTTATTTATTTAAAAGGAATGGACTTCTCATTTGAATTGAAGGAGCAAAACCTTTGAGCAGAATTGTGTCATTTTTCACATCAGAAGCTTAGGTAAATCTTTCTTTGTTTTGAACCATGATCTCTCTATTCAAGCCAACAAAAATTAATGTGCCTGGATTGAGAAGTTTACCCCAGAAAGTATTATCCAGGTACAAGACTTGATTGCCTAGCCTTTGTTACACAATGTGAACTAATGGCTGGTGCCTTCATAGTAAGGAAGCAACTGGAGAATGGTCGTAAGGGGGACACACATTGAAGGACATTTTTACCCTGACCTCACAGCTGGCCTCCAAATTAATGTCTGTCATTCTTACTATGCAGGCAAAATGACACGTTAAAAACAAATACAGTCTGCTCATTAGTAGGAAAAAATAAAGAGGATAGAGAGGAAGAAATGTCTAGCAAAGATTGTCCTCATTTCCTCTATCTTTTCACTAAAAGGTGACAATTTCACTAAGTAGTTAGCCTTGCCTGTGAAGTTCAAGATTTTATTTCCAGAAAAAAAAAAAGTTTAGATTTATTACCATCATACATATGTGGTCATCAATCAATTTTGAAAGCATATATAAACAGATTGTTTGAATCAAGCTCAAAGTAAATATTTGGTGTTCTCTTAATAATTAGGGAGGGGAACATTATGGAATATTTTTTTTCCCATCACTCCTACAAATAAGGGCTCAGATTTAGGAAATGACTCGTATGTATTACATGTCAAAGAGTCTTCCTATTAGGAGAAGCATAACTGCACAATTCTGAAAATATTAACATTAGACCATCAACTCAGGCTCAAATTTAAGAATACTTCTGGCTGTAGCTGAGAAGGAAGGCACAATATGTTGGGATTTCTTTTATCGTGTTGTTTAGTCACACAAAAAAGAAAAATAGACTCTTTAAAATAAATTTTATAACAACTTAGCCCAAATACAATTCTATCATAAAAATTGGCAGAAATGGCCGGGCACAGTGGCTCATGCCTGTAATCCCAGCACTTTGGGAGGCCGAGGCGGGCGGATCACGAGGTCAGGAGATCGAGACCACCCTGGCTAACATGGTGAAACCCCGTCTCTACTAAAAATACAAAAAAATTAGCCGGGCGAGGTGGTGGGTGCCTGTAGCCCCAGCTACTTGGGAGGCTGAGGCAGGAGAATGGCGTGAACCCAGGAGGCGGAGCTTGCAGTGAGCCGAGATCGCGCCACTGCACTCCAGCCTGGGCGACAGAGAGAGACTCCGTTGCCCCCCACCCAAAAACAAAACCAAACAAAACAAAACAAAACAAAACAAAACAAAACAAAACTGTCAGAAATGTGTCACAAGAGTATAGTAAATAAAATCCAACATTAAATAACAATATATACGTATGTTTTACAAGTGTTAATGACCTTAAAAATTATCTATAAATTATTTTGGATTACATTAGTTAAATCTGTATAAGTGATTTTCTATTAAGATGTTCAATATGACAGTTTTTGAAATGACTTTCCAAGGGTTGATAACAAGAGCCTATAGTTAGAACCATAGTGATACTATCAAAGTCTATTATCCTGGGTGATAAATTACAAGATTGGTTTGTATACATTGTTCCAATTGAACAGATTGTAAGAGATGAGAAGCAAAGAAAGTATGCATGCTCAAAATCTGCACTATGTTTAATATCTAGAGTAAGAATAGCAAATATATAGAGAACAAGGGTTTTTAAAGTCTCTTCCCTGTTTTCTTCCTATGCATTGCTGAACTGTCATGGAATTCTATCATATAATCCTAAACAAAGCATTAGATTCTATTGTCTCAAGATACACAGTGGAAAAAAATAATTTCAAACCACTGATGTGACAAATAACTTATGTTTTAAATATTTAAAGAGCTATGAAAATTCATAAGGTGAAATAAACAATTAGAAAAAAAGACATGGACAGATTAATTAAACAATATTTAATACCATTAGCTAGTAAAGGACAGAAAAACACAACCATAATGAGATATCACTAGTGATATGGTTTGGCTCTGTGTCCCTACCCTAATCTCATATTAAATTGCAATTCCCAGAGTTGGGGGAGGAACATAATGGGAGGTGACTGGATCATGAGGATGGATGTTCCCCATGCTGTTCTCATGATAGTGAGTGAGTTGTCACAAGATTTGATGGTTTGAAAGTGTGTAGCACTTCCTCTTTGTGCGCTCTCTCTCTCTCTCTCTCTCTCTCTCCTGCCACCATGTGAAGACAGTGCTTGCTTCCCCTTTGCCTTCTACCATGATTTTAAGTTTTTTGAGGCCTCCTCAGTCATACTTCTTCTGTAGCCTGTAGAACTGTGAGTCAATTAAACCTTTTTTTCTTCATAAATTACCCAATCTCAGGTAGCTCTTTCTAGCACTGTGAGAATAATCAAATACAAAAAAATTGATGCCAGAGAAGTGCTTGCTTCCCCTTTTCCTTCTGCCGTAATTGAAAGTATTCTGAGGCCTCCCAAGCCATGCTTTCTGTACATCCAGCAGAACTGTGAGTCAATTAAACCTTTTTTCTTCATAAATTATCCAGTCTCAGGTAGTTCTTTAAAGCAGTGTGAGAAGGAACTAATACTACTAGTCACATATAAGAATGCCCCAAATTTAAAAAGAATAATAATATCACTTATGAAATGATGTCAAAAATGCAAAGAAACAGCTACTAATATACTTTGATTAAGAATGTAAAATAATACAGCTTCTAGGAAAGAGTATGAAAGCTTCTTACACAAATCGAGGTGTGGATTTCATACAACACATTGATTGTACATTTAGTCCAGAGAAATGAAATGTATGATCATAAAAGAAAATAGTAACAGAATGTTTACAGTAGCTTCATTTATACTATCCAAAAACTGAAGACAATCCAAACCTACCATATTAAAAGCAATTTTAAAAAAATTGTGGCACATTTTTACATTTATACCAAGCAATACTACTCAACAATAAAAAGGAATGTATTATTGAGGGACACAAAAACACAAATGGATCCAAAGGAAATGATGCCTGAAAAAGGCCAACCTCAGAAGGCTACATTTATATAATATTCTTGAAATGATGAAATTGTAGAGATGGAGAAGAGATGAGTGGTTACCAAGGTTAGGAAGTTAGGAGGTGGCCATGGTTACGAAAGGGTAGCATAAGAGATTATTGTAAGAGAACTGTCTTGTATTTTGACTGTGAAGGCAGTGACACAAATCTACACCTGTGATAAAATTGCTCAGAACTGAATACCCACATATACACCCACAAATGCAAATAAAACTGGTGAAATCTGAATACGTTTGGTGAATTATATCAATGCCAATTTCCTGGTTGTGATATTGTACTATTCGGTTCCAAAAAATGTTACTGTTGGGGAAGATTGGGTAAAGGGCATTTTGCATTTCTCTGTATTGTTTCTTACAACTGCGTGTGAATCTACAATTATCTCAAAATAAAAAATAATAAAAAATTAAATAAATAAAGTTTTGTGACCCAGAATTATAGGTTATTTCAACCAATTAACCAGACTTAGTGCTAAAGATAAAACTACAAACTAGTGACACAGAGAGACAGATAAATTTTGAGTCCATGTGCATAATGCTAATGGTATAAGAGTTTACATTTTTTTTTACTTTGATATTGAGGAAAGTGCCTTTAAAAATTGGTGAGAAACTTTCCTTACCAATTAGTTATCAGTGAGTGAAACAGCTAAGCCTTTTAATACATATATATTTCAATTACTAAGTGTATAGAACGGAAAAAACAATACCTACAGCATGGTATTGTGAAGGGTATTATAGAAAATACATAATATAAAACATATATACATAGATACCCATCTTCAAAAAATTAATAAATAGTTTTCATTTTCATTATTTATATCACAGCCACAAGGCATAAAGGAGATATAATGATTGGATGTATGAATTAGGCACTAATACACCCAGTTACAGAGAGGACACAAAGCAAAGCAGGGAAGAGAAGAAACCCAGTAACTAGGGTATAGGGCAAGGGAAGCACAGCATTAAAGAGAATACAGTTTGAATCCAGGAAAAAAGAAATCCAATATAATTACAGAAATACCAAAACCAGATCATCAAGATTGGCTTGTTAAAACACTGAGGTATATATTTGTTGGTTTTATCTTTCCCCATCTATGACAAAAACAGATGTCCAAGTGTTGGTCAAGCCTGAACATAAATTAAGTTTTCTAACACAGAACATCAGAAAAAAACATAGTTTAAAGGAGGTAATAAATTGTCATAGATTTATTTGTGCGAAAACAGGTATGGTAAAATGTTAGTATAACTTTGATGTCAAAGAATAAAAGTATCATCCAATATAAGCTTTCCATGTATGATGAGAATGCAATATGTTGTGGATTATAAATAAAGGTAGCTATATTTATAACAGAAATTTATTGATGTTTATCATTTTATATATGCCTTCATTAAGGATGTGTTTGCTATGATTTTAGATATATATTTTTAAATTATAAATGTATTGGAATTTATATGAAGATTCTGAATTGTCTCCCACTGTTTTCTCAAGTTACATAGTCCACTGAAACAGTGAAACACTGATTACATGTTTTCTGAACTCTACTACCATTTGATTCACTCTAGAACAAGTGTAGGTAGAACAGATACTAGACACTAGATACTAGAACAGATACTAGCACACACGTTTCAACAAGAATGAAACTGGTTAAGGAAGTACAAAGACATATGCACTGGAATTTGCATGTCTGCAACTTCAGCTTCCCTTTGTTATTACCAGACTTTTAATAAGACAAAAGTTTTTTCTAGTTTTGGCTTTCTAAGAAGCCTAAAAATGAAATCCATTTAATTCCTTACAAAATTATGATGACAGAATAATTATCCCTACAAGAAGAACCTTTTATTCAAATCTCCCGTAATTAATATGTGATTTTGTTTATTTATTCATCTTTTTTGTGTTAAATATAGTACAACATGAAGAAACATTATGAAAGTCTCTTTATTTAAGATGGGATTATCAACAGCACAACAAAGCATTGTATTTCCTTCTTGACCTCTTATTCAAGAGTAAGACTTTATTACAGTATAACTTCTTGGGCATATATTCATACATACATACATGTGCATATATGGATATATATGCATATATATGTGTGTTTGTGTGTATGTGTATGTGTATATATATGTATTTACTTTTGGAAAATAAACAGAAGGGATAGCAAATTCTCTCCTCTGAACTCATCCTGATACCTCTAATTATTACTTGCTTGCCAATCACTGGCTCAAGGGAAGGATACTATGTCATTTGATGTTTGATATGCACTCTGTCATTCAGTAAGTATACCTCATGTTCAGGAAAAGTCTCCTCCTGATTAAAGTGTTGAAAAAATAAAAATTTGGAAGCTAGTCAGTTTCTGCATTTGGAAAACTACAGGGATTTTGGCAACAATTGATATGAGCTAGTTCCTCTGATATGTTTTATTAGACAATCTTTGAGAAGTCTTTGTTCTTGCTTTGTGTTCAGCAAATTCTCTAGCCCTATTTATTTTTATTTACATTTACATGTGTAATTGACACATAATACTTGCACATATTTATGGGATTCATTGTAATGTTTTGATACAAATATGCATTAATAATCGCATCATAGTATTAAGCATATCCATCATCTCAATATTTATTTGTTATTTGTGGATAGAACCTTCAAAATCCTCTCTTCTAATTATTTTGAAATACCCATGATAATATTCTTTACTATAGTCATCTTATTGTGATATAGAATGCAGAATTTATTCCTCCTGTCTAGCCATAATTTTGACCAATCTCTCACTATCATTCCTTCTTTAGAGCCCACTTCAACTTTGGTTAGCCATTATTCTATTCTATGCTTTTATGAGATATGATTGTTTAAATTCCAAAAATGAGTGAGATCATGTGGTGTTCCTTTTGCATCTAGCTTTTTTCACTGAACATGATAGTTTATTCATGAGGCAACTAATGACAGGATTTCATTTTTTTATGACTGGGTAGTATTTTATGGTATATATATACCACATTTATACTGTGGCTAAAATCACTCCAAATTATGAACATTTAGGGTGTTCTTTGATACGTTTCACTACAAGAATGAGTGGGTCCTTAGTAAGTCTCTTTTTTCCCCAATGTCAATTTATGTATTATGAAATATTTCATAGGCAAATACTTGTATTACTTAAGAAGTTATGTGTACTCAGTGATTAAAATTAGAAATAAAAAGATACAAAATTTCCATTGATAAAAAAGATGCTGTTTTCTTATATTATTTTCTTAAGTACTTCATTAACATTGTTCTGCTATATTTATTATATTTTTAATTAGATTTCATATTGGTAAATTATTTTAAATAGCCACTTCATTGTGTTTTTTTGATACTTTGAAGCATTCAAGGATATCCACAGATGTTACCACTGTTGTGAGTTCACAGTCTTTGGGTTGTATTTCTGAAATAAGAAAACCAGGGCTTAGGGGAGAAGATTTGTCAATTCTGTGGGCCTTGCCTCAGGACAGTAGTTCTGCCAGGAAACTGAAAATCTCATATACCCTGTCAGGGAGTGGAACTTTAGATGCTGTTTCAGAAAAAAAAAAGGAAGAAAAAGTATAGTATAGCTGTATAATTCTCCTATTCTTTTATTATAATTAACATTTGGTTTTAAAATTTATGTCAGATAAGTAAAATGTATATCTCAGTTTTTAAAAAGACATGATAGAAAAGTTTTCTTCATGCATTATAGGTTATTAAATTCAGAAGGCAATAGTTTCCATAGTACTCATTAAATGTTTCTCTGTTATGCATTGCATTTTACTTTATAGGTTGCTATTTTTCTTTTCCAAATTGCCAGTTCCTTGCCATTTCATAGATCACCGTCATTTCAACCTGTTAATTTGTTACTCTTAAAGGTTTTTGGACATAAGAATGTATAAGAATAACCAATTTATGGTAAAATTGGAATTTAACATTAGGAAAATAATTTTAAAATATTAAAGAAGTGCTAAAAAATACAGCTTTCATTTTTTCAATGTTCACTTTTATTACAATGGCTTTTGGCATCTTTGTCATGAAATACTTGCCAGTTCCTATGTCAAGAATGATATTGCACAGGTTGTCTTCCAGAGTTTTATAGGTTTGGATTTTACATTTACATCTTTAATTCATTTTGAGTTGATTTTTTTATATGGTGTAAGGAAGGGGTCCAGTTTCAACTTTCTGCATATGGCTAACCAGTTGTCCCAGCATCATTTGTTGAACAGAGAGTCCTTTCTACATTGCCTTTATCACCCTTTTTGAAGATCAGTTAGTTGTAGGTGCGTGGCCTTATTTCTGGGATCTCTATTCTTTTCATTGGTTTCTGTGTCTGATTTTGTACCAGTACCATGCTGTTTTGGTTACTGTAGCTCTGTAGTATAGTTTGAAATCAGGTAGTGTGATATCTCCAGCTTTGTTCTTTTTCCTAGGATTACCTTTGCTATATGGGCTCATTTTAGGTTCCATATGAATTCAAAATACTTTTTATCTATTTTTATGGCATATGCCATTTGTCATTTGATAGGAATAGCTTTGAATCTATAAATCTCTTTGGACAGTATGGCCATTCCAAGGATATTGATCGTTTCCATGAGCATGGCATGCCTTTCCATTTGTTTGTGTCATCTCTGATTTATTTGAGCAGTGTTTTTTAATTCTCCTTGTAGAGATCTTTCATTTTCTTTGTGGCAATTGTAATGGGATTGCTTTCCTGATTTGGCTGTCAGGATTGACTGCTGGTGTATAGGAATGCTAGTGATTTTCTTACATTGATTTTATATCTCAAGAGTTGGCTGAAGTTGTTTATCAGCTTAAGGAGCTTTTGGGCTAACACTATAGAATTTTCTAGATAGAAGATTATGTCATCTGCAAACAGGGATATTTTGACTATGTTTCTTCCCATGCGGATGCCTTTTGTATCTTTCTCTTGCCTGACTATTCTGGCCAGGACTTCCAATACTATGTTGAATAGGAGTGATGAGAGAGCATCTTTCCCTAGTGCTGATTTTCAAGTGGAAAGTTTCCAGCTTTTGCCCATTCATTATGATGTTGGCTATGGTTTGTCATAGATGGCTTTTATTATCTTGAGGTATGTTCCTTCAAAAACTAGTTTGTTGAGAGTTTTTAACATAAAGCGATCTTGAATTTTGTTGAAAATCTTTTCTGTATCTATTGAGACAATCATGTGGTTTCCTTCTGTTTTTCTGCTTATGTGATAAATCACATTTATATATTTGCATATGTTGAACCAACCTTGCATCCCCCAAATAAAGCCTTCTTGATCAAAGTGGATTAGCTTTTTCATATGCTTCGAAAAGCATATGAAAAAGTATTGGCCTGAAGTTTTCTTTTTTGTTGTTGTGTCTCTGTTAGGTTTTGGTAGCAGGATGACACTGGCCTCAGATAATTAGTTAGGGAGGAGTACCTTTTCCTCAATTTTTGTGAATAGTTTCAGTAAAACTGGCACCAGCTTTTTGCTGTACATCTTGTAGAATTTGGCTGTGAATCCATCTGATCTTGGTCTTTCGTTAGTTGGTAGGCTATTACTGATTCAGTTTTGGAGCTTATTATTGGTCTGTTCAAGAATTCTTCACTTTTCCAGGTTAATTTTGGGCGTGTTTATGTTTCCAAGAATTTATGCATTTCTTATAGATTTTCTAGTTTATGTGCATAGAATTGTTCATATTAGTCTCTGATGGTTATTTAGATTTCGTGGGGTAAGTGGTAATATCCTCGCTGTTGTTTCTAATTGAGTTTATTTGGATGCTCTCTGTTTTTTTTATTTTTTAGTCTGAACTAGTAACCTATCTTACTATTTTTTTTTTTTTTTAAAGAGGGCCCCTGGATTTGTTGATTTTTAAAATAGTTTTCATGTCTCAGTACCCTTCAGTTCAGCTCTGATTCTGGTTTTTTATTGGAATTGAACATTAGAAAAATAATTTTAAAATATTAAAGAAGTGATAAAAAATACAGCTTTGAGTATATCCCATTGGAATCCTTTCAAATATGACCTCATTAATCAGTGACTGGTTGAACAAGTAATATTAAATATAATAGAAATAAACTGATAAACGACATATTTATTTAGACCTAAATATCATTTATCCTGAACTTTATTATACTATTGTTTGTAGTAGAAAGTTATTTAGAGATGTCATAATACTTTTTAATTTAAAAAGAAAACAAAACAATACCAATGCAGTCACCAAAGCTGTCTAGTTTACTCCCACTTCTTAGTTTCTACTTTGGAAAAATGCACTGAACTATTCAACCAGTCAATTAACAGTTATTGAGTTTTTATGCTGCACACTGAACCCTCTCAGGCATCTTAAACTACAGAAGGAGGAATAAGAAATAGATATAATGAGGTGTTAGACAAATCAAACTAGAAAATATTAAAGGTCTTAAAAGAAACTGATATGATTCTAGCAGAATGCAAATAGAAAAATACTTTTACTATGTAAAACTGTGAGAAAAGATATCATAAGTCAAAATTTATATCATATATTTCTGAAAAGGATAAATAATATATATATGTTGAATTAAAGAAGATAAAATTCTGGGCTGAGGAAATAGTACAAAAAATGGTACAGAGACATGAAAGTTTTAGGAAATAATGGTAGGGTATAGATTGAATGAAATAGGATTATAAAGCTATAATAATTTCATATTTTACAAGGTGAAGGGCTAGGAGGAGGATGTTACAATTAACTAAAATAGGGAACAAAAGAGGAGAACAAGCTTCTGAAGGAAATGAATGACTCATACTTTCCATTACACTGAATAAGGTAATGATTTTTATTTTCTATTCAGCCCCAGACAATTTATGCACATACACATGACTATATGGCTATATCTAAAATGTGCATTTATGATGAGTGCTATTTTCTTTCATCTTGTAAAACAGCAAGTGCAGTTAACAATTTAGCCAAAATAAACACTGAGAACTTTCGTTTCTCTTTCCTTTCTGAATCTGAATTGAAAATTACAATCTTTTATTGAGAATACTAAATTTTTTCAATTTTCACTCATATTCTACTCATCTTTTGTCAACCAGCCGGCACAAACAGACCATGATAGAAAGAGCCAACATATAATAATCCTTTACACAGTATGTGAAATTCTGCTATTTTGCTATCATTTTATCTGAAAATGCAGACAGAATGCTATGCTATTTTCCTGTTTAAACATTTGAATATAACAATATAACAGATGTAAAAAATAAATTAAAATTAGGTAATGTTTTCTCCATAATTAAATTGTTGTTTTTTAAAAGTATATGATAAATAATAAGAACCTAAACATTTTGTGACAGTTGGGCATATGAGTGGGAGATTCTTTTCTTGAATAACTATTGTCCTAGAGAAGTGAGAATGACCACTTTTTTTAATTACTTAACCCTGTAGTGAGTCCAGCATATTAATCCCTTGAATCATGGCTTTTATTTTTTTTTTTCATTGATGCATTAAGAATTATTAAGAACAAGGAAGGAATAGATATGTGAGTTTCAGATGGTAAACATAAATGTGTTCAAGACATAGAGGAACATCTGATAACACAGGATAGGATAAAGTAGCTCATCAAATTCACTTAGGTCAGCCTCCTAGCTTCATTATATTATGATATGTGAATTTGAGAAAATTTGTAAACCTTCCCATGCCTTGTTTGCCTTACGTATTAAGCAGGATAATAATATCAATCCACACTATTATTGGTAGAATTAAAGATATTACATATAAAATATTTTTAGTTAATTCAGAGCAGATTTTCAGAATCTGAACCCATAGGGATAGAAAACTCAATGTTCTAATCACATAAACTCTCTAAATAGTAACAACATTAAAAATGAAAATTCAAGACGGGAAAAAAAATGGGCATATTAGAATTAATGTAGACATTAGTTTTAGAATTTGTTTCTTAAAGGCTGCTTTCATTATTGTATCTCCACCAACCTAAAATAGGTAATCTATTATTTATGTCTACAATATGGCTTTAATTTATTCCCAGAAGTGCTAAGTGTACTTCCCAAAAGTTTAGTCAGGTAGGTCTGATTATTTTTATTTTTCTGAATATATCATGTGATTTCCTGATGAAATGCATTTATTCAAGTTATTTTGTGATTTGGATGGTGCAATCTTCAGTGCAAGATTTAAAAAAAAAAAAAATGACCAGGATAAAATTTGACAATTATTATGATGTCTTAGTACTCCTGTTTACATTGTGATCATCCTTCTCTGAAAACTCATAGCATTAGATTTTGTTTTGTTTTGTTTTGTTTTGTTTGTTTGTTTTGTTACAAAACCATATCTTGACAGGTTTTGTCTGTTGAAACGTTTTCTTATGTTACTGAATAATTCATTTTTTTAATAATTTTTTTTTTTATACTTTAAGTTCTAGGGTACATGTGCATGACGTGCAGGTTTGTTACATATGTATACTTGTGCCATGTTGGTGTGCCGCACCCATCAACTCGTCAGCACCCATCAATTTGTCATTTATATCAGGTATAACTCCCAATGCAATCCCTCCCCCCTCCCCCCTCCCCATGATAGGCCCCGATGTGTGATGTTCCCCTTCCCGAGTCCAAGTGATCTCATTGTTCAGTTCCCACCTATGAGTGAGAACATGCGGTGTTTGGTTTTCTGTTCCTGTGATAGTTTGCTAAGAATGATGGTTTCCAGCTGCATCCATGTCCCTACAAAGGACGCAAACTCATCCTTTTTTATGGCTGCATAGTATTCCATGGTGTATATGTGCCACATTTTCTTAATCCAGTCTGTCACAGATGGACATTTGGGTTGATTCCAAGTCTTTGCTATTGTGAATAGTGCCGCAATAAACATACGTGTGCATGTGTCTTTATAGCAGCATGATTTATAATCCTTTGGGTATATACCCAGTAGTGGGATGGCTGGGTCATATGGTACATCTAGTTCTAGATCCTTGAGGAATCGCCATACTGTTTTCCATAATGGTTGAACTAGTTTACAATCCCACCAACAGTGTAAAAGTGTTCCTATTTCTCCACATCCTCTCCAACACCTGTTGTTTCCTGACTTTTTAAGGATTGCCATTCTAACTGGTGTGAGATGGTATCTCATTGTGGTTTTGATTTGCATTTCTCTGATGGCCAGTGATCATGAGCATTTTTTCATGTGTCTGTTGTCTGTATGAATGTCTTCTTTTGAGAAATGTCTGTTCATATCCTTTGCCCACTTTTGGATGGGGTTGTTTGTTTTTTTCTTGTAAATTTGTTTGAGTTCTTTGTAGATTCTGGATATTAGCCCTTTGTCAGATGAGTAGATTGCAAACATTTTCTCCCATTCTGTAGGTTGCCTGTTCACTCTGATGGTAGTTTCTTTTGCTGTGCAGAAGCTCTTTAGTTTAATTAGATCCCATTTGTCAATTTTGGCTTTTGCTGTCGTTGCTTTTGGTGTTTTAGACATGAAGTCCTTGCCCATGCCTATGTCTTGAATGGTAATACCTAGGTTTTCTTCTAGGGTTTTTATGGTATTAGGTCTAACATTTAAGTCTCTAATCCATCTTGAATTAATCTTCGTATAAGGAGTAAGGAAAGGACCCAGTTTCAGCTTTCTACTTATGGCTAGCCAATTTTCCCAGCACCATTTATTAAATAGGGAATCCTTTCCCCATTTCTTGTTTCTCTCAGGTTTGTCAAAGATCAGATGGCTGTAGATGTGTGGTATTATTTCTGAGGACTCTGTTCTGTTCCATTGGTCTATATCTCTGTTTTGGTACCAGTATCATGCTGTTTTGGTTACTGTAGCCTTGTAGTATAGTTTGAAGTCAGGTAGCGTGATGCCTCCAGCTTTGTTCTTTTGGCTTAGGATTGTCTTGGCAATGAGGGCTCTTTTTTTGTTCCATATGAACTTTAAAGCCGTTTTTTCCAGTTCTGTGAAGAAACTCATTGGTAGCTTGATGGGGATGGCATTGAATCTATAAATAACCTTGGGCAGTATAGCCATTTTCACGATATTGATTCTTCCTATCCATGAGCATGGTATGTTCTTCCATTTGTTAGTGTCCTCTTTTATTTCACTGAGCAGTGGTTTGTAGTTCTCCTTGAAGAGGTCCTTTACATCCCTTGTAAGTTGGATTCCTAGGTATTTTATTCTCTTTGAAGCAATTGTGAATGGAAGTTCATTCATGATTTGGCTCTCTGTTTGTCTGTTACTGGTGTATAAGAATGCTTGCGATTTTTGCACATTGATTTTGTGTCCTGAGACTTTGCTGAAGTTGCTTATCAGCTTAAGGAGATTTTGGGCTGAGACGATGGGGTTTTCTAAATATACAATCATGTCATCTGCAAACAGGGACAATTTGACTTCTTTTCCTAACTGGATACCCTTGATTTCTTTCTCTTGCCTGATTGCCCTAGCCAGAATTTCCAACACTATGTTGAATAGGAGTGGTGAGAGAGGGCATCCCTGTCTTGTGCCAGTTTTCAAAGGGAATTTTTCCAGTTTTTGCCCATTCAGTATGATATTAGCTGTGGGTTTGTCATAAATAGCTCTTATGATTTTGAGGTACGTTCCATCAATACCAAATTTATTGAGCGTTTTTAGCATGAAGGGCTGTTGAATTTTGTCAAAAGCCTTTTCTGCATCTATTGAGATAATCATGTGGTTCTTGTCTTTGGTTCTGTTTATATGCTGAATTACATTTATTGATTTGCGAATGTTGAACCAGCCTTGCATCCCAGGGATGAAGCCCACTTGATCATGGTGGATAAGCTTTTTGATGTGCTGCTGAATCCGGTTTGCCAGTATTTTATTGAGGATTTTTGCATCGATGTTCATCAGGGATATTGGTCTAAAATTTTCTTTTTTTTGTTGCGTCTCTGCCAGGCTTTGGTATCAGGATGATGTTGGCCTCATAAAATGAGTTAGGGAGGATTCCCTCTTTTTCAATTGATTGGAATAGTTTCAGAAGGAATGGTACCAGCTCCTCTTTGTATCTCTGGTAGAATTCAGCTGTGAATCCATCTGGTCCTGGACTTTTTTTTGTGGGTAGGCTATTAATTATTGCCTCAATTTCAGAGCCTGCTATTGGTCTACTCAGGGATTCAACTTCTTCCTGGTTTAGTCTTGGGAGAGTGTAAATGTCCAGCAAATTATCCATTTCTTCTAAATTTTCTAGTTTATTTGCATAAAGGTGTTTATAGTATTCTCTGATGGTAGTTTGTATTTCTGTGGGGTCGGTGGTGATATCCCCTTTATCATTTTTTATTGCGTCTATTTGATTCTTCTCTCTTTTCTTCTTTATTAGTCTTGCCAGCAGTCTGTCAATTTTGTTGATTTTTTCAAAAAACCAACTCCTGGATTCATTGATTTTTTGAAGGGTTTTTTGTGTCTCTATCTCCTTCAGTTCTGCTCTGAACTTAGTTATTTCTTGCCTTCTGCTACCTTTTGAATGTGTTTGCTCTTGCTTCTCCAGTTCTTTTAATTGTGATGTTAGAGTGTCAATTTTAGAACTTTCCAGCTTTCTCTTGTGGGCATTTGGTGCTATAAATTTCCCTCTACACACTGCTTTAAATGTGTCCCAGAGATTCTGGTATGTTGTATCTTTGTTCTCATTGGTTTCAGAGAACATCTTGATTTCTGCCTTCATTTCGTTATGTACCCAGTAGTCATTCAGGAGCAGGTTGTTCAGTTTCCATGTAGTTGAGCAGTTTTGATTGAGTTTCTTAGTCCTGAGTTCTAGTTTGATTGCACTGTGGTCTGAGAGACAGTTTGTTATAATTTCTGTTCTTTTACATTTACCAAGAGTGCTTTACTTCCAGTTATGTGGTCAATTTTGGAATAATTGAGATGTGGTGCTGAGAAGAATATATATTCTGTTGTTTTGGGGTGGAGAGCTCTATAGATGTCTATTAGGTCCACTTGGTGCAGAGATGAATTCAATTCCTGGATATTCTTGTTAACTTTCTGTCTCGTTGATCTGTCTAATGTTGACAGTGGAGTGTTGAAGTCTCCCATTATTATTGTATGGGAGTCTAAGTCTCTTTGTAAGTCTCTAAGGACTTGCTTTATGAATTTGGGTGTTCCTGTATTGGGTGCATATATATTTAGGATAGTTAGCTCTTCCTGTTGAACTGATCCCTTTACCATTATGTAATGGCCTTCTTTGTCTCTTTTGATCTTTGATGGTTTAAAGTCTATTTTATCAGAGACTAGGATTGCAACCCCTGCTTTTTTTTGTTCTCCGTTTGCTTGGTAGATCTTCCTCCATCCCTTTATTTTGAGCCTATGTATGTCTCTGCATGTGAGATGGGTCTCCTGAATACAGGAGACTGATGGGTCTTGACTCTTTATCCAGTTTGCCAGTCTGTGTCTTTTAATTGGAGCATTTAGTCCATTAACATTTAAGGTTAATATTGTTATGTGTGAACTTGATCCTGCCATTATGATATTAACTGGTTTTTTGGCTCGTTAGTTGATGCAGTTTCTTCCTAGCCTCAATGGTCTTTACATTTTGGCATGTTTTTGCAGTGGCTGGTACTGGTTGTTCCTTTCCATGTTTAGGGCTTCCTTCAGGGTCTCTTGTAAGGCAGGCCTGCTGGTGACAAAATCTCTAAGCTTTTGCTTATCTGTAAAGGATTTTATTTCTCCTTCACTTATGAAACTTAGTTTGGCTGGATATGAAATTCTGGGTTTAAAATTCTTTTCTTTAAGAATGTTGAATATTTGCCCCCACTCTCTTCTGGCTTGTAGAGTTTCTGCTGAGAGATCTGCTGTTAGTCTGATGGGCTTCCCTTTGTGAGTAACTCGACCTTTCTCTCTGGCTGCCCTTAAGATTTTTTCCTTCATTTCCACTTTGGTGAATCTGGCAATTATGTGTCTTGGAGTTGCTCTTCTCGAGGAGTATCTTTGTGGAGTTCTCTGTATTTCCTGAATTTGAATGTTGGCCTGCCCTACTAGGTTGGGGAAGTTCTCCTGGATGATATCCTGAAGAGTGTTTTCCAAGTTGGTTCCATTTTCCCCCTCACTTTCAGGCACCCCAATGAGACGTAGATTTGGTCCTTTTACATAATTCCATACTTCTTGCAGGCTTTGTTCATTTCTTTTTCTTCTTTTTTCTTTTGGTTTCTCTTCTCGCTTCATTTCATTCATTTGATCCTCAATCGCTGATACTCTTTCTTCCAGTTGATCGAGTCGGTTACTGAAGCTTGTGGATTTGTCACGTATTTCTCGTGTCATGGTTTTCATCTCTGTCATTTCATTTATGACCTTCTCTGCATTAATTATTCTAGCTATCAATTCTTCCACTCTTTTTTCAAGATTTTTAGTTTCTTTGCGCTGGGTACGTAATTCCTCCTTTAGCTCTGAGAAGTTTGATGGACTGAAGCCTTCTTCTCTCATCTCGTCAAAGTCATTCTCTGACCAGCTTTGATCCGTTGCTGGCGATGAGCTGCGCTCCTTTGCAGGGGGAGATGCGCTCTTATTTTTTGAATTTCCAGCTTTTCTGCCCTGCTTCTTCCCCATCTTTGTGGTTTTATGTGCCTCTGGTCTTTGATGATGGTGACGTACTGATGGGGTTTTGGTATAGGTGTTCTTCCTGTTTGACAGTTTTCCTTCTAATAGTCAGGACCCTCAGCTGCAGGTCTGTTGGAGATTGCTTGAGGTCCACTCCAGACCCTGTTTGCCTGGGTATCAGCAGCAGAGTTTGCAGAAGAAAGAATATTGCTGAACAGCGAGTGTACCTATCTGATTCTTACTTTGGAAGCTTCCTCTCAGGGGTGTACTCCACCCTGTGAGGTGTAGGGTGTCAGACTGCCCCTATTGGGGGATGTCTCCCAGTGAGGCTACTCAGGGGTCAGTGACCCACTTGAGCAGGCAGTCTGTCCGTTCTCAGATCTCAACCTCCGTGTTGGGAGATCCACTGCTCTCTTCAAAGCTGTCAGACAGAGTCGTTCGGGTCTGCACAGGCCTCTGCTGCTTCCCCTGTTGTTTTTTAGCTGTGCCCTGTCCCCAGAGGTGGAGTCTACAGAGACAGGCAGGTTTCCTTGAGCTGCTGTGAGCTCCACCCAGTTCGAGCTTCCCAGCAGCTTTGTTTACCTACTTAAGGCCTCAGCAATGGCGGGCGCCCCTCCCCCAGCCTCGCTGCTGCCTTGCGGTTAGATCGCAGACTGCTTTGCTAGCAATGAGGGAGGCTCCGTGGCCGTGGGACCCTCCCGGCCAGGTGTGGGTATAATCTCCTGGTGTGCCCGTTTGCTTAAAGCGCAGTATTGGGGTGGGAATTACCCGATTTTCCAGGTGTTGTGTGTCTCAGTTCTCCTGGCTAGGAAAATGGATTCCCTTCCCCCTTGCACTTCCCAGGTGAGGCAATGCTTCGCCCTGCTTCAGCTTTCGCTGGTCGGGCTGCAGCAGCTGACCAGCACAGATTGTGCAGCACTCCCCAGTGAGATGACCCCAGTACCTCAGTTGAAAATGCAGAAATCACTGGTCTTCTGTGTTGCTCGTGCCGGGAGTTGGACACTGGAGCTGTTCCTATTCAGCCATGTTGCTCCGCCAATCCTGAATAATTCATTTTTAAACTCTTTATATGTATGTGTGTTCTCTTCACTGGCTCAAAAATAAGTTTAACCTATTACTACCAATAGGTGACTTTGGGCAATTATTTAATATAGCTACATATCACATTTTATAAATTAGAAAACTGAGACCAAGCAAAAAGCTAGATAACTCACTCAAGTTCATATATCCCAACATACTGGGATTTAGACATTCTTATTTGTCTAAATCAAACCTAAAACTAGTGCATTTTCAATCCATCATTTCCTGTTAGTAAAAGAAGGAATTGAAAAGTGATGATTTCTATATAAATTATTTAATTCTTCCTTTTCTTAATAAAGCATTTTTTATGGATTACCACTCTAAGATAAACTACTCAAAGTGCTTGGTGGCTGATCAGGAATACTTCACAGAAAAGATTGCTCTATGATTTTACAGTTCTGTAGAAAATAATGTTTTTGTGCACTGCATGCTGAAACCAGATGCATGATTAAATGCTGAAGAAAGTATTGTGCATCCTTTTGTCTAAGAATATGTGGAAAGGAACTGGGGAAGTGAGAAAATATTATGGCTCTTTCCAATATATACCAAAAGGAAAACTATCTCTAAATATTTATTTTTAATGAGAGAAGAATGCATTCCTACATCTGTACAATATGGTTACCACTAGCCACAGTGGCTCTTGAGCACTTGAAATGTAATTTGTCTGAATTGAGATATATTTTATATAATATAATACAAAGACTTAGTTAAATACATATATATATATATATAATGCTTCATTAATTATTTTAACATTAGGTTACATGTAGAAATTATAATAGTTTAGATATATTGGATAAAATGAATTACATTAGTAAAGTTTATATTGCATGTTTGTTTTACTTTTTACGTAATGGTGTTGCCCCACAGACTCTTCCAGATTTTGAGTATTTTCTCTTATATGCATATTCGTTGGAGGTATTTTTTTCTATCATGAGTGCTGCTATAACTCATAATTTGTAGCAATAGATAAAATATTTTAAAGCACTAGCAAATCCCTTAAAATTCAGCAGTTTAGAAATAATCAAAATAATATTTTTCTCTATTCTGAAACTACTATGTTAGTTCTAAAAGACCTGCCTTTTATTGTTGTAACCTCTTGAATGTTATTTGAATTGTTTTCCAGAATTCAGAAAGATTACTGGATACAGTGTTTATAAGATCAGAGTCTCCCAGGCTACATTATACAGAAACATGTGCCAGTTTCCTTGGCTTTGACTGCTAGAGTTCTAGAGAAGACTTTAATAGCAATATCCAGCAGTCTTAAGTAAGTGTTACAGTAAAATTCCACCTGAAAGTGAGAATTATGTAACATACAGGAGCTTGTAACATAATTATCTGAATGAATTTTCTAGCAAAATAATAATATTTTCCCACCAATATCCTGGATTTAGAAAGAAAATACAAACCAGCCTCAAAGAGACTTACCAAAAACAAAAAACCCGCTCCACAATTTGCAATTGAATGTGTTTTAATGCAGCATTTTATGAACAACGTGGTTAACAATGCTTTAAAACACTACTTCATCCGATATTTTTATTCAAAAATAATAAAATAAAATAAAAATAGCAAAATGTTCACAATAATATTAGGCACTGCAAAAGTAATTGCAGTTTTTATCATTAAAAGTAATGGAGTTACACTTTTATTAAAAAGTAATGGATGTACATTTTACTTCAAAACAGAGGTTACAAAACCATAATAGAGCTCTCTCTGAAGATCAGTGTGGCTAACTGCCCCAAATCCTGAGTTCATGGTAGCTTTTTTCAAATAAATCATACAAGCTCTCTCATGGAAAATGTATTTAGATTAAGTGTGTTAGAAATGAAAGATAAGAACATAATGATTCCCTGACAAGTGAAAAGAAGAGTAAGAGCTTGAAAGGAAATCCCAAGGAGAAGAGTGGAGCAATCTTTTAATCCCAAGGAGCAAACTGGTGTAGAGGGTGGGGAAGTAGGCAATAAAATATATTTTTCAACATTTTTCAAGCAGGAGTCAAAGGTAGATTAGCTCTACGTAGTTCCACGGATGGCTTTTATTTCTTTAACAGATTATTTTAAGAAATATTGTACCACCAATGCTTTCGATAAAACAAAAAATTCTGGCCTGGCGCACGGTGGCTCACTCCTGTAATACCACCACTTTGGGAGGCCGAGGTGGGCGGATCACCAGGTCGGCATCGAGACCATCTTGGCTGACACGGTGAAACCCCGTCTCTACTAAAATACAAAAAATTAGCCGGGCATGGTGGCAGGTGCCTGTAGTCCCAGCTACTTGGGAGACTGAGGCAGAAGAATGGCATGAACCCGGGAGGCGGAGCTTACAGTGAGCCGAGATGGCGCCACTGCACTCCAGCCTGGGAGACGTTGAGACTCCGTCGCCAAAAAAAAAAATAAATAAATAAATAAATAAATTCTATTTTGCAAATGATATAAACATCAGCTAGGTTAAACAAAAAATACAATAAAGAAACTCCAAAAATGAAGAAATCTTAGGAATATCTTAACCAGATTATTTATTTTATATTTCGTGTATGTTTATTCTTAAATTTTGTCTATTTTATCTCTTTTATTATAAATATCAGACAGCAAAATTAATTTCTGGCTCATTAAATCTTAACACCAGCCAATAAGTACCAAATATAAAGCTATTATAAAAAAGCACTTTGTCAACATATATTTTTCTTTTTGAAAGTACATAAAACTAGAGGGTATATTACAATCATGGAAAAATTTAGTTTGATTAAATGTAATCACACAAACAGTTTTAATGCAAAAATTACATTTCTATAGTATGAATTATTTCATATGCATTTGATAAAGACAGGCTATTTTATTAAGTGGTAATTGCCTTATTTTATAAACCACATTTATCAGACAATATTTGGCGTTACCAAGAAACAACAGTTGAAAGTAAACAACCCTAAGTCAAGGGAAGTAGAAAACAGTGGCCTTCATCCTACCTTCTTCCTTTTGGCATAGTTAGACCTTAGGCTCTGACTTTAATGGATTATTATTCAGCTTTCCCAATGATTTACTACAATATTTCTTGATTATCACTTTTTTGCTGAAGCCTTGCAAAACAATCCTAATAACCAATGGGAAACTTTTCAATTCACCTGTGTCCTTGTAGGATCATATCAAAATATTTATCAAGATATAAAATTTAAAACTTTTATCATACTGTTAATTAAATGACTATACAGAAATAAAAATAGTAAAACACTTTTACTTAGTACTAAAATTTAATGAAGATGGAATAAATGTCATTACACTCTGACTTATCAAAAATTAAAGGGCTTTATTTCTGGGTTTACAGTAGCTTGGATAGTGCTTACCTTCTTGTTGGTCATATAACTTACATGGTGTGTCATTTCCATGGCTAGGCAAATACTCATACTCCTTTTGAAGTTCTTATTATCTTCCAACATTTTGTCCTTTCAGCTTTCAACATCATAAACATCTCCTAGTGTTTCTTTAATGTAAACTTTGTTGCAGCTACCAGTCCTGTGAGACATTTTTATTATTTTCATCATAACCACTTTCCTCATGCATGTGGGTAAATTTACCTTTACTAAGTTTCTCCAGCTGCATATCTAGTTTCTCCAAATGGAGACAATATCAACTGTTTTGCAGTTAGCTACTTCTCTTGTAACTTCATTTACATTCTATTCAAATTTCATTTCCAGACATCAAGTTTCTTTGCTGCCCTTTCATCTTGGATGATTAATGTTGTCTTTCGATTATCTATTCTTTTAAAACTGTGTGAGAGTTTTTCATTGAGAGACAAAAGTGCAACAGAATAGAACTACAGCTTTGCTGTCTATATGTGAAATGAATAACGGATGAGCAGTAGCCAATCACTGACATACATGAAAATAATTGATTCAGTAGTCATTGATAATGAAGTAAATACATCAGTTATTTACATAGTGATTAGTAGAATAACAAGCTAACAGCCAAATTTGTACCTTTTGAAATTCTTCACAGAAAATACAGTGGGACTTCCAAAATTAAAACCAAGTTGTTGGAGGGTTGGTGTTATTTAACAAAATCATGAAAATTAGAACTAATGAGTGGCAAAACTATGCAAACCAAGGATAATCTATGTTACATCACAGTAGGAATACTTGTATCAGCTGACTAATACAGGCACACCTCGTTTTATTACACTTCCCTTTATTGTGCTCAGTAGATTTTATGCTTTTTACAAATTGAAGATTTGTGGCTACCTTGCATCAAGGAAGTCTATTGGTACAATTTTTCCAACAATGTGCTCATTTTATATCTTGTGTCACATTTTGGGTATTCTTACAATATTTTAAACTTTTAAATTATTATGTTATATGTTACAATGTTTCGTAATCAGTAATCTTTTATGATACCATTATAATTTGGCGGAGACGGGGCACAGCAAACTGTGTCCATAAAAACAAACATAATTAAATGTTTGACTGCTCCATTGAACGGTCCTTTCCCCTTCCCTCTCTCTCTCCTCAGGCCTCCCTATTCTCTGAGACAAAATAATATTGAAATTAGGCCAAGTAATAACCCCATAATAGCCTCTAAGTTTTTAAGGAAAGAGTCACATCTCTCACTTTAAATCAAAAGCTATAAATGATTAAACTTAGTGAAGAAGGCATAGAGAAAGCCAAGAATGGCCAAAAGCTATGCCTTTTGTATAAAGCAGTTAGCCAGGTTGTAAATGCAAAGGAAAATTTCTTGAAGGTAATTAAAAGTCCTACTCCAGTGAATGTATGAATAATAAGAAAGCAAAACAGCTTCATTGCTGATGTAGAGAAATTTGAGCGGTCTGGATAGGAGATCAAACCAACCACAATATTCCACTAAGCTAATACTTAGAGCAAGGCCCTAACTTTCATCAATTCAAGAAGGCTGATATAGGTGAGGATGCTACGGAAGAAAAGTTGGAAGCTAGCAAAGATTAGTTCATGAGGTTAAAGGAGAAAAATTTATTTCCTTAATATACAAAGTACAAGATGAAGCAGCAAGTGCTAATGTAGAAGATGCAGCAAGTAATCCAGAAGTACCTAAGATTATTGATGAAAGTGACTAGACTAAACAAGAGATTTTCAGTGTAGACAAAATTGCCTTCTACTGGTAGAAGAAAGCTTCAAATGGCAGTCCAGCTCTCTCATTAGGGGCTTAATGCAGCTGGTAATGTTGAGTTGAAGCCAGTGCTCATTTACCATTTCAAAAATTCTAGAACCCTTCAGAATTATGCTAAGTCTACTTTGCCTTTTTGCTATCAAAGAAACAATAAAGTCTGGATGACAGCACATCTATTTACAGCATGGTTTACTTAATATTTTAAGACTAAAGTTGAGGTATACTCCTCAAAAAAAAAATTCTTTCAAAATATTACTGCTCACTGACAATGCACCTAGTCACCCAAGGGCTCTGATGTAGATGCACAAAGATGTTAATGTTGTTTTCAGGCCTCATAGCACAACATCCATTCTGGAGCCTATGGATAAAGGATTAATTTCAAATTATGATTCTTATTATTTAAGAAATACATTTCATAAGGCTATAGCTATCACAGATAAGGATTATCCTGATGCATCTGGAAAAGGTAAATTGAAAAACTTCTAGAAAGGGTTCACCATCCTAGGATTCATTAAATACGCGTGTGATTGATAAGACAAGGTCAAAATATCTACATTAATAGGAATTTGGAAAAACTTGATACCAAAACTCATGAATGACTTTGAGGGGTCCATAACTTAATAGAAGTGGGTAGCTGCAGATGTGGTCTAAATAGCAGGAGAAATAGAATTCGAAATGAAGCCTTGAGATGTGACTGAATTACTGTCATCTCATGAAAAAAACTGGAACAAATGAGGAGTTGCTTCTTATGAATGAGCAAAAAAAAAAAAAAAAAAAAAAAAAAGGTTCTTGAGATAAAGTCTACTCCTGGTGAAGATGTGATCATTGTTGAAATAACAACAAAGGATTTAGAATATTGTATAAATGTTGTTGATGAAGCAGCAAAAAGGTTTGAGAGGACTGATTCCACTTTTGAAAGAAGTTACACTGTGACTAAAATGCTTTTACACGGTATTGCATGCTACAGAGAAATGACTTTTGCCAATTTATGTGGCAAACTTAATTATTGTGTTATTTAAGAAGTTACCACAATCACCCCAAACTTCAGACACCACCTCTCCGATCAGTCAGGGAGAATCAACAAAAAAACAAGACTCACAGCAAAATGATCATGACTCACTAAAGGCTCAGATGATCATTATCATTGTTTAGCAAAAAAGTGTATATATATATATATATATACACACACACACACACACACTTGAATTGGATTCTGGCCATTCACTATTGTTTAAATTGCTAAAAAATAGTTATGTGCGTGTGTGTGTGTGTGTGTGTGTGTGTGTGTGTATATATATATATATATATATATATTTTTTTTTTTTTTTTTTTTTAGATAGAGCTTTGCTTTTGTTGCTCCAGGCTGGAGTGTAATGGTGCGATCTCGGCTTGCCTCAACCTCTGTCTCCCGGGTTCAAGTGATTCTTCTGCCTCAGCCTCCAGAATAGCTGGGATTACAGGCATCCACCACTATGCCTGGTTAATTTTTTGTATTTTTAGTAGAAACAGGTTTCACAATGGTGACCAGGCTGGTCTCAAATGCTTGACCTTGTGATCCAACCAACCTGGCCTCCCAAATTGCTTTAACATAATTACATTGTTTTTTAGACATAATGTCATTGCACACTTAATAGACTACAAAATAGTGTAAACATAACTTGTATGTGCATTGGAAAAATATTTTGTCTGAATCACATGCTTGTGATATCCATATTATTTCAGTAGTCTGGAACCAAATCTTCAAAATCTCTAAAATATGCCTCTATAAAATTGTTATTTATCATTTTAAAATAATATTATTTTTAAAATAAGTCTGCAGAAGTAACTGAATTAAGGATATAGAGATTCAATCATCCTTTTTAGGATGAGTCACATAAATCCAATGGCAGGTGTCCTTATGAAAGAAAAGTAGCGAGCTGTGAGACACAGAAACACGGAAGAGAAGACAATGTAAAAAGTGCAGCAGAAATCTTATGCTTGTATATTACTTCTCTTACTTCTGTCTGATGAAAATTCCCATTAAGAAGAAATAGACTGAAGTAGAGAGAAACTATCAGAAAAAAAGCTAATGGCCCTGATGTGGAAATTGTTATGTGTAAAAATTCAGAACACATATCCAATGATATTCTAGTGTAGAGCTATTTGGTTCAACTCCTGTATTACTTATACCATTCTCCTTTTTCTCTTTGTATTTTGAGGCAGTAGCAATAATTTGGAAACTACTTTTTAGCAATTAAAACAATATTGAATTGCCAGACTCTAATTCAAATATTTCACTACCTATTACTATTGATTAATTAAGGCTGCATATATCTGCAGAAGTATAGAATATTTTTAGTTCTGTGTTTATATTAGCTATATTGAAATATCAATTTTATTATTTGCCAGTTTGGTTCTTATAAAGAATATAGCTTAAAATACTCATAGATACGAATTTGAAGATTATTTTGATATCACAAAAAGAATCCATTGGTCTCAAGACAAATGGTGCAAGTAACAAACAGAGCTGCACAGAGTGTGCATGGATAAGCATTTCTAAGCATGTAACACTAATTATATATGAGTGGTACACTCTTATAAACACAAAAGACAGTGGACTTAGTGCAGGTACAAAAGGGAAACAGGTGCCTAATTTTTAATTCCATTGATTGTATCACATCTGCTGTTAATTATTTTACTTTCAGTAAATTACAAATGTCTAATGTTGGTAGTAAAAAAATTATATTTTATTGCATTTATTACTATATGTTTTAAACCTTATCACTTAGATAAAACTAAAATCTTTCTAGAAATTGTTAATTAAATGTCTAATAATATCAATAGTAATAAAAGGACCATATTCCCTTAATCATTATAAGAATATTATGTACAATTAGTCGTTGGTCTTTATAAAAACTCTATAAACCTAGTATAATATCAAGCACAGTTGACAGATTAAAAATCATACAGAAGAGGCTATGTAACTGATTTAATTAATGCAGTTAATAAGTGGCAGTCAGTATTTGAATCCATGACTTCTGGTTTCAAGGTCTGGGCTCTTAAACTTGCATCCATAAAGATTTAGTCTAAAGATCCACCTTTGCCTCCACTGCTAGAATTGAAACCAGATCAATAATGAGACTACATTTACAGCTCTAAGTCTTCCATCTCCAGAGCACCACAGAGCCACAATATCACAAGCTGAGTGTAATATGTTTTCTGCTGAGCAGAAGACTATGTTACTGCTGAGCAAAAGAAACAAAAGCACAAATGAACAGACTGATTTCACTTGTAGAAAAGTGGAAATCAATAAAGTAAAAATGGACTATTGATTTTGTGGATTATTGTTTGCTAGAGGTATCTTCATTTGCTTTATTTATTTAGTTTATTGTTTCTTAACCAGGTCTAAAGTGTTTTGGATATATCAGAGATCTATAGCAGATTACTCACAATCTTAAAATGTTTTTACTTTCTGTCTATCAATGCCCCTTGTTCATTTGCTAAACATGGGTCTTTCATATATCCCTATCCAACTAGTGTTGCGAGTTTTAGTCAAACCCAACCAAACAAAGAAAAAGCATTCTATTTTTCATATAAACACATGAATATTTACAGTCTAAAAATTAAAGTAATGATCCTTGAGTTAGTGTTAATTAAAATTTTATTACTAACAATCTGAAATTTTATATTAACATTTTAACCATTGCTTATTAAAGTTCATTAATGTCATATAGAATGTGTATTTCTAAGTTCAATTAAATTCTAATATTAGGTAAACAAGCTTTTTTTTTAGTTTATGTGTGTTATGTGCAATATTCGAACACATGCATACTAAAACATCGATGAGTTCATCTAAAATTTAACTTTAGCTGAGCATTCTATATGTTACCTGGTAACTGTACTACTCAGTCCAACATAAATTTGTGGGGCTATCAGGAAAGTCACGCTGAATCTAAATGTAAAGAATAATGCTTTTGTTCCATTTCAAAATGTGTAATTTACTAGTCATGTGTGCCCTTGCATCGCTTTACCCATTTGAGACTTTCTCCCATTGGTTAAAAAAATGGAATCATGAGATGCCCCTCTCCCCAACCTGGCAATTGAAGAAAATATACTAAAGAAATAGTTTAAAGAAAATTTAAAATGTTATAGGTAGGAACACAAGAGTACTTATATTTTCAATTTATTTTATACAAAATAACATTTACAGAAAGGGATACAATTTTCCATCGCACATCTCATATTATTGTTGACAGTGGTCTTTAACCGCATGGTACTTAATTTACTCATGAACTCTACAGTGTCTAATGAGTTTTGAGTAATGAGAGTTAAAGCACTGTCTCCTCTCACACAGTTGGGGTGACCATTAGTAAATGCCCTCTAAATAATTGTCATTAATATATTTTTGAAAGAAGCTTGATATTCTTTTTCCGTCAAAATGCAGTTACGGCACAGAAGATAATATCTTAATATTTGCCTGAGAAAATGTTTTTTCTGCAACTTAAAAAAAATCGTACATAATTAGTGAAGAAATCTATACCAGCAAAGATATACTAATTGCTGTATTACTGTAAATTATAGTATGCTTTATAAAAGATAATTTTCCTGACTATGAAACACATTTTTACCATTAAAATGATTTCTGACTTTTACCCTGCTATTATAAATTCATGAAAATGGTTCTGCCAGACGTCCACACAGTGGCAAATTGGAATCCCACGGGAAATGAACTTTAAATTAAGACACTGTCAGTGTGTTCCAAGTTTCATTTAAAGGCCTGGGAATTTCTTTGTAGTGTGTGATAAAGGAAATCACAAATCTTTTAAAACATCTGGATTGAATTAAAACTATTAATGAGAGAAATGTGTAATAAGTACATTCTATGATGTTTAATTACAGCCACCATGTTTTTATTAATTCTTTCAAAAAATATCTGTGGAGACATTCCTATGTGATAAGCATCATGCTAGATGCTGTAGGAAACACAAAGAAAATCAGCCTCAAAATTTAAGGGCATTATAATGAAGTGAGAGATTTACTTAATGCGTGTCTACAAAAAGTTAGATAGCTAATGTTGACTCTTTTTCCATGGGAATAACATTTAAAATTATGAAAATTATATTTTTAGCCAATCGCAATTTTAATCAATCCTTGTAAAACTGTTAAACTAATTTGTTTCTCCTCTCATCCAACATGATTAATAACAAGTTTAAGAATAAACGGAATTATATATAATATTAAGAAAAAAATTTCAAATAATTTTCATCCACTGCCTTCTTAAGGAGATATGTTTATATATACTTATTCATATTATTCTAAGCCTATCTCTTATGCTTTTTGTCCTTAAACAAATTTCTAATTCACTTCTCTTCTATTCTAGACATCGTGTATAACTGTGCTTGTGTTTGTGAATCTGTGTGTATTTTAGCATACGAATGTCTAAGACCATGCTCATGAAAAACATAGATCATCAACTTATACTAACCATATCTCCCATTTAATTATTATTAAGCAAAAGCTGAACAGGCTGTCAAAATGTACACATAATGGAGTGATGTTACAATTTCTTAAGAAATTGTAAGTTTCTAAGTTCTAAGTTCACTATATTGGAAACTGTTTAGCATATTTTAACCAATAAATTCATGTGGAAGGTTTGTTCATTTCTAAGGTTAGCAGAAACAGTGGGAGAAATGTGCTATACTTCAACTTTTTCAAAAATAAAAGAATTTTCTTTGGTCATATTGTAATTAGAAAAAAATGGATGGAAAAATTGAAGTGCTTTTATTGACAAAATTGGATAGGTAAGAGGATTTGTTTCTGGTTTTCTTGACTCATATTCTAAAAACAAAAGAAAATCAATCATGATTATTCCAAATAAGTGACTGTAATTTTAGAGAGTAAAGGATTTGGATGACAGATAAAACATATTTTTATATAAAGATAATTTCTAATAACATATAAGACTTGATATAACTACAGGAGTATTTACAGTCTAAAAATTAAATGGACATTGAGTTACAGTTTCTTAAAATTTTATTACTAACAATCTGAAACTTTATATTAACATTTTAAGTACTGATTATTAAAGTTCATCCTGTGGAAATTATCATGCAGCATTAGGATATGTAATGTCATATGTATTCTAAATATTATATAAATTTCTACTATTATTAAAGGAAATGTGAAGGGGCTAAATTGGCTTTTAAAAGGAATAAAAACAATTAAATTAGAATGTGTATTCTGCTATTTAATCTTTGTTAAGGCTGTTACACATATAAAATATTATTTTATCAGGCTTTTTTATATAATTGAAGCCATAATATATAGAGATGATATAGTTAGATTCTCTCTTCTCTGAAATGTTTGAAACCAGAGGTGTTTTAAATTTCAAATTTTGGAATATTTGCATATACCATAATGCGATATTTTGAGAAAAAAACCCAAATCTACACACAATATTTCTTTATGTTTTATATGCACCTTATACACATAGCCTGATGAAAAATTTATTGCCAAATAGATACACTCCCTTTTTTCCTATATTTCCACTATGTTTCATATAGACATAGCTTCATATTCAGAGACGTATCCTTTTCTACTGTTTTTATACTAACTTTATAGCTATAATTACTCTTGACCACGGGTTTCAGAATAGCATTAACTTCTTGCAAGCTGTTATTAAGTAATATCAGGAAGCCAAATCATTCTCAGTTCAATTTCCAGTAGAGGTAATCCTCTCTCATTTATCTCACTAGTAAATTGGAAAAAAAAAAAAAAAAAAAAAAAAAGCCTACAACCTAACAGCATGAAGATTAAGTGTAATGAAAACATGCCAGATATTTGTATAAAATGACAAATGTCGTTTTTTGAATATTTGGTTCCCATTAAATTTAATGTATATTACTTGAGATAAATGGCAGTATTTGGCATATTTATCACTGTAAATTGAGGAGTTTTGTCTGTCTTTACTGAAAATATTTTACATGCTTTGGGCAGGACAAGGAGAGTCTCTGTTTACTCAACAAATTTTCCATTTCTAAAAGCTGAATTTCATTTTTTAAATAATTGACTGTATAGGCTATTTATAAATTTTTTTTTCTTAAGTCTGAGGTTTAGGAGAAAATATTAGTCTTATTATTTAATGTCCAACATTTCATTTTCACTAAGCAAGAAGAGTAAATAAAATTTTTAAATAAGTTAATAACTAATTATTCTGTGTCACACAAAGTTTGAAATGTATTAGTTCACCATGTACCCAATAACAATTACACTCAAAAATAAAACAAACTCATGTCATGGGGGTTTGTTGTACAAATTATTCTGTCACTCAGGTATTAAGTCTAAAATCCAATAATTACTTTTTCTGTTCCTCTCCCACCTCCCACCCTTCACCCTCAGATAGGACTTAGTATCTGTTTTTTTTTTTTTTTTTTCATCTTTTTGTCCATGTGTTCTCATTATTTAGCTCCCTCTTATGAGTAGGAATATGTGGTATTTGATTTTCTGTTCCTATATTAGTTTGATAAGGATAATGGCCTCCAACTCCATCAAATTTTCTGCAAAACATATGATCTCATTCTTTGTTATGGGTGCATAGTGTTCCATGGTATATATGTGACACATTTTCCTTTTTTTTTTTTTTTTTTTTTTGACTTTTATTTTAAGTTCAGGGATACAAGTGTGGGTTTAGTACATAGGTAAACTTGTGTCACGGAGGCTTATTATATAGATGATTTCATTGTCCACGTATTAAGCCTAGTGCCCATTAGTTATTTTTTCTATTTATCTCCCCCTTCTCACTCTCTACCCTCTGTAGACTCCAGTGTGTGTTTTTCCCTCTATGTGTCTTTATCCAGTCTACCATTGATAGGCATTTAGCTTGATTCCTTGTCTTGGCTATTGTGAATAGTTCAATGAACGTATGCATGCATGTGTCTTTATGATAGAACCATTTACATGTTTTGAGTATACACTTAGTTATGATATTGCTGTTTCAAGTGGTAGTTCTGTTTTCAGCTCTTTGAGGAATTTTCATACTACTTTCCACATTGCTTGAACTAATTTACACTCCCACCAACAGTGTATAAGCATTCCTTTTTTCCCTAAATCCTTGACAACATCTGTTATTTTTTAGTAATTTAATAATAGCCATTCTCACTGGCATGAGACAATATCTCATTGTAGTTCTGATAGTCACTTCTTTAATCGCTAGTGATGTTGAACTTTTTTACATATACTTGTTGGCCGCATATATGCCTTGCTTTGGAAAGTATCTACCTATTTCCTTTGCCCACTTCTTAATGGGATTTGCTTTTTTTTTCTTGTAAATTTGTTGGTTTCTTACAGATGCTGGATATTAGACCTTTGTAAGATGCATAGTTTGCAAATATGTTTTCCTATTCTGTAGGTTGTCTGTTTACTCTCTTGGTAGTTGTGCTTTCTGTGCAAAAGCTCTTTGGTTTAATTGGACCCCATTTATCAATGTTCACTTTTATTACAATGGCTTTTGGCATCTTTGTCATGAAATACTTGCCAGTTCCTATGTCAAGAATGATATTGCACAGGTTGTCTTCCAGAGTTTTATAGGTTTGGATTTTACATTTACATCTTTAATTCATTTTGAGTTGATTTTTTTATATGGTGTAAGGAAGGGGTCCAGTTTCAACCTTCTGCATATGGCTAACCAGTTGTCCCAGCATCATTTGTTGAACAGAGAGTCCTTTCTACATTGCTTTTATCACCCTTTTTGAAGATCAGTTAGTTGTAGGTGCGTGGCCTTATTTCTGGGATCTCTATTCTTTTCATTGGTTTCTGTGTCTGATTTTGTACCAGTACCATGCTGTTTTGGTTACTGTAGCTCTGTAGTATAGTTTGAAATCAGGTAGTGTGATATCTCCAGCTTTGTTCTTTTTCCTAGGATTACCTTTGCTATATGGGCTCATTTTAGGTTCCATATGAATTTAAAATAGTTTTTATCTATTTTTGTGGCATATGCCATTTGTCATTTGATAGGAATAGCTTTGAATCTATAAATCTCTTTGGACAGTATGGCCATTCCAAGGATATTGATCCTTTCCATGAGCATGGCATGCCTTTCCATTTGTTTGTGTCATCTCTGATTTATTTGAGCAGTGTTTTTTAGTTCTCCTTGTAGAGATCTTTCATTTTCTTTGTGGCAATTGTAAATGGGATTGCTTTCCTGATTTGGCTGTCAGGATTGACTGCTGGTGTATAGGAATGCTAGTGATTTTCTTACATTGATTTTATATCTCAAGAGTTGGCTGAAGTTGTTTATCAGCTTAAGGAGCTTTTGTGCTAACACTATAGAATTTTCTAGATATAAGATTATGTCATCTGCAAACAGGGATATTTTGACTATGTTTCTTCCCATTCGGATGCCTTTTGTATCTTTCTCTTGCCTGACTGTTCTGGCCAGGACTTCCAATACTATGTTGAATAGGAGTGATGAGAGAGCATCTTTCCCTAGTGCTGATTTTCAAGTGGAAAGTTTCCAGCTTTTGCCCATTCATTATGATGTTGGCTATGGTTTGTCATAGATGGCTTTTACTATCTTGAGGTATGCTCCTTCAAAAACTAGTTTGTTGAGAGTTTTTAACATAAAGCGATCTTGAATTTTGTTGAAAATCTTTTCTGTATCTATTGAGACAATCATGTGGTTTCCTTCTGTTTTTCTGCTTATGTGATAAATCACATTTATATATTTGCATATGTTGAACCAGCCTTGCATCCCCCAAATAAAGCCTTCTTGATCAAAGTGGATTAGCTTTTTCATATGCTTCTAAATTGGTTTACTAGTATTTTGTTGAGGATTTTTACATCATTGTTCAGCAAAAGTATTGGCCTGAAGTTTTCTTTTTTGTTGTTGTGTCTCTGTTAGGTTTTGGTAGCAGGATGACACTGGCCTCAGATAATTAGTTAGGGAGGAGTACCTTTTCCTCAATTTTTGTGAATAGTTTCAGTAAAACTGGCACCAGCTTTTTGCTGTACATCTTGTAGAATTTGGCTGTGAATCCATCTGATCTTGGTCTTTGGTTACTTGGTAGGCTATTACCGATTCAATTTCGGAGCTTTTTGGTCTGTTCAGGAATTCTTCACTTTTCCAGGTTAATTTTGGGTGTGTTTATGTTTCCAAGAATTTATGCATTTCTTATAGATTTTCTAGTTTATGTGCATAGAATTGTTCATATTAGTCTCTGATGGTTATTTAGATTTCGTGGGGTAAGTGGTAATATCCTCGCTGTTGTTTCTAATTGAGTTTATTTGGATGCTCTCTGTTTTTTTTTTATTTTTTAGTCTGAACTAGTAACCTATCTTACTATTTTTTTTTTTTTTTTTTAAAGAGGGCCCCTGGATTTGTTGATTTTTAAAATAGTTTTCATGTCTCAGTACCCTTCAGTTCAGCTCTGATTCTGGTTATTTATTGTTTTCTGTTAGCTTTGAGTTGTTTTGTTCTTGTTTTTCCAGTTTTTTTTTTTTGTTTGTTTGTTTTTTTTCAGTTGTGATATTGGGTTACTAATTTGAGAGCTTTCTAACTTTTCGATGTGGATATTCAGTGTTATAAATTTTCCTCTTGATACTGTCTTAACTATGTTCCAGAGATTCCAGTGTGTTGTATCTTTGATCTTATTAGTTTCAAATAACTTCTTGATTTCTGTCTTAATTTTAATATTTACCCCAAAGTAATTCAAGAGCCAGTTGTTTAACCTTCATGTAATTGTACAGTTTTGAGCAATGTTCCTAATCTTGATATCCAGTTTTACTATGCTGTAGTGTGAAAGATTTGTTGGTATGATTCCAGTTATTTTGCATTTACTGAGGATTGTTTTATGTTTTATTGTGTGGACAATTTTACGGTATTTGCCATGTCACCATGAGAAGAATGTATATTTTGCTCTTTAGAGATAGAGAGTTCTGTAGATGTCTATCAGGTCCCTTTGCTCCAGTGTTAAGTTCAAGTGTTGAGTTCAAGTGTTGAATATCTTTGTCAATTTTCTGCCTCAGTGATCTGTCTAATACAGTCAATAAGGTGTTGATGTCTCCCACTATTATTGTTTGGGAGTCTAAGTCTCTTTGACAGTCTCTAAGAACTTACTTTATGCATCTGGGTGTTCCTGTGTTGGGTGCATTTATATTTACGATAGATAGGCCTTCCTGTTCAAGTGAATCCTTTATACCATTATACAATGTCCTTCTTTACGTTTTTTTTTTTTTTTGTTAGTTAAATGTTTGTTTTGTTTGAAATTATGTACATAACCCCTGCACCCCTGCTTTTTTTCTGTTTTCTACTTGCTTGGTAGAGTTTTCTGCACCCCTTTATTTTGAGCTTATTGATGTCATTGCATTGCAGATAGGCCTCTTGAAAACAGTATACCATGGGGTCTTGATTTTTTTTTTTTTTTTCTTTATCAAGCTGCCACTCTGTACCTTATCATTGGAGGATTTAGCCCATTTATACTCAAGGTTAGTATTGATATGTGTGAATTTGATCCTGCCATTATGTTGTTAGCTGGTTCTTTTGCAGACTTATTTGTGTTGTTGCGTCATAGCTTCACTGGTCTGTGTATTAAATGTATTTTTCCAGTGTTTGGTAATGATCTTTCTTTTCCATATTTAGTGCATCTTTCAGGAGCTCTTATAAGGTGGGTCTGGTGGTAACACATTCCTTCAGCATTTGTTTGTCTGAAAATAATCTTATTTCTCCCTCACTTATGAAGCTTAGTTTGGTTGGATATGAAATTCTGAGTTGGAATTTCTTTTCTTTAACAATGTTGAATGTATGTCCCCAATCTCTTCTGGCTTGTAAGGTTTCAGCTGAGAAGTCTACTGTTAGTCTGATGGGATTCTTTTTGTAGGTGACCTGTCCTTTCTCTCTAGATGCCTTTAACATTTTTGTTTGTTTAAAAAAATAAGAAAGAGAAAGAAGAAAGAGAGAGAGAGAGAGAAAGAAAGAGACAAAGAGAGAGAGAGAGAAAGAAAGAAAGAAGAAAGAAAGAAAGAAAGAAAGAAAGAAAGAGAGAGAGAGAGAAAGAAAGAAAAGAAAGAAAGAAAGAAAGAGAAAGAAAGAAAGAAAGAAAAGAAAGAAAAGAAAAGAAAAGAAAAGAAAAGAAAAGAAAAGAAAAGAAAAGAAAAGAAAAGAAGGACACCAGCCAAATTAAATTTAAGTGTTTAATTGAAGAATGAATGGGTTGCAAATTGGGCAGCTCCCAGTGTCACAGCAGACTCAGGGAGACTAATGCAGCCACATGCTGGAGGAAGATTTATAGACCAAGAAAAAAAGGGGGGAAGTGACGTACAAAAATGGAAAATGAGGCACAGAATGGCTGGATTGGTTACAACTCTGTGTTTGCCTTATTTGGGCACAGTTTGAACATTTGACAGTGTATGAATGGTTGATGAATGGCTGCTGTAATCAGCCAACACCCAGCCACTGTTACAGGTGCACATTCTCAAGTTAGGTTCTCAGTTTTGTCTACCTATTAAGTTAGGTTTGAGTCCACAGGGACTCAAATATAAAGGTTTGGAGTCTTTCTCAGGCCTTGTTGAGTTCACTTCAACAACATTTTTCTTTCATTTTAACCTTGGATAATCTGATGATTATGTGTGTTGGGAATGATCTTCTTATGAAGTATTTTGTGGGAGTTCTTTGTGTTTTCTGAATTTGGATACAGATCTCTCTTAACTAATTTGGGAAAGTGCTCATGGATGATATCCTAAAATATGTTTTCCAAATTGCTTCCATTCTCCTCATCTCTTTCAGGAAAGTCAGTGAGTCACAGATTCGGTGTCTTTACATAATTCCGCATTTCACAGAAGTTTTTTCTGTTCCTTTTAATTATTTTCTTTTTATTCTCATCTGACTATCATATTTTAGAAAGCCAGTCTTTAAGCTCTGAGATTCTTTCCTCAGCTTGGGCGATTCCACATTAATACTTGGGATTGCACTGTGACATTTTTGTAGAGTGTTTCTGAGCTCTGTCAAGTTGGTTACATTCTTTTCTATAATGACTATATTGTCTGTCAGCTCCTTTATCTTTTTATTGTGACTCTTAGCTTCCTTAGGTTGGGTTTGAACATTCTCCTGGAACTCAGTGATCTTCATTTCTATCCATATTGTGAATTCCATCTCTGTCATTTCAGTCATCTCAGCCCAGTTTAGAACCTTTGCTGGAGAACTAGTGCTATTGTTTGTAGGAAAGGAGACACTGACTTTTTGTTGTCGGAGTTCTTACACTGGTTCTTTTCATCTTTGTGGGCTAATGTTTCTCAATCTTCGAAGTCGGAATTCCTTGAATATTTTTTGTTTGTTTGTTTTTAACCTATTTGATGACTTTGGGGATTTGACTGTGGCATAAGATGAGTTCAGATGACTGGCTTTATTTCTGGAAGAATTTAGGAGGCCAAAGCTCAGCTTAGGAACCATTACATGTGTACTCTATCTCTGGAGAACTGGTTTTGGGCCCCTGCTTTGACCTCTGGCTCCTCAATTTAGGAACTTCCCGTGCTAGGAAAGTCATGGCACTTTTGGACTGCTGGGCACAACATTCCAAAAGTAGTGCCAGCCAAAGCACTTTGTAGGGCAGTGGCCTCAGAATCTACCCACATTTGCATGTGCCAGTTGCAGCTGCAGCTACAACATGATGGGATACACACTCATTGGTTGTGGCAAGGCACTAGCAGGTGCTGGCAGCTGGCTTCCATTTGGGCATTTGTGGCAAGAATATGGCTCAGCAAGGACAGAGGGGCTCCCCTGCAGGTGGCAGTGTTTGTCTCTCTGTGCATGTTGTTGTAGGTTGCAGTGGCCACTCAGGGTGAGGGTTGTCTGCTTTTATCCACACCTCGTATCGTGCTAGTGGCAATTTCAGCACAGGGGTGGGGTGCTGCTGGTTATGGATTTGATGGGGTCTGACAAGAATGGCAGTGCAGCAAGGAGAGGGGTATGGATGCACTCACTCAGGCAGCAGTGACATGGCAGGGTGCACATTCACATCCATGTTGGTGGAGAAGGAAATGTCAGGTCTTCGATGCACACACGCACCAGCAAAGTGATGTGGGAGGTGGCTGTGGGCCAGTGCATGTGGCATAGGGAGGCTGAAGTGGGAGAAGGGAGCTTGTGGGTCCCTTGCAGCTGTTCTGCTGGAGCACTCTGCCCATCAGGCATGATCTGCTAGTCCAGGAGCTATGATGTAGGCACAGGAAGCACTTGGGGGCTGCACTGCAAGAAGCTGAGATCTTGCTGGGGCCCTGGGAGATGCCAGCAGACTGAGAGATGCTCAAGTTTAAGTTTTACTGGCCCGGTCTGATGGGCAAGATCATCCTGCTGAGTTCAAGTCTGATACATTTTTAGGGCTAAAGTCTCCTATGGGAGCAAGTCTAGCCTAGGGGGATGGTGACCTCTGCTATGCTCCACTACGGGCACCCCAACATCAAACACTCTGGTCTCTGCTGCAGCTGGAGTTTTGCCTCTGCCACTTCTCTAAGCAGCTGTCCCTGAGAATTCAATTGTATATGGTGGTCAAGTGGTTTCCACTTGTTAGGACTCCAGAGGCCCATGGTGAGAGCAGGTTGCTTCTTGCCTGCTCAACTCACCCCTGTCCCAGGAGTTGCTGTGGGCCAGGAATGAGTCATGGTGTGTGATAGCCTAATGCATGGTTCCCAGTTTCCTCCCACTTCAGCCCAGCATCTTTGTCATCCCTCTGTTTGCTCTCAATGCCTTCCCTCTGAAGATCTGCTAGGGGCGCAGCAGTCTTCCCGATGCCCAGTTTCTCCGTGGGAGATGTTCCTTCCGGCTGCATCCAGTCAACCATTTTGCCCGCTCTAACAATTACACTTTCATATGCTGGAATGCATGCTTATGTTCATGTACCAGTTATCAGGACATGTAAGTAAAATATATTTTAATTGACATACATTCAAAACAAATTATAATTTCTATATGAAGCATGATATAGGCAGCTTTAAGTGAATTTCTTAAATTGCTAAAATTTATACTAACCAGATTTTGTAATGTATAATTCAAAACATAATAAAGTCACGTTTAAAAGCTATATATAAAATAAAATTGTAACAATTGTTTTTTAACTGAGGCTTGAGAAATTCCATTTAATCATTTATTTTTTAATTTTTTTATTGAGAAGTAAAAGCTATGTTTATGGCTATAACATGATGTTTTAATGTGTGTTTACATTGTGAAATGGATAAATCAAGCTAATTAAAATATACGTTACTCATATAAAAAGTTAAATGAGGGAATTTTTAATGATCACAAAATATTATAGAATATATTATGTATTAATATATTTCTCCAGTGTTTTTAAAATGGGATGTGAATATATTTAAACGTCCAAAAGAATGCAATTATGGGCCGGGCGCGGTGGCTCAAGCCTGTAATCCCCAGCACTTTGGGAGGCCGAGACGGGCGGATCACGAGGTCAGGAGATCGAGACCATCCTGGCTAACACGGTGAAACCCCGTCTCTACTAAAAATATAAAAAAAAAAAAAACTAGCCGGGCGAGGTGGCGGCGCCTGTAGTCCCAGCTACTCGGGCGGCTGAGGCAGGAGAATGGCGTGAACCCGGGAGGCGGAGCTTACAGTGAGCTGAGATCTGGCCACTGCACTCCAGCCTGGGTGACAGAGTGAGACTCCGTCTCAACAACAATAACAACAAAAGAATGCAATTGTGATATGGAATACAATCACTGCTTGTTAGTGAACTCAGAGATTCAAAATGTTCTCTGAGCTGGCCTTTTCTAGAGTACCTTGTTTTTATCATTCTAGTTTTGTATTTTTCCTTGATTCTTTTTTTTTTATGCCACTGTGCTATGTATCCTCAAACTGTCTATAGTAGAAAGATCAAATCCTTTGATTTAAACTGAGTTTCTTTCTTTGATTTATGCTACTTAAATAAATCTTTATTTTTAATACACATATTTATTAATATATCTATTACTTTACTTCAAATATTTCATTCTTTATTTTAGAAGTTTTAGATATTGACTTCCCTAAAAATTTCTGCACAGATCTGTAGTTTGTTACTCTGAAACTCCGGGTGTAGAACCTGTTCTTCATATATGACTTCTTTCATGGTTACATAAAAAGTATGAAAACAGTTATATATGCTTTTGGAATTAAGAAAATGAGATTGAGATGGTCTTAGAGAAAGTGTCCTCAGCATCATTGGTTATTAATGGTATCACTGACGATTGTTATGAACATCCTATGCCTTGAGCAGCTATGGAGCTTTTAGTTTAAGCCAGTCAAAACCATGTGTCTTTGGACAACATCTTAATGTAGGAAAGTGAACTTCTTATCACAGTTTGACATTCATGAGAAATATCTGGTAACCATAAATCATAATGACTGACCATATGTCCAGTTATTTCTTCAAAATTTGCTTTATAGTTTCTGAAGCATGAAAAACAAGAAATCTGGAGTTCAGTAAATCATGGGTATAATAATATAGATAGCAATTTAAATCCCACAAAATTGTATATTCAGAGAAAAGTGGGAGAATTAAATTTAAGGTTTCTGTTTAAAATGAGCAGAGTTAAATGTTTTTTTAAAGCCCTTATAGTTCACTGTTTATAGATATTTCTTTAGCCAAGAGTCCACTCTGTAGCAGAGATTTCTAGTTATGAAAGTTCTAAAAACAAGAATAAAAATGAAAAAAAAAAAGAATAGGACAAAATATATATTTTAGACTCCAAATCTCTTCTGACATAATTCTGCCAGCATGCTGCAAGACTAAAAATGTCGAGAGGAAAAGACACGGTGTTATCTCCTTTTTCAGAAAAGTTACCATTTCTTTGTATTTCATACAAATACATTTTTGATTATATAATAACAGCCAGTGCTGTTCCTTAGAGCTAGCTTTTCTAGAAAGTCTCTATTCATTAAATAAAAATATTTTAAAACCATGCTAGGTGCATACAGGTGTGTAGTGTGCTTGCTAGTAGCAGATGCAGCCCTTAAAAATGGCATATCCACAATAAACTGCAGTTGGAAAGGCAGAGTGGTAACATATAACACATTTACCTGGGATTTATTTTCACATATAAAGTAAGTAATACATAAATAGTATTTTCACATATAAAGTAGCAACAGTGTCACCAGACCCTCAAACTTAAAGGATCCTCATAGAGATTGTGAGGAACAGCATCAGGCAGTGTGGTCTCTTTTCATATTGGAAAACAGTATATTTTAGCTCTGCCGTATTTGTAGGACTTAGTTGCATATTCAGAATCCCTTTAAAGATGTGAAGAATTCTCTTGATTTTTCTTTCTATTACAGTTCCCCCATCAAACAACCCCACATAGCTGAGGCCCAAAGGAATCTGAGTCTTTATGTCAAGATTAACTTGTGCTCATTCAGAAAGTAGAACGACAGGGCAGGCTTTGAAATAGTCTTTCAGGAGTTATTACATGTTGATACTGGTTTCCTGGAGGCACAAGCTCACGAGGAAAAGTCATTGGTGTTTGATGGTTTTATAAGTGACACCGAGCTCTAATTTGAATGAGCCAGAGGTAGAATATCAACTCGCTCTAGGTACATCAGATGTGCAGACATGAACCCACCACAACTGTCAGCAGAACAGTGAAGAGGGCCTTCTGACTCACCAACAGTGCTTTGCTGGCATGCATTGTACTACAGACATCATCCAAATTTGGTAAGAATGATAGAATCACTAGGAACTCCCTACCCCTGCTTGCGTTTAACAAGTATTGCAGAACGATTTTCAGTTAGTTCCTACCACAAAAGCCCTCTCACTAGTAAAGATGCATTCCAGGAAAGAGAGTTTAGAAGGATGAAGGGTGCGACACCATTAAAGTGTGGTGCAAAATACATGTTTGTAGTCTCCAAGGCTGTCAGATGAAAGACTTTGAGTTAAATTTCCATTAAGGCAGAGCTTGGTAACACCATTATCTGAGAGAGCCATTTAGATGATGTGATCTGAAATAGTAGAGCCGAATGCAATTCAAGCAGAAGAAATGTGCTCTCTGCAGTGTGCAACAGCCACAAGCTGGGCTGGGTTCCTCCAGCAGAGGCAAGTGGCTTGGCTGAAGAATGGACTTAATGTGCAAATTGGGTGTGCTGATCAGAGATAGAACTCTTTAGCTGGCTCATTCCTCAGCACAGTAATATAGTCTTAGAAAAAGCATCACTTCAGTTTGGAACGAAACTAAAAGTTTTTGTGTTTGCAGTGTTTTCACACTGTGATGTTGAGTCTCTCCCTGTCTCACTGAATTCTGCTTCTTACGGTCTTCATTGCAAAAAAGGAAAACAACAAAAACAATTCCACATATGATTTATAGTGGTTACGAATCTTTTTAGCACATTGTGATATGCTCAATTTTATTCTAGCAGCTTGTAAATAAATAAATGAATATACAAATGGAGAAATGAGTGAATGAGTGAATGAAAATATCCCAAATATTTTGATGTTGCTATTCACCTGCCCTAAATCTCAAGGTCTGACCTGAAAGGTTTGTGCATTTTCCCAAAGCACCTAATGTTTCCCTCGCAACAGAATCCAGAGAAGGGCATTTGCCTGTAGCAAATGCTAAATCAATATGCTCTGACTCATTTTTATAATCCTCATTGTCTTCCTTTATGCATCTTATTTTCAGTTGTATCCTTAAGGTAGTTTTTCTTCTATGCTCCAATAAGAACATCCTATATAACCCATCATCACTTTCTTAACACTTTCCCCAATGCACTGTAACCATGGGTTTCTTTGTTCCTTTTTCTACTAGAATTAAAAAATTCAGAGGTCAGAGATTATTTATTTTTGTACATTTTGACTGTCATATAAAAGATGCCCAGTAAATATTTCTTGAATGAAATTTGAAAGACAAGTCTAAGCATAGATGGATAATAGCTTGACTGGGAACTCGAAATTTCAGAGTGGATTTGTTTTGTTCATTGACAAGAAGAGCAATGGGCTGTACCACTTAATTAATCAGTATAGATTTATTACTGTGCATGCTCTACAGAGACTAGCAACAGGCTGGGCCCCAGGTGCAGGGCAATGAGTTGGCAGATTTTCTCCTGCTCCCATGTTAGCCCATCATCCTTCTTATCCCAAAAGGGAGGCTAATAAATTATGATAGTATGACAGCGACTTCTGCCTACTGTTAAGCATGTCAAAAGTTGTTATATCATAGCTCTATTGAATAAAAACCTCTGTAGTTTTAAAACATTATAAAACATGAATGAACACACACTTTTTATGCATTATTTTTGTATAAGCAGAGCTGTTTTAACTGTGGAAGGGAATGTGATATGAGTGACTCAAAAATAAAATCTTATATCAAAATAGCTCCCTCAGTGACCCTATCTAAAACTGTGACCTAAATACTCAACTGAAGTTAGAAAAATAAAGTTTAAATGCAAGTGATACAAGAAAGAGCTAATGATGTGAGACATTATCAGTCCCAACTATCTAAGCTTAAATTATGAACAAAGACGTGCGAGGTTGAAAGGGATATTAGAGATGACAACACTGCAATACGAACAAGTAGAATTATATTTTTCATTGCCACACAATATTGAGGGACAGATAAGACTACAACACAAATATGTTGATACCTAATAAAAAAATTATCCAAGCTAAGCACAAACACAGGATAGTATAAGATAATGTATATGGGATGTAGAAACAGAATGTCCTAGCTCTTGTGCTAGGTGGCTCATTTACTACCTGTATGACATAAAATCTCTGAGCCATAGTTTTCTCACCTATACTGTAAAGATATATTCAACTTCAAAATATGTATAAATATTAAATAAGATAATTTATATGAACGAATTTTTATAAATGGGAAAGCATACATCTACATATGTACATGCATGTATGTATATATATACATGTGTGTATAATTCAGAAATCATAAAAACATATATATGTGTGTGCATGTATATGTATATACATATATACATACATATATGCATGTGCATGTATATGCATGTATATATATACACATACACACATATATAAGTACTATAATTTCTGAATTATACATACATATATACAAACATATATGTGTGTACATACATACAAATTGTATGGAAATATATGTATGTATATACATACAAATTGTATGGAAATATATGTATGTATATACATACACTCACACACATATATATGGTATTATAATTTCTGAAGCCAAATTTTATGAAACCAGTTGTTCTCTTCTTAAAAATTTGCCTTCAGTGTCTTTTAAAAAATATATATAACATTCTATTTATTTAACAAATTCCTTCATAAACATGAATTTCAGTGATTTGCTAAGTTACTTATTATTAATAAGTCCCATATCCTTCCTCTGTAAAAATTTAATTATATTTTCTCTTTCAGTATTCAATATTGTTTGGCTGTGTACCCACCCAAATCTCATCTTGAATTGTGGTTCCCAAAATCCCCATGTGTCATAGGAGGGACCTAGAGAAAAGTAATTTAATCATGGGTGAGGTTATCCTCATAGTGTTCTCATGATAGTGAGTTATCATGAGATATGATGGCTTTATGAGGAACTTTTGCCCCTTTTTCTCAGTATTTCTCTCTCCTGCCGCCATGTAATGAAGGATATGTTTGCTTCCCCTTCCACCAGGATTGTAAGTTTCCTGAGGCCTCCCTAACCATGCTGAACTGTGTGTCAGCTAAGCCTCTTTCCTTTATAAATTACCAAGTCTGGGGTACGTCTTTATTAGCAGCATGAGAAAAGATTAATGCAGTATTTTTATAAGAATTAAATAATATTGTGCACAAAAAAATATACCTAGGATTTGTCTAGTGTATAGTAATAGCTAACCAAATATTAGGCTTCTTTCTATTCCCTTCCTTTTGTTTTTGAATTTGTGGCTGTTGATTTTCATTGTGGTGATCGCCTCAAGTTCTTTCCAACTTTCAGCATGATTATTTTGTATAGCTCAGAGAGGAAGTATTTATCCCATCTTATGGGTATTTGGTGTCTAAGGTCAAACTCCACATGGAGAAAGTAGTAATCAATCAGATGAATCTTAAGCAGTAAAGAAATATCAGTATAATGGGTTACTGAAGCCCCCTGTGCACAATGACCTGAACGGCATTTGGCCGTTCAGAAGTCCATCTAACTGCAATTAGAATAAAGACAGGGATAAGAATGATGGACAATCTTAACTGCTTCTGGCTGACAGAGTGTGCTGTTTTGGAAAAATAGCAGTCAGACTTCCCTCAGAGGCCCATCTAGGGGTCCCCATCAAAAGGAGTTCATTGTTTGAGGCTTCAGTTCCATGACCACTCGGTGTTTGATGGCCGGAAGGTGAGAAGAGATAAACTGGGTTGTTGAAAGACATGTATCAAATGAAACAAGGAGGTAAGGACAGCTAAAAAGTCCAGAGGCTGCTGATGTACCCAAGTAACTGGTAGCTATAGTTATGCTTGCTAAGATTTGGTTATATGGGGCTTGGCTTTGGTTAAGCTCTCTTGATCTTACTTTCTGGCCTCCTTCCCCACTCCCCACAAAAAACTCTCCTGATTATTGGCACCGTATTTAATCCCATCACTTGACCCTATTTACAGGACAATCGCCGAGAACTAGGATACCAATCCAGATTTGTACATTGCCCATCCCTTCTGTTTCTTGTGAGCTTCAGCCAAAAATCACTGATTGGTTCACAGGAATAAGCAGGGTTAGTTTAAAACGTAGGATAAAAATGTAAAAACAACAAATGAGTCTAGAATTTAACAACAAATGTGTCATAAGGTTAGAACGTAATATTTGTCTCTTCAGTGCTCATTTTTATTAAAAACACATACTGATAGAACTGGATTGTTTGCAAAATAAACTTTAGTCTTATACTTGGCCTGGTTATTTGCATAAAGTGCAGCAAGACTATTTTTAGGTAGGCTTTTAAAATTGGCTTTGATGGAACTTTGTTCCTCAAGGAATCTCAGAGAGAACTTCTTAAAGCCAAGCCCAGACATGGGTCTATACCTGCAAATACCTATAAGTTGTGTGAATTCCACTCTTCTCAAGGTCCCAAGAATATGTGGTTCCCAGGCCTGTTAGAAAGTGACATTCTTAACTCACTGCCAGTTAGGAAACCTGTACAGGCACTGTGTAGACAAATGAGGCCAGTTTTCCAAAGGGACTTTTATTAGCTCTGCAAGTTGAGCTTGACACCTTAAAGTGAAGCAAACCCTTCCAGTCAAAGTCTTGATAAAGCAAATAGTTTCTTTAATTGGGTACTGTTGCAAAAGAAAATGGATTCTTATTGCACTGAGTCAAATAACCATATTGCCATAAGTTAAGAATACTCACAGATAGTTTACAAATTCTAGAGGAACCAGACAGAGAGAAACAAACATGCTCAAAATTTTGTTCACAGGAGTCCACCTTACTCAATTATTAAAGACTGTAAATAGCTCAAAATAAAAGTTTCTTTGACTCTGAAAGACAAAACCAACATCAGAAATGTTTTAAGAAAAATTAAAAAAGATTACTTCAGTTTTCTATTAGTTGATTGCTCTTGATAATTGTGAATATATCAGCTCCTCGTGAGTCTTGTATGTTTTTCCTTTATTCCAATGCCACAATCTCCAAAGTCGTCAGAAACCTGCATTCAAGAGCCCCTGTCAAAATACTATAGTTGATTGTAAACCATCTTTTGAAGAGGATCAAAGCAAGACAATTGTCTATAAATAAGAAAACCTCCAGAGTAGTTACAATTGAATACATGATTGACAGAGTAATTTGGTTATCTCTGTGGATTATAATAACATAACACCCTTAATTATGATTAATAGCATACATTCAGACATTCAGACCTGAGAAATTTCATACAATTTTGGAATATATACTACTATTATTCACTAAAATATAACCTGAAGAAGATTAAACATCAATTTTGGCAATCCCACAAACCTACACATTTCAGATAATCCTGTTTACCTCTCTTCTGGATGCTCCAGGGGCCTTTTGTAGCATCCAAAAGGTAGCGGTCATGAAAGACAATGTTGTGGCTGAAATTTTATTTGGTGGAGACTGTTAGATATGCTAGTGGATTAAAACACTTGATTTTATGAAATAGAATTCCAGATTGCCATAAGATTTTTATTGTGCCAAAATGGCTCAAACATTTTAAAACAAGGGAAAAATGTTTTCTCATTAGCAGGAAATACTTAGCTTTCCAAACAATTTGTCTCCTGTCTTCTCTTTCTTTTCCTTGGCAGGGTATCCCCAAGGCAAGTGGAAATCTTTCATTATCTTATACTATTACATGAAAATCTTGTAGAAGGGAGAGAAATCCAAATTTTACTCTTACATTTGCTTAATATCAACTGTAATTTTCTTTTCTTTTTTCTTTTTTTTTTTTAGATGGAATCTCACTCTGTCACCAGGCTGGAGTGCAGTGGTGCAATCTCAGTCTCTGCAACCTTCAACTTCCTGGTTCAAGTGATTCTCCTGCCTCAGCCTCCCAAGTATCTGCGACTACAGGCATGTGCCACCACGCCCAGCTAATTTTTGCATTTTTAGTAGAGACGGTATTTCACCATGTTAGCCAGGATGGTCTCAATCTCCTGATCTTGTGATCTGCCCACCTCAGCCTCCCAAAGTGCTGGGATTGCAGGTGTGATCAACCACGCCTGGCACATTAACCCTAATTTTCTAGTAAAACCTTATAGAAAATTCTATCCAATCTTAACCAGTTTGACCATGAGGAAAGATTCTTATCAATCTTTTATAATGCTTTACAAATTTTACCAAAGAGTAGATTAATGCCTTAAGGAAATCTTCGGCTCTTATTTCCGTGCTCAATTTACAGAAAAAACGTATAATACCCTTTTTAATTTAGTAATTGTTAACACACATAGTTTTTGTGCAAGATTAAATTTAGAAACCTTCCATAAGTTACTTAAACCTTTAGCTTTATCTTATCTGATTTAAAACAACCCTTTAACCCTAGGCAAAAATTTACATTTCCATGCCTTCTTATAATCTTTTTTTCTAAACGCATATTTTATTCTTACACATTTTGCATGTAAATCTATTTTCAGTGGTCTCAATTACATGTTACAGTAGTACCTCTTAGTAATTTTTTAACTTTAATGTAAAATCTGGTAAGTTATTTTAATTACACACTAGGTGCCAATAAAGTTTGACTGCTTCCAGCATAGCCAAGGGAGTGGTTAATTCTATATATCCCCAGGCCTTACCAATTGTGAAGCAGGAAGGTGAAACAATTCTCAACAGCTAAAGAAGCAGTTTATAACCTTAAAATATTTAGTAAACCTAGTATCTAACCCATATAATTTAGGCCACCAACTTACATTGTAATGACATTTGTGTTTTACAAATAATCTTTAAAACTCTTTTTATTTCTCAAAGATTAAAGTCATATGAACTAAAAAGCATGACAGCTTATACTTTTTCCTCAAAAATATTTGATCTAAGCACTTATTTTTCTTTAGGCCAGTTAATAAGAACTCTTTTTTATAGACATTACACACAACACATATGTAACTACACAGACAGAAGAAGATACAGTAGTTATAAAATTCTTCATTTGTCAATCTTCTAATAGGATTATTGGTCTCTGGGTGGGGCTCTTTAGGAGCAGGGCTAGGAGATAATGCAGTTTCTAGGGCCTAACAAACAGGCATAGTTGGAAGAAAAAAACAGATTTTGAGAGAGGTCTATCCGCCTCTAATTCCTGGGGTTCCATGAAGAAAACAGAGATCTCTCCCAAAATGGAATTCATGGCACCTTTTGTGTTTTTCCCAAGGAGTCCTGGGGCATTAGAAGTTATCTTAATGCATTCTCCTGAATGCATTAAGAGTGGAAAGCCAAAATGGAGAAAAGTAATTTAATCTACTGAGAAAAGGAAAAAAAAAAAAAAAAAAAGTTTTCCAGCAGAGCAAAATCCAAGAAGAGAAAAGCATGAAGTCTTTTCAAATATACCTGTAACTTGAATATCCACTTTTAATTAAGCTGAGCACTCTTTAAGAAAGTCCTTTTCAATCCCATATTACCCAACTTTAGTTATGCCAAGCAGCCACTATTTCTGGCTTTCGAATTTTAGCAGCAATAACCTTACAAGTGAAACCAAGAAGCTTCAAGAAACACAAAGCACGCCAGATTGTCAACAGCTTAAGACCAACTCCATAAATCCTTTTTCAATAATCAAAACTTTACAGAGAATATAAACAGTGCTTCTTATCATTCCTTTTACCACTTTGCACAAGGAGAGAGAGGTTAAAATTTTGACTGGTAAAAAAGTATTTTACCCAGTAGCAGGCATGCCATGCTTCCCCCAAGATCAATTCTAAGCCAACTAGTTTAAGGTTTCAGATATTAACTTTTCTGTTTGAAGGATGCATCCAAGGGGAGTGCCCCTTGGTACGGGAACACAATTAGCCATCTGTGAAGAGAGGACAAAGGAGGAAAAAGGCATTTCTTTTTCAAAGAAGCCCTAGGGGTTCAGGATACATTCAAAAGAGGAACAGACTGAAGATTAGTAAGTACTCAGAAAAAGGGGAACCAGGCATCCCTGGGATATGTGAGGGATAGAAAGAAAAAGTGTTGTCTTTCCTTCTTTTGTCCTTATATCCCCGAGTCCTGGCAACCTTGACAGGGTTTCACATGCCGCTTTCACCCATGGTAACGGGGGTCTGAGGGTTGGGATTATCCGTTCTTACCTACATGGTGCCTTTCCCTCTGCTGCCAGTAGCCTTTGAGTTTCCTAGACTTCATTTATGCCATGGATACTAACAAGACCTTTGCGCATGAAACAAGAGGCTTGGCTTAATTGGCAGAAATTAAGCATGCTTACCTGTGCTCTGTGCTGCACCTTTTAACTTTCATTGATATTCTGCTTCTGGATCCCTCAGATCCAGTTTTTTGTTTGTTTGATTGTTTCTTTTTCTCCCCTAGGGCTTCAACCCAAAGCTTGGAATTGAGTTTGGGATGAAAGAACTGCCTCAGGGGGAGCATGGACTCATCAAGCCCCAGGTTTCGCTCATCTGACTGACTGTTGCCTTATTATCATAAGTTGAATGCTAAGGTGAAGCTGTGGAACTGGGTCTTTCTCAAACAAGGAAGGGAAAATGGCTGTCCTATGAATTGGGGTCCTGGTCTAATAAGATGCCTTCCAAAAAGAAAAAATCCCTGGGATACAGAACCCCCTCTACTCACAGGGCTCTTTTATTAGGTTGGTGCGAAAGCAACTGCAGTCCCCGCCATTCTAAGTAATGGAAAAACCACAACTACTTTCTCACCAACTCACCAATTCCTGATTTGGTAGAGGAAAAGAAAACAACAACAGCTTAAATACAGGGCTGTGCTAACTGCTGATAGGTTGGGGAAAAGAAACAAAATTTAAAAAGCTCTCAACAAAAATAGGGGTCCTGCACACAGGTTTTCCAGCTCACAAAACTGAGTATCAGGCAACCATGCATGAGCTAAAGAGGACAGGCTCCTCCCCAGCATAAGGCACAGGTTTCTGGTGGCTCCACCCCATTCTTGCATGCACATGTGGACCCTTAGTGTTAGCCACTCCACATTGATTTATTTCCCTTACTGCATATGTGTTAAGGGATGGAATTTTTCATCATGGGCATGTTTAAGTAAGCCCCTGTACACCATGACTAGATGGCATTTGACTGTCTCCTGCCTCTATCAATAACACAAGAGACTTTAGTTCAGGGTAGAAACTGTTGTACATATGTGGTCATTGACTTATCCAGATACAAAGGAGCTGGAAAATGTTTTCCTGAGTCTACTGGGACAATCAAACTATGTAAGAAACATACAACATTGTATCTGCCAGAAACTGCCTTTACTGTAACTAAAGATTATTTTATAGTAACTATTTTGTAGTGGACCACATAGTTGAAAGAGCTCTGAGAAATGTTATTTTTTTAATGCAGCCAAGAAGGAAGGGGAACTATTTAATGAACACACTGTGTTGTGTCCCCAAAGTAGTGGACACAGCAAGGATTTCCCTTTCTGAGAAACTAGCTACTCATAAAGATAACACCAGAAATTAAGTACAAGTAAATATACTTCTGCCAGCTATGAAGAAAGAGAGATTGCATTAGGACAGGCAACCAGCAGTACCTGATAATAAAAGCAATACTAAATTTTTTGGTATTCCTGAATAAGCTGTGCTATTTCATTTCTGCCACATTTGATATACACTATGTTGTTTATTTGGAATGTCACTCCCTTCTTTGCTGACTGGCAAGTCCTTAATCACCCTTCAAAATCTAGTTCATCCATCAGAACCTCTATTAAGACCTACCTCCCTAAAATACACAGTGCGTCTACCAACTTTACCATTCACTTCACATTAAATTTTATTATATTGTTTGGTTTTCTGGATCTTCTTATCTGCCCTGAGCAAACAATTTTTTCCATTTATTTGTTCCCTCTCCTTTGAACTTTTAGTACTAGCATAGGTCTCGGCATGTAACAGATGCACAATTAATATCTGTTTGTCTTTTAAATTTTATTTGAGATTACTGACCAACTTTCCCTTTCAAACCATTGGTCCAAATAAACATAAAAGAACATTTTATAAAAGGACTATAAATAATGTCCTTTCTGGAAAAAATCTCTACCACATGAATTAAGATGATTAGAGGATATGTGCCTCTTGTATTTAGACAGAAAAGAAAAGACAGCATTGTCGCAGGAAATAATGGAAGATTAGGGAATGACTGAGCCAAGGTGAATTTTGAAAACATAATTTTCAGTTGAATTGTAAATTTAGCTACCACTTACACAAAAACAGAAAGGACAAAAGAATCATTGTGACATATTCTACAAGCCTACTTAATATGTTACAGTTTGCAACAAGCTTCTCTTCTTATTTTTGAGAGTTTTGGATTTTTTGTCCTCAGATCATTAGTTGTTTATATTAATCTTAAACCCTTTTGATAGTACACAAAATTTTAAAAAATCAGCATGTTGTGTTTGTGAATTCCTGAGAAACGATAACCTTCTGGAAAAAAAAAGATGGGTTAGAAATATGGCATATAATTCCTAATTACCTACCCGTGGTTTGATACTGTGCAGGTAATGAGAAGTCAGCTTTTAAAAGTAATTATACTTATTTGATCTATGTAAAATAATGGAACAGTTGAAAACTCTGTTTTATTTTCTTAGAATAATATTGTTTATGTTTTTGTTGGACTGAAGTGTCACTTGTGCTGTTCAAATTAATTCTGAATGCTACATTAGGTGTTTTGGGCGTGATTTAAGGATGAAGAAAAATGATTATATATATATATATATATGTATTTATTTTGCTAGGGACAAAAAACAATGAAAAATGATAGGCAGTAACACTTAAGATGAAAGTTACTAGTGATAGGTATTTTTTTTCCCCCTCTGGTTTCCAAAAACCAACTGTAAACTGAGCATGTTATTTACTGTTGCTACGTTTTCCCTCAATTTTTTACATTGGATCCACAAATCCCCCAAAACAGAGTTGTTGTCATCATTCTCTGCATCAAATTACACTGAGAAGAAAATATACCAAACGAGAACACTAATCTATGACCACAGTTTGCTTTTACATGTTGCCATTTATTCTTATCTTGTAACATGGAATACAGAATATTGCCTTGTAGTTTTCTGTGGTAAATTCATATTATCAACATATATTATTGATCCTCACCCTCACCCATCCTTGGGCTTTATCACAGTTCTAAATTTTAGTTCAGATTCCTTTTATCTTTCTTTCTGGCTTGCTTTTTCTTTTTTCTTTTTTTTCTTTTCTTTTCTTTCTTTTTTTTTTTTTTTTGCTTTTTTGTTCACTTAAAATCAGTCTTTTATTGACTTACTTTAACACTTATTTGCCTTCCCAAACCAAGGCCTGCTTTGCTTAGAACTAACTCCTGGTTCTCATCTTGTCCTGAGTCAGTTACTCATAGCTTCATTATGGGTCCAGTGATTTCTGTGGCATAGGTTCTTTGTTGGAGTACCTGTTTTTGAACTTGAGTACAGTAGCAGTACTCATACCTTCCAATCACTAACCCCCAACACAATGATCAAAAGTCTTTTTGACTTTTTAAACTTTCCTAAATATTCAAAATTCTTATGCTGATTAACCTACTGCAAAACAAAATTTGTCGATTACTTTCTTAAAATAAGACCGTAGAAATTAATTTTGTGGTCAAAGATACATAATTTTGGGACTTTCATGTACATTAGACAGTTGCCATTCAGAAAGGTTACGTTCACCTGCTCATCTGTATTTTCATCCCTCTTTTCTTTTTATGACTTTTCCATTTAAATGTATTTTTACAATATTGGATATTACTTTTCTAAGAACGTAGATATATCACAAAGAAAATGATGTAACTATATTAGTAACACTCAAAATAATTTTAAGAAAAAAATTATTACTTCACAGGATATTAGTAATAAAAGACAACAACTTTAATTTACAGGTAAGTTACAAAAGTCATATATTTGTATTTGTTTAGTATTATACATTTGAAATTGATAAAGTTGAAATCGATTAACTGGTTTACAAGGGGAATATTAACAGTTCATCATTAGTATATTGAGGAATTTTATTGTGTTAACTATCAGGTATTTTCAACATAGTATTTGATGCATAAAAATAATATATGTAATATCCATTTGTTAATAAACTGAAAATATCATATAAATTAAGAAAAACACCAATCAGTCAAAGACATAATTAGTAACCTATATTTTTATTCTACCTATTACTACAGTCAATTTGTAACTGTTATTTTTATTGGAGTCAGAGTTAATATGTTCTATTTGGTGCCTGGATGAATAAACTCTCAGCCACAGTTTACCTTCATATTTGAGTGAATACAATAAGTATTTATCTGACTGCCCAAAGTGATTACCTTGCCAGCCCTGCCATTGTATACAGTCATTGCCAGCAAGATCTTAACTGCACCCAAAGCCATTAGCTACTTGGGGGCAAAAGAGTACGATGAAAGGAGGGCTTGCAAACAACTGAGTAATAAAAAAGAGAGTTTGTACACTCTATAGCTGGCACTGTCATTACCACAAATGGTAGAATAAAGTTAGGAGAAGTCATGATTAAGAGCAGGAACCAAGGTTCAGCACAATAAGGCAAACTTCAGATAGTCATCTTAGCCCTGGATGCCCTGGCCAACAATCCAACCTTTTATACATTTTTACACTCTGTTGCACCAATGCCAATAGTGCAGCTGTGTGGTCCAGGTGATGGCAGCAACAATTACTTACTCAAGGAAGCACCTTTTGGCTAATTGAACTCTAGGTATTTCTTGCCTCATAGACATCCAAAATATAAATCCAGATCATGCTTAAAGCCACAACACAAGGCTTCACAGATACTTCTAGTCTATTTTGAAATTCCAAACATTGTTGATAATGACTCAGAGACTCATTTTGTATCTCAAAATATACAAGGCTGAAGAAACTCATAGAATTTTCACCACCCTTTCCGCTTTCAGGCTATAGTCCTCATAGAGCACCATAATAATTATTTAATCAAGTTTAAATATCATTAAATGAAATATGGCTGATTAAATTCATCAAACATCAGGGAGGATTTATAGTAAACAATCCAACTCAATTTTTGATGTTTGAGTACTGACAGTGTCAAAGTACTACCATCTGGACAAGCTGATAAAAAGCTCGCACTCTTTTGGTGCCAGCAGTAAGTTATAACCATACAATCCTCTACCAGCCCCACCCAGCTCCTTATACCAACCCTTATACTAGCTCCACTCCTTAACTACAATAAAACACTGAATCCTCATCTTTATTACCCTACTTATTAAGGCCTGCCTACCTACTGCAACACTCCCAATTCCCCTTTTCCTATTCTTCTTGTGAGAGGAGGAGTCTTATTTATCATATATACTCTTTATTTTTGTTCATTTTTGTTAGATTTCAAGTTCAACTAAGCAGTGACATTTTGTTCTGCATCGTGTTGCTCAGTATGGTGTGTTCATTATGAAAATAATGCCTGGAATTCTATTGTGCATAGTCAGTGCTCAAAAAATGTCTGCTGAATGTGTCACCTTTATTATGTTTTTATTATTCACATCAACATATTTAATACTCATCGAAGCAAATTGAAGGCTGGCACCAGACAGAACTGCAGCTTGTACCACCCATTCCTACTCTCTGACAATGATATCTCTAGCCTGTCAATTTTCTGTACTGACAATTACAGGGTGGTCAGTCACATCATTCATTAGATCCTTTTACTATATTACCATCATAGATTCTTCAATATCAGGTCTCAATTTCAAAAATCTTACCTTTCCTTCATAAGAGCCTCCAATTTTTATTAGCTCATCATATTTTTACATTTCTTAAATTGATTATGTTTCTGGATGACCTGAAATCAAATAACATTTTAAAAGACCTTTAAACAAATATTATTTCTGGATTATGAAATTATTTTTACCAATAAATTTAAAGTAGAATTAATAGAATTAATGCTATTTTGTCTATTTAAAGTAAGTTCATTTTTAATCAATTTCACAATATGTATTATTGTTGCAAATTTTCTTTTCAAACAGAGAAAACTTTTTTTATTTTTTAATTTTTTGAGACTGAGTCTTGCTGCATCACCCAGGCTGTACTGCATTGGCATGATCTCGGCTCAGTGCAACCTCCATCTTCCGGGTTCAAGCAATTCTTGTGCCTCTGTAGCCCAAGTAGCTGGGATTACAGGCCCCTGCCCCCCCACAGGAATAATTTGTATAGTTTTATTAGAGACTGGGTTTCACCGTGTTGGCTAGGCTGGTCTCAAACTCCTGACCTCAAATGATCCAACCTCCTCCCAAAGTGCTGGGATTACAGACCTGAGCCACTGCAGCCAGCCCAAACCCAGAGAAAACTTTGAAAAACTGTCTTCAAACAAATGGATTCAAATGTTCTCTGTGATTAAGGGTTTGATATAGACATTGTACATTATGATGTAAGAAAAATTATAGTAGACAATAAATAGGTCTCTAAGGATGAACACACACACACACACACACACACACACACACACACACACAAAATGTAGCAGGTTTTTATCTATGACTTCAAAAATAAGTATTTTTAGTGTCATATCCTGAAAGGTATTAACTTTCCTTACTTTGATTCTATTTTTGAACCAACAATAAAAGTTAAATCTGAGTTCTTGTTTTGAAAATTGTACTAATATTACATCTATATTATTAACAATTACAAGTATTATATACTTCAACAACAAATAGTTCACTTTTTCTTTTTTAACTTTTATTTTAAGTTCAGGGGTACATGTGCAGGTTTGTTACATAGGTAAACTTGTATCATGGGGGTTTGTTGTATAGATTATTTCATCACTCAGGTATTAAGCCTAGTACCTATTAGTTCTTTTGTATGATTCTCTCCCTCTTCTCACCATACAGGCCCCAGTGTGTGTTATTCCCCTGTATGTGTCCATGTGTTCTCATCATTTAGCTCCACTTACAAATGAGAACACGCAATATTTGGTTTTCTGTTCCTATGTTAGTTTGCTAAAGATAAAGGCCTCCAGCTTCATCTATGTCCCTGCAAGTGACATGATCTCATTCTTTTTCATGAATACATAGTAGTTCCTTTTTCCTATGTCTTCTGCACTTCTCTAGAATTCCTTTTTGAATTTTATTATCTTACCTTCATTTTTTATTAAGAGAATTCTCTACTATCTAAAATCATCCAGTGATTTCCAAAGGACCCTTGTTTTATGCTAGCAATCCCAAGTGAAATCTTGCTTATTAAAATCAAACATTTGTTCTCATCCTATATAGTCACAGCTTAACTATTACTTCTGCTTAGCATAGTGGCTCTCACTGTAATCCCAGCACTTTTGAAAGTCAAGGTAGGAGAACCGGATGAAGCCAGGAGTCTGAAACCAGCATGGACAACATAGTAACACCTCAACTCTTCTAAAAATAATTTTAAAAAGAATTAGCTGGGTATGCTGGCATGTACCTGCAGGCCCAGCTACTCAGAAGGCTGAGGTGTGAGGATCAATTGGGCCTAGATGGGCCAGATGTTGAGGCTCCAGTGAGCCATGATTATGCCACTGCACTTCAGCTTACATGAAAGAGTGAGACAGTGTCTCATAAACAAAAAACAAAAACAAATAACGAAAACAACCATTAATTCTTTAATTAATTGATTAATCAACTACTTCCATTACAACTAACTTCTAATGCCTCTCCAGTATCATTATATTTCAGAAATACAATGAACACATTAAATTTATTCTAATACAGTCACGTAATATAAGATAAAAAAGAAAGCATCATACAGGTTTTGGTTTAAGCCCTCTGATCGCCAAAAATTTTTGTTCCCGATTATGAAATGCAGATTGGTGAGAAGACTGACTATTAACAAAGAGTAAAGGTTATAAAACTGTGATTTTCAAAGGGTAATTTCTGGACCGGACAACATTAACATTATTTGGGAATTTGTTAGAAATGCAAATTTGGGCCCTCAATCTGGACTTACTCTCAGAATCTCTGATGTGAGATTCAGCTTTCTCTGTTTTAACAGATCATCCACGTTCTTTTTATGAACATGTAATTTGGAGAACCACCACTGTAGAAAAAGACACATCTGAGTTAAAGTTATAGCATTCTTCAGGAATAAGTATTAAACTTCTTAATTGATATATGCAAACAAAAATGCTGACAATTCTTAAGACATTTCTAATATGACTTTACCAATAATTTTAAAATCAGACTATTTACTAAAGATTTTACTTTAGTCACGTGAACTTGAAAAGCCTTTGGGCTTATTATTTAATTTACCAGTACTGTTTAAATTTTATCCATTTCAGTACCTTGTGGCCAATACACATAACAAAATATACGTACGTACACATAGACCCACAAAAAAACAAAGATCCCATGGTTTTACTTCAGAATTCTAGCCATGAGATGTTAATACAAACTCGTCATTTTGCAACAGCAAAAGCAAAATGATTGGATCCAAACTGCAGTTTTTGGTTAAGTAGAAAAGTAACAGCAGATTAAAGCAGGCGAAAAGAAAATTGAGAAGTAGAGAGGTTGAGAACTCTGTGGTTGCAGGTTAACCTTCGGGCTCTGAATTTCTCCTTGATTTAATTTGTCTATCAGTTTAAAATGTGCACAAAAAGACCATAATATTTTCATGTTACAGAAGCACTTGCAAGTAAAGGCATCATAAAACCAATAGGATGCCTGACAGGGGTTATTCTCGTTGTCTTTTCTTATTCTTAGATTATTTATTTCTGACTTGTTTTTTCTTAAAAGGAAGAACTGAACTGTGGCCTAGGGTTTAGTGTAGTGGATTGAGGTGTGCTGATTGTGGGCAGGACTCCATAGTGTGTCACCACTGAGTCATTTCCACCCTTTTATGTTTGTCAATTTCTCTCTCCAAAGGTCTAACTGCTCCAAGAGGGCTCAAAACACAGGGGGACCAGCTCCTATATCTGTTTCCTGGATGAGCCTTTTTAAAACTAGTATTTTTAGGGATTCCCTTTAGATCCACTGCATGTTGCAATGAGTTAACACCACAGACACTCCCACTTGGCCACTAGTCACCCAAGGTGCCTTTCAACTGAGAGAAACAAAATGCACTTTCTCTTTGGAACTGAGGAAACGCAGTCTCTCATTTATCGATAAAAATGACAATTCAGTTCCTCATGCAAATGTGCAGACAAGCCAACTGAGTTTAATTTGAGAAGAAAAATGCAGTGGAGAAGACCCTCTAGAACGCACCTCTGACCTGAAAACCAAACAGCATGTCAAAATTTGCCATAAGACTTAAAAGCTATAAACTCAACCCCCAACAGAATGATTTTTGGTTATGTAATTTTTGATAAATAAGATATTAATTATTGCTGGTTTAATGAAAACAGCTAAATCCTGAGTTATTTGTAAAATACCCATATATTTAGCCTTAAGTTTTCTACTTAGCTAAAACCCTTAAATTCATAGGCTATTAAAACCTATTTACGCCTAGTGTTCCATTATTGGAACACTAAGCATGTGGGAGTTATTTATATCCTACTACACAATGTCATCACAAACGTCTGACTGCAAAAATTCAAAAACTGCAACCACAGGCAGAAATGGGTTAAAATAGTTAACAGTTAAATAACTTTAAATGGTGACTACTACAGTTTTCATAAATAATCTAGGGAAAGTATTAAATATATTAATCAGGTAGATGTAATGGAATAAATGCTCATAAACAAACATCATATAATTCAGAATCTAATATTATATTAAATGATAGATATTAATTAAATGTCTAGGTAATTTCTAATTTAAGAATGATAGAAAAACATTTTTAAAAGTGTGTTCTTTTTTTTTTTTTTTTTTTTGAGATGGAGTCTCGCTCTGCCGCCCAGGCTGGAGTGCAGTGGCCGGATCTCAGCTCGCTGCAAGCTCCGCCTCCCGGGTTTACGCCATTCTCCTGCTTCAGCCTCCCGAGTAGCTGGGACTACAGGCGCCCGCCACTTCGCCCGGCTAGTTTTTTTGTAATTTTTTTTTTTTAAGTAGAGACGGGGTTTCACCGTGTTAGCCATGATGGGCTCTATCTCCTGACCTCGTGATCCACCCATCTCGGCCTAAAAGTGTGTTCTTCTTAAAGGTAAGTAATTTTTGTCTAATTCAAAGGTTATTTCGAGGTTATATGTAAAACAAAGGAAAATGAACCAGGAAATAAGAGAGATGTAAAGAAAGTTATAGCTATAAAGAGGTATTTTTGGTAAGAAAAGTTAAAAGTAATTTTATATGAGAAAAAATTTTGTATTGTGGACTTTTTGTCCTGAAAAGTACTGGTTGTTCATGAAAGAAGAATATTTAAGACAAATAAAAAAGTCCAAGTATATTTTGAATAGTCTGTGTAAAAAATGAATTTATTTTTAAAAAGAGTTATCTAATTAAGTTTGATATTATCAAAAACAAATTATAATTGTCTTTCTAGAAAATAGACTATAATATTAAAATACACTAATACAAAACAAAATAATTGGTTAGAACAAGATTTTATTTAAAATATTGACTTATTCTCAACAAAATAAATTTTGGTTTTTAAATTTTATAGTCTGTTTCTTTTAGCAGTTCTTTAGATTGATAGCTTAGAAGTGCAACTTCAGCTGTACTCTCTTACTTCAGATCTTCCTCTCTTTTGAAAAGGCCTGAGATGGTAACTCTCTCCTCCACCTCTTATTATCTCCTGTAACTTTTTAAAAAATAATAATAATGTAAAGTATTGGAGGGAATTTTTTGAAAACAGGTAAATGGAAAATTTTTTCCACGTGCCTTGTCTGTATGTCTGTTATATCTATATGTTTATATGTGTCAGGTAGAAGTGATACTTCACTGCTAAACTATAGGAACAGGCTCTAAGCTATTGGCTTAAGGAAAGGTAAGTGCTTATCAGATTAACATCAGCTATCCCAGATGTCTTTTAATTTGAATTGCCTTGGTATTTTTTGGTAAGATTCATTTGGTAAATTTAATCTCAAAATTCTCTCTCGTAGCTAAAATTTTAAAGTCATGCAATGATAAATTAAGTAACCTCAGTTTTGTCACTGGGAATTTGGGTTACTAAGAGTTAAAAATTATAGGAGAATAAACAGTGTTTTTGGTGACGTTTATAAAAACACAAGGATGTGGTTTTGGTGAAGGAAAATGTAATTTTTTTCTAGTTTAGAGACTAATAGTCACTTTAAAATAAAGGGCACATTATATATCAAAATTAAATGTATAAGGAGAAAAATAAAAAGATGGGGAATGAGAAATCCTAGCTCTTGAGTGACCACGTGGTCACCATCTTCAGGGGCTGCAGCTTGGCTGTATTCAGTCACCAAACACAAAAGTTACCAGTGGAATTTATAGATGAATCAAACCCATAACCCTAGGGAGTTAGTTCACTGAATGCATAAGGAAATCCAAACTAATACTAAAAAAAAGCAAAATATTCAAACTTTTATGTTTAGTAAATAAATGCAACCCAGCTTCAGCTCAAGATAAGTGACCACCTGGTCACACAAGGATTAAGGTTTCTCATTCCCAATCTTTTTATTTTTCTCTTTATTCATTTAGTTTCACTATATAATTTTCCCCTTTATTTTAAAACTATTGTCATTTGTAAATACCTGGAATGAAAGTGAAGGAGTCCTGGTTGATCCATAAGGCTAGACCAAGCTCAGATGTGGGTCTGTGTCAGCCCAGGGTACTAGCCTCAAAGCTATCTACCCAAATAATTTAAACCAGGGCTATAAAAAGTTACTTCTGAGATCTGTGTTTACAAGGATAAGTCAATGTGGGTGGAGGACAAAACCAAGTAACTGTTCAAACCAGAGGGTATAATAAAAAATAATTGCTCTATTTTGTAGATTGGTATTTGTATTAGTCTATTCTCATGCTGCTATCAGAACATACCCGAGGCTGGGTAATTTATAAAGAAAATAAGTTTAGTTGATTCACAGTTCTGCAGGGCTGGGGAAACCTCAGGAAACTTACAATCATGGCAGAAGAGGAAGCAAACACATCCTTCTTCACATGGTGGCAGGAGAGAGAAAAATGAGAGCTGAGCAAAGAGGAAACCCCTTAAGAAACCATCAGCTCTCATGAGAACGTATTCACTATCATGAGAATAGCATGGGGGAGATCATTCTCATGATTTAATTATCTCCATCTGGTCCCACCTTTGACACGGGGGAATTATTATAATTCAAGGTGAGATTTGAGTGGGGACACAAAGCCTATTAGTATTACCATCTTTCTGAGCCTGAGTCCCTTGGTTCAACCACCTGCTGGGAACCCAAATTCTTTTTCACCAACACAGGTAAAATGGTCTAGTGGTAGAAAAGTTCCCTGGGATCAGAACATAGAAATGTACACATTGTTACAATTATAGAATTTGAGATGCTTAAAAAACAGTCTTTATGCAAGGTAGTTGTGATTCCTTTACCTAAATGTGTTCTAAAAATGGGTATTTGATCTGACTGAGGGATGTTCCCCTATCTAGTAGTATCAAACCGAAGGCATGTAAATCTTCCCTTTGAGAAATGTTAATTGGACACACTAAATGAGATCTAGTAAGACGGCCTGAACCCACAGAATATAGGGTAAAAGCTGAAGTTCTAGTCAGGACAAATCCTCCACTTCAGAGTCCTTTGTGGAGCTTTCATTGTGGCTTATAGCAAAAAAACTGTGAGTACTTCCCAATGGCATTTACCAGAGTGGAGAATTTCAACTTGAGGGACATTTATTACCTTCTTATGGAATGTTACCTGAAGCTATCCTTATGCTAATGAAAATCATGGTGTCTAAAAGAGTTCCATAATAAAATAAAAAGGGTTTACTTAGGATCTTGCAATCTGGGGTACAAGGAGGAGATAGTTCAAAAGCAGGGAGCCTCTTTTTTTCCCCCTAAACGTACTCTAACTATGTGACAAGCTTCTAGGTTTCTACAGTGCCTGATAAAGAGATCTCATGTAACAAGAGCTTCTTAGCATGTGAATGACAGTTCCAAAGGTAGATACTTTGTTTGAAAGGTTGCTGCTATTTTAAAGGAGAGTCAAGGGAATTATTTTCTTTGGAGTTATTTATAGTTTACAGCATTTGGGCAAGTTACATTTTTGTGAACAAGTTTACTTTTCTCTCTACCCAAGTTCTTCCAAATTTGGAAACTGTTCTTAATTTTATGACAATATTGTTACTTGCATAAGTTTAGTAAGAGTCCTTTCTTTTTAAACATTTGGAGACATTTGTTATTTTACCAAGACTTTGACTAGATTAATATATTTGTAGGTAAAGTTCCAATAAAGCCAAATTAAAAACAGCCTATATGGCCAATCAGTTCTTGTTGCACTTGATGTGAATAATCAAGCCAAGTGTAATAAGCCTAAAACTTACTATGCACACAAATTGGTCTTACTATAATATAATTTCTCTTTAGTAGAAAAGGAGGAAAGACAAATTGTTTCAAAGGAATCAGCCCTGACCATTTTTGTTGAGTGCAGATTGAATCATGAATTATTTCTTGGCTACAATGATCCTCTAAAGAGTACAAGACCATAACTTTTCTTCACATTTTTAGTTGGTGACGTAATGGAATAGTTTCCTTTTTTTTTGTTTTGACACACAAACAATCTTTTAATTGTCAAAATATTAATGTTATTTATCACTCTTTGTTTTACCTCCAAGGAAACCAGAATAATGCTATTCTGAAGACTAAAGGTGCAAATCTCCCCCAATTGGCATCCCACTGGAAACAAACTTTTTCACACAAATTCCCTGCTGCTAAAACTATACAAGTGCCCTCCCTCTAGGCCCAGGAACTATGACGGAAAATGTAGGCACATGAGATTAAAAGGGGCTCGTTTTGAGAGATAGAATTAGTTCAGACCACCCCAATCAAATGTAGGTGGGTACATAGATGTCTAAACAGTTGGTAAAACAAGAGACTTTCTTTTGAACTATTATCTGGGATATTTTCATCCATCCCAAACTTAAAGAATTCTATGCTTCCTATAGAATTAAAAGAAAATTATTACTGAGAGAATATAAAAACACCCTGTGACAAAGCCTTCTGGGTATAATACTGATAGTTAAAAATTATTAAAAGACTGCAAAAGGCATTACAGCATCAATCTCTAAACTCCCTTAGCTAAAAGCTTTAATATTGCTTATGTTTTGTATGGCTAATTGCTATAGGCCTATAACTAAAACTAAGATTATAGTAGCTTAGTCAGCTTTGTAACCTTGCCCTTGGCTTTCTGTTTGTTGCCCTTTTACTGAATTTATTTAAGGGTTAACACATGTCTGTTCATGTCCATTCCCATCTGGCCTAGATCATTTGAATTGGCCATAAATCTTTTAACTGTAAGTCCTTGGCCATGCAGGGGAAGGATCCTACCATGGGACAGGATGGGCAACCACTCCACCTCAGCTATGCAATGGGACAAAATTAAATGTGGTGGTCATTGATATTGCTTCTAGCAAATCTTGGACAAAAAAGGGAGAATGCATATTAAAAATAAAATTCTAAACCTCCCATTCATCCAGATGGACCCCTCCTGTTGGCAAGATTATTCCAAAGCTAACCTGAAAAACCAGCTCAGGCCATGGTGGGAAGGGAAGCATTGAACATGCCTCACTATACCCTCCATTTTGAAATTACTGATGAAATAGACTTTTTAAGTCTGATAAGAAACATTTACAATCTAGTCTCTCACATCTGCTAGCTGGAGGCTTCGCTTTCGTGATAAAACCTTGGTCTTAAGTTCTTATTTTAATCCAGATAGTCTTCAGTCTTTAGACATTAACTTAACGCTTTCAATTAACTGCCAATCAAAAAATCTTGGAATCCACCTATGACATGGAATCCCGCACTTCTAGTCGTCTCACCTTTCCAGGCTGAACCAGGGTACATCTTACATGTATTTGACTGCTGTCTCATGTGTCCCTAAAATATGTAAAACTAAGCTGTACCCCGACCAACTTGAGAACATGTTCTCAGGATCTTTTGAGGACTGCATCATGAGGCATTGGTCACATTTGGCTCAGAATAAATTATTCAAATATTTCATAGTTTGACTCTTTTCATTAACGTTGTCCCACAAAACCTTCTTTAAAAAATACTATGTAGATTTTCTATGCCATTAGTATGCACCCTGCTCAATAAAATCGCTTACATTTCACAACATTACAAAATTTGTAATGACATTTCATTAGCAAACATGGTATAAGAAAACTTCCTAAATTGTCAATTAGGTTTCACAGCTCTCTTATTCTGGGAACTATCCAGTGTGTACAAAGTAAGAAAGCCATGATGGCTTGAGCATGGTGTCATAATTTCATTTGTATGCATGATAAAGAGCACCTTGAGACCTCGTCAAGCAAGGACCTGATCAGGGACCCCAATTACAGGGTTTCTAGTGCTTTAGAGTTCCTTGCTTAAAATGTTTCCAGCCCAGCTCTAGTGACCTGGACAAACTGGAACTAGCAGTGCCGGGAGACAGAGTACCCTGAGATGAGATCTGGGCCACTTTGTTTCCAGTGACCAGCAGTGCCTTCCACAACATTTTCAAAATGTTCTCTACTACCTAAGATCACCCTAAGTTTCTGTACACTATAGGGATTGTTCTTTGCATTAGAATCACTTTACCATTAAAGCTCCAATTGATTGAATTTATCTATTTCAGAATCTATAGCATGCAAAGGCAGGCTGTTTTAAGGAGGATAAGTAAACTACATAATGTGTTTGTGTTACTTATCAGTTGTGTCTTTGTAAATACGATTCTCTGTTTTTCATCTTTATTATATCTTTAGTAAGTCATACATAGATTTGTTGGAAAAATTAGTGAATAGATGATAAATATGTAGCTTTTAAAGTCAAAGCTACCCACCACTTACCATGTATCATTAGCAACCACTTACATTATGTTGTTTAAACCCAAAGCTTTGTATATAAATGAATATATATATATGACTAAACTGAAATTATAGGCATATGGTGATGAAACTTTACATAACTCAAGAGTTTCTGAACATCTTGATGTATCAGCAAATGGAAATCTATATATTTTATTTGTATAATTAGTTGTATTTTGTTTCATAACTAACGTAGTTATATACCCACAGGATATTTTCATTGCTTCCAAAGTAAGTGACATGTTAATAGACAATAAGGTACATTTGCATTTTTTGTTTAAGTTTAGTAATGATAATTTTCAGTGCTGTGAGTCAGAAAGCACACTCATGTATTTACTGATGGAAATGAAAATTGGCACAATATTTTGAATGGCAGTTTGGAAATATGTATCAAAAAGCTTGAAAACTAAACCTCCTACCTTAGACCCACATTTCTTTTCAACAAACTTATTGCGTAAAAAAAGAATGGAAGAGCAAAGGAGGCAGATAAAAATATCTCTCACAGAATTATTTATAGCATCAAACCACTAGCTAGAGTACATTTTATTACATTGAAAAATATACATAATAAAATAAATTTTCTGAAACAATACTTAATATTTTATATCTGTACTTCAGAAATTAGCATAGCAATACTTTGGTGGTTCTTTTAAATTAATCTTTATTTTTGTATGGTCAGAAAGAAAATAATGAAAAAGGAAAAATTAGATATGGTTCAAACAAAGCATGTATGTATATATATGTATGTGTATATTATATACATATATATGCACACTATATACATATAAAATTAAAATATCCCAAAAGATTTGTTACAGTAATCAATCGTTTCTTATTTTAGAAACCTGAAGCATGCTTTTAAATCAATCAACAAAAATGGAATAGAAGGCTGGGCACAGTGGCTCACACTTGTTTTCCTAGCACTTTGAGATGTCAAGTCAGGCAGATGGCTTGAGCTTATAAGTTCTAGAACATCCGGGGCAACACAGCAAAACCCCATCTGTACCAAAAATGCAAGAATTAGCTGGGCATGAGGGTGCATGCCTATATTCCCAGCTGCTCAAGAGGCTGAGGGGAGTATTGATTCTGCCCGGGAGGCAGAGGTTGCAGTGAGCACTCATCGCACTCCTGCATTCCATCCTGGGCAACAGAGAAAGACCTAGTCTCAAACTTAAAAAAAGTAAAAATGGAACAGAAAAAAATTGCTGTATTTTTATACAATTTTATATTGCAGAACATTTTTATAAATTATATTTTCATTCAAAAAAGATAATAATCTAATCTAAGCTCTTAAAATAAGTTTAATATGAAGGAAGACATCCTAAGCAAGATAACTTAAAAAAAGAAAGACTAAAAGAAAAACAAGCAATATGTAACTCAGACAAGTATGAATATTTCTAATATAGATATCTCCTTTTAAATAAAACAGATACAAAATATAAATGTAAAACAATAGTCAAAATATTTTTAAAATGTTCATCTGTCATTAATATAAGAATTTTTCTGAGTTAGGTATAATTATGCACACCCGTAATCTCAGCACTTTGGGAGGTCAAGGTGGGAGAATAGCTTGAGACCAAAAATTTGAGACCAGCCAGGGCAACATAGCAAGACTCCATCCCTGTAAAAAATTTAAAAAATTAACCAGGGGTGGTGGTATGCATCTGTAGTCCTAGCTATGTAGGAGGCTGAGGCAGGAGAATCACTTGAGCCCAGGAGTTTGAGGCTGCAGTGAGCTATGATTGAAGCACTGCCCTCTAGTCTGGGTGACAGAGTAAGGCCCTGTCTCTAAAATAAAAATAAATAAATAAATAAATAAATATTGACAAAGAAATGTACAATTTTCAGGATCTAGATAACTGTAAGCTACAGCAAAAATTACAGAGTATTTTTCATCCACCTGTTTGGCAAACGTCTAAGCATTATCTAAACTTTACCAAATTTCAGAAAAAAGAAAATCACATTACTGTTATAAATGTTAGCTACTCCACACAACCTTTTTTGAAAGTAATCTGATATTCTTTTTTTCACAGAAATTCACATTATTTAAAAAATTTTTCAAGGCAAACTAAAAAAAGACACAAATTACTACTCACAGAACATCACTATATATTTAATGATCACTAAAAGGATAATGAAAGTATAGTATAAATAACTCATATAATCTAGATAAAATGGATTCGTTTCTTAAAAGAAACAATTTGCCAAAATTTACAAATAATAGGAAATCTGAATAAGCCTCTCTCTATATATATATTTTAAAACTCAAATCAGTAATTTATAATGTTTCAAAACAGAAAGCACCAGGCAGGGCCAGGTGGGTTCCATAGTGAATCCTAACAAACATTTAAGGAATAAATTATACCAATTCTCCATTGTTCAAAACATAAAAGCAGATAGATTACTTTTAAACTCTTTCTATGAGGCCAGCATTGCCTAGTTACTAAAAGTTGACAAAACCATGACAAGAAAATTCATCTATCAACATCTCTTATGAATACAGATGTAAAAAATTATCAATAGAATATTAGTAATCAAATCTTATAATGTATACAAATAATTATACACCATTACCAAGTGAAAATTATCCCAGGTATAGAGAGCTGGTTCAACATTTGTAAATTAATAAATGTAAACCATCATATTACTAGGCTATGTTTATAAAAGAAAAATCATATAATCATAGTAAAAACACAAAAAGCATTTGACAAAATCTGGCACTCACTATGATAAACACTGTCAGTAAACTATAAATAGAGGAGAACTTTCTCAACTTAATATCTACAAAAACTTACAGCTAACATTATCCTTAATAATGAGAAACTTGACACTTTCCTACTAATATCAGAATAGGCAGGGATATCAGCTCTCACCACTCCTTTTCAGCATCATGCTGGAAGTACTAGCTCATGCACTTAGATAAGAAAACAAAATAAAAGATATATAGACAAGGAAGAAAGAAATAAAACTGTCTTTTCTGCAAATGACATCATCATCTATGTAGAAAATCCAAAAGAATTAACAACAACAGCAATAAAAATCCTTCCTAGAACTAATGAACAAATACAGCAAGGTTGCAGGATACAAGGATGATATAAAAATGTCAATTATTTTCCTATATAATGCAAATGAACAAGTGAAATTTGAAATTACAAACACAATACCATTAATATAAACATGCAAAAACAAAGTTCTTTGGGATAAATCTAACAATATATATGAAAGATCAATATGAGGGAAACTACAAAACTCTGTTGAAAGAAACAAGAAGAAAACTGAATATATAGAACAATCAAATTCCTAGCAAGCTATTTTGCGGATATCAACAAACCAGTTCAAAAGTTTATATGGGGAACCAGGCCGGGCGCAGTGGCTCACGACTGTAATCCCAGCACTTTGGGAGGCCGAGGAGGGTAGATCACGAGGTCAGGAGATCAAGACCATGGTGAAACCCCATCTCTACTAAAAAAAAAAAAAAAGTTAGCCAGGCGAGGTGACTGGCTCCTGTAGTCCCAGCTACTGGGGAGTCTGAGGCAGGAGAATGGCCTGAACCCAGGAGGCGGAGCTTCCAGTGAGCCTAGACCGTGCCTCTGCACTCCAGCCTGGGCGACAGAGCTCAAAAAAAAAAAAAAAAAGTTTATATGGGGAACCAAAAGACAGAATAACCAACATAATATTTTAAGAGAGGATCAAAGTTAGGATTCACACTATGACTTCAACACTTACTGTAAAGCTACAGAAAGCAAGACAATGTGGTATTAGTAGAAGAACATAAATGGCTTACTGGAACAGAATAGAGAGCACAGCAAAAGATGGACATAAATATGGTCAATTTATCTTTGACAAAGTAGCAAAGGCAATGCAATGGAGAAGACTAATATTTTCAACAAATGGTGCTGGAACAACTGGACATCTATTTGCAAAAAAAAAAAAAAAAACCTTAAAAATTGATCATAGAGCTAAATATATAACCCCAAACTATGAGACTATTAGAAGTAACATAAGATAAAAACTTAGATGGCATCGGGTGTGGGGATAACATTTTACATATACCAGAGGTGTCCAATCTTTTGACTTCTCTGGGGCACATTGGAAGAAGAATTGTCTTGGGCCACACATAAAATCCATTAACACTAATGACAACTAATGAGCTAAAAGAAAGTTGTAACAGAAACCTCATAATGCTTTAAGAAAGTTTAAAAATTTGTGTTGGGCCACATTCAAAGTCTTCCTCGGTTGCATGCAACTCTTGGGCCATGGGTTAAACAAGCTTGACACATACCAAAGGCACAATCCATGAAAGAAACAATTGTTAAGCTGACTTCATTAAAGTTAAGAGCTTCTGCTCTTTAAAGAACACTATCAAAATAATGGGAGGACAAGAAACAGACGGGAAGAAAATATTTGCAAAAGACATCTGATAAAGGGTCATTATCCAAAAATGTACAAAGAATTCTTAAAACTCAACAGTAAGAAAAAACAATAAACCCTCTTAAAAAGTAGACCAAAGACCTTATCAGACATCTCACCAAGGAAAATATACAGATGTCCAATAAGCATATAAAAAGATCCTCCACATCACATGTCATCAGAGAATTGCAAATTAAAACAAAATTGAGATACCACTATACACCTGTTAGAATGGGCAAATTCCAGAAAACTGACAACACTAAATACTGGCCAGGATGGCCATCATTGCTGCTGGGATTGCAGAGTGGTACTCCTACTGTGGAAAACATTTTGGGGATTTCTCACAACACTAAACATGGTCTTGCAATATGATTCAGTAATCATACTCTTTGGTATTTATCCCAAATGTTGAAAAGTTATACCTACACCATTAATGTTCTTATGGATGTTTAAGCCACGTTTTATAATTACAAAAACTTGTAAGCAACCATGATACGATTCAGTAGGCAAATAGAAAAAAAAAAAAAAAAAAACTGTGGTACATTCAAACAACAAAATATTATTTGACACTAAGGAATTAGCTATCAAGCCATGAAAAGAGGTGGAGGAAACTTAAGTTCATATAAATAGGTAAAAGATGTTCAATTTGAGAAGGCTACATACGGTATGATTCTAAATATATGACATTCTGGAAAAGATATAATTTTAGAGACAGCAGAAAACTGTGGTTTGCACCGGGAGTGGGGTGGAGAGAAAGAGTGCTTAATTGTGGGAGTATGTAATATTTTTAGGGCAGTGAAAATACTCGACATGATACTATAATGGATACATATATTATACATTTGTTCAAACCCATAGAATGTATGACATCTAGGGTGTGTTCTAATGTATACTATCAATTTTGGGTGCTTATGATATGGCAATGTAGATTCCTCAATTGTAACAAATGTACCACTCTGATGGGGAATATTGATAATGGTGCTGATAGATTATACATGTGTGGAGGAAGAGAGTAAATGAGAAATCTCTGTACCTTTCTTTTAATTTTATTGTGAACATAAAACTGCTCTAGATTAAGAAGTATTTATATCTGTAGTAGCAAAAACCAAATCTAAATGTTCAGGAAGAGGAAAATAACTAAATAATTTTGGCATATGTATATTATGTGATATTAAGCAGGTATGAAAAAGTTTGAGTTCATAGCTAGCTATCCATCTCTATCTATTATCTATCTATCTATCTATCTATCTATCTATCTATCTATCTATCTATCCATCTGTCTATCTATCTCAATAAACTAGACATCCCAGAAACTATCCAACTCTCTCTATATATATACATAGGTATGTATACATAGCAAACAGCTAAATGCCCCCAAATAAATGAAGGCTAGGAATGAAGAGGGAGACAAATACTGGACATGTACTTGTAAGCTGACATTCCCACCCACTCACCCCAGATTTATTCACTTGCTCTGAAATGCTATTTTCTACAGCATTGTCCTGAGCATGACATGTATCACTTTTTTCTAAATAGGTAAGACCCTTTGGGTTACTGAGGATAATTTATTTATTTATTTATTTATGAGATTTTTGCAATTCTGTAAAACTACCTTACTGCCACTTATGCGACTATGACAACAGTTTTGATGTGTTATTTTGCATATATGCATATATGTGTGTGTGTATATATATATGTGTATATATATGTAGAATGGATATTCATGAGTAAGAAAAATACTCATATTTTATGTTTTATAACTGTGCAGGAAAATATCTCAAAGAACAATGATTTAAAAAACTAAAGATTCTGCTTTACTTACAAAATACCTCATGACTTGGGTCAGTTATTTCAGTCATCTTGTTACAAACCCCTTGGAAATCTGGCCAACAGGTATTAAGCATAGCAAACAGTTAAATGCCCCCAAACTAAATGAAGGCTAGAAATGAAGAGGGAGACAAATATTGGACATGTACTTGTAAGCTGACATTCCCACCCACTCACCCCAGATTTATGATTAATTGCATATTAATTCCCAAGTGTAAACCACGGGAATAATACTGAAAGTTAAGTCATCACATAAAACTTTGACCATGAAGGATGCACACTGAATGAAAAGCAAGAGAGAAAAAAAAAATCTACCCACTAATAAAGGGACATATCAAGAACCATGTTTTTCTCTGCCAGGCTCTTAGGCAAATTAATACTACTGCAGTGCCCTAATGTAGTTTTGATATTAAAATTTGTAAGACTTGTATTATCACAAAATTCCCAATCCAAAAGATAAATGCAAAAGAGATACCCTAAAATAACTTTTGTTGACATAGCTAAAGCACATGTAAATTTGAATTCTCCTATCTAAAGTTGAAGATGTAATTCTTCCTGTTCTTGTTACAATAATAGCACAAATTAATTTTTTCAAAATCTGACAATTTTTCAGAAGTAATTGAATGGTGAGAAAATCTGTGTTTAAGTAGTAAAGAATATAAAAATAACATAAAGGATTAGATTAAGAAACAGGAAATCTATTTCTCATTCTAAGTGCCAGGAAGTGTGAGGTAAATTAAAGAAAGGTCTTTAAGAAAAATGTTTCAAAGTTGAAGTTAAAATAAATGTTTGTTTAAAAATATATTCATATTAAAAAAGCAAACTGATCTGCTTAAGACATTTATGGGATTACATTGATTTTAACAAATTAAATTAAATACATTTGAGCAAAACTAAATTTATAATGTGAAAATGATTAATATTAAGAACAAATCAAACTGTAACTCTTGCGATCTAATCTCTTACAAAATTCCCATCTTTTCATTCTTAGTGCTTGAGTTAATGAGGAAAAGAGAAAATACTAGACATGAACCCACTGATTGCTGTTTTCTTCTACTTCCTGTAGTATATCTTTATCACTAGCTTCATAGAAAGAACCATCCTTTCTTTTATAGAAGATTAATTGCCTGACTTATTGGTACTTTTCTCATTATAATTCTCCACAATTATTTTCTTATTACATTTGTGCTCCAAGCAGTTTCACGCACAACTCCAAACTAGCTTTTGATAAATTGCTATTAAACTGAGCTTATTTGGTTTTCAAAAATAGAAATTCATACCAGTAAAGATGGCAGGTTTGAAGCTAGAGTTTGAAATTTAGAAAAGATAAATCAGCACACTATTAGCTGAGGAAAAAGATTAAAAGAATTTTTTACTAGAAACCAATAAATTTTAGGAAAGAGTAATTTAGAACATTTGGAAGTCACATGAAATAGAGCTGTGTCAAATGGAATATATTACACAAAATATCATTTGGTCATTCATAAATTACCAATGATTAGAGAAATATAATACACATTAATAAAAGAGGACGGATATAGTTATAATGTTGATTTGTGTCAGATAATTTTTTTTGGCTTTATGATGGAAATTAAAGAGCAGTTATCAAAGTATGGCAATATCTTTTGATTTAATAATGTGTCCAATGTACCTACAATGCAGATGGATGATCAAGTAATAGGAAGCTTTGTGTCCCCATCATTGACCTTCAATAGTAAACTATGTAAGTCCAATCTTGGATTTTGGCACCTCAACTGTGGGTCTCTCTAGAATTAATAAACTTCTGCTTTTAAACCACCTGCTAGGTGAATATATGGGGAGATGGTTGGATAGAGTGGCTCGTGTATCCTGAGAAATACGGAGTGCAGGCTTTACCCACAATATGACTGAGTTGCAGTCACTTGTTCGAAATTGTATTTCCTAAAGCATTGTCCTGAGCAGGACATGTATCATTTTTTTCCAAATACATAAGACCTTTTGGGTTATGGAGGATTATTTATTTATTTATTTATGAGGTTTTTGCAATTCTGTAAAACTACCTTACTGCCACTTATGTGACTATGACAGTTGCTGAAATAGTAGTTTTAAATAAAGCTTTCTTATTGCTTCATATATACAAACATGCTGTGACACATGCTCTGGCTAAATAGCATAGAAGTGTGGTTTTGAAATACTTTTGATGTGTTATTTTGCATCAAGTTTGGCAAAATATTTGCTTTGGTCTACCCTAACTACCTGTATAAAAATTATGTCAACTTAATTTCAACATACTGCTTGCTTTGGAACTCCATGTAGATGCCAATAGTGCAATATAATTGCTTTGGAATAGTGTCAATAAGTGTATTCAAATTTATCTTATAGTTTATTTTTAAATATTTCTAATATATTTATCAAAACATTAATTTCTGCTTATGTATTTAAAAATATATTGTCTTATGCTCTTTCTACCTATAAATATATCAATAGTCATTAAAACATTATGTTTATTTCTGGCTATATAATATTTGTTTAGGTTCAGTAGATTATTTTTGCACATGAAGAACTTATGATTTCTTACTGTTTTCTTTTTTTATTTTATTATACTTCAAGTTTTAGGGTACATGTGCACAACGTGCAGGTTTGTTACATATGTATACATGTACCATGTTGGTGTGTTGCACCCATTAACTCATCATTTACATTAGGTATATCTCCTAATGCTATCCCTCCCCTCTCCCCCCACTCCACGACATGCCCCGGTGTGTGATGTTCCCCTTCCTGTGTCCAAGTGTTCTCATTGTTCAATTCCCACCTATGAGTGAGAATATGCGGTGTTTGGTTTTTTGTCCTTGCAATAGTTCGCTGAGAATGATGGTTTCCAGCTTTATCCATGTCCCTACAAAGGACACAAACTCATCCTTTTTATGGCTGCATAGTATTCCATAGTGTATATGTGCCACATTTTTTTAATCCAGTCTGTCTTGATCTGTCTTGATGGACATTTGGGTTGGTTCCAAGTCTTTGCTATTATGAATAGTGTCGCTGTAAACATATGTGTGCATGTGTCGTTATAGCAGCATGATTTATAATCCTTTGGATATATACCCAGTAATGGGATGGCTGGGTCAAATGGTATTCCTAGTTCTAGATCCTTGAGGAATCACCACACTGTCTTCCACGGTGGTTGAACTAGTTTACAGTTCCACCAACAGTGTAAAAGTGTCCCTATTTCTCCACATCCTCTCCAGCATCTGTTGCTTCCTGACATTTTATTTTATTTTATTTTATTTTTATTTTATTTTATTTTATTTTGAGACAGAGTCTCGCTCTGTCGCCCAGGCTGGAGTGCAGTGGCCAGATCTCAGCTCACTGCAAGCTCCGCCTCCTGGGTTTACGCCATTCTCCTGCCTCAGCCTCCGGAGTAGCTGGGATTACAGGCGCCCGCCACCTCGCCCAGCTAGTTTTTTTTTTGTATTTTTTTTTTAGTAGAGACGGGGTTTCACCTGGACGGGGTTTCACCATGTTCGCCAGGATGGTCTCGATCTCCTGACCTCGTGATCCGCCCGTCTCGGCCTCCCAAAGTGCTGGGATTACAGGCTTGAGCCACCGCGCCCGGCCAACTTCCTGACATTTTAATGATCGCCATTCTAACTGGTGTGAGATGGTATCTCATTGTGGTTTTAATTTGCATATCTCTGATGGCTAGTGATGACGAGCATTTTTTCATGTGTCTGTTGGCTGCATAAGTGTCTTCTTTTTAGAAGTGTCTGTTCATATCCGTTGCCCACTTTTTGATGGAGTTGTCTTACAAATTTAAGTTCTTTTTAGATTCTAGATATTAGCCCTTTGTCAGATGAGTAGATTACAAAAATTTTTTTCCATTCTCTGGGTTGCCTGTTCACTCTGATGGTAGTTTCTTTTGCTGTGCTGAAGCTCTTTAGTTTATTTAGATCCCATTTGTCAATTTTGGCTTTTGTTGCCGTTGCTTTTGGTGTTTTAGACATGAAGTCCTTGCCCATGCCTGTGTCCTGAATGGTACTGCCTAGGTTTTCTTCTCTGTTTTTTTTTTTTTTATGGTTTTAGGTCTAACATTTAAGTCCTTAATCCATCTTGAATTAATTTTTGTATAAGGTGTAAGGAAGGGATCCAGTTTCAGCTTTCTATTTATGGCTAGCCAGTTTTCCCAGCACCATTTTTTAAATAGGGAATCCTTTCCCCATTTCTTGTTATTGTCAGGTTTGTCAAATATCAGATGGTTGTAGATGTGTGGTATTATTTCTGAGGGCTCTGTTCTGTTCCATTGATCTATATCTCTGTTTTGGTACCAGTACTATGCTGTTTTGGTTACTGTAGCCTTGTAGTATAGTGTGAAGTCAGGTAGTGTGATGCCTCTGGCTTTGTTCTTTTGGCTTAGGATTGTTTGGCAATGAGAGCTCTTTTGTGGTTCCATATGAACTTTAAAGTAGTTTTTTTCAAATTCTGTGAAGAATTTGGTAGCTTAATGGGGATGGCATTTAATCTATAAATTACCTTGGGCAGTATGGCCATTTTCATGATATTGATTCTTCCTATCCATGAGCATGGAAAGTTCCTCCATTTGTTTGTGTCTTCTTTTATTTTGTTGAGCAGTGGTTTGTAGTTCTTCTTGAAGAGGTCCTTCACATCCCTTGTAAGCTGGATTCTTAGGTATTTTATTCTCTTTGAAGTAATTGTGAATGGGAGTTGACTCATGATTTGGCTCTCTGTCTTTTATTGATGCATAAGGATGCTTGTGATTTTTGCACATTGATTTTGTATCCTGAGACTTTGCTGAAGTTGCTTATCAGCTTAAGGAGATTTTCTAGAACTCTGCATTAGTATAAATTCCTCTCACGTTACAGAACACTTTAAAAGTATTTTGACAAGTCACTAACATTTTCCATGATTATTTTTTATAATGTAAAATATGCCTTAAATGTCTATATAAATATATGTTTAATATATACAGATAAAATGTAGAGACATTATATATACATATATAATATTATATATACACATATATACATATATAATATATAATATTGCCAAATCTTTCATTATGTGTATATCTTTTGTAACAAACATTTTTTGGATTTTTTCACAATTTTTGAAGATGAAATTAAATGGCATATGTGAGTTTATTAATTCTGGTGAGGCCCACAGATGAGGTGAGGTGCCAAAACTCAAGATTGCACTTACATAGCTGACTAGTGAAGAAGATCAATGATGGGAACATAAAGCTTCCTGTTACTGGATCATCCATCTGCATTGTAGGTACATTGAGCACATTATAAAAACAAATACAAATTGTTAACAGGTAAAGTATTCTTATTACAAAAATTACAATAATTATTGTGGCCTTCTTATGAAAATAAAGCTGTTTTATCCAAATAGAAATTCTGTAAATTATTATTTTTTTTTTTGAGACGGAATTTCACTCTGTCGCCCAGGCTGGAGTGCAGTGGTGCAATCTCGGCTCACTGCAAGCTCCGCCTTCCGGGTTGATGCCATTCTCCTGCCTCAGCCTCCCGAGAGTAGCTGGGACTACAGGCGCCCGCCACCACGCCTGGCTAATTTTTCGTATTTTTAGTAGAGACGGGGTTTCACCGTGTTAGCCAGGATGGTCTCAATCTCCTGACCTCGTGATGCGCCCGCCTCGGCCTCCCGAAGTGCTGGTGTGAGCCTCTGCGCCCGGCCGAAATTCTGTAAATTCTGAGGAGAGGGGGCAGTTAGAAGACTGTGGGTTTTAGTGGATAGATCTAACAATGGTGATATTAATTATCGATTTCCATTCACATGAGTGCTTTTTTATTACAATTACAAATTTACAGGCTTCATAATTTCCCCTTGTTTCTCACTGCTAGATTTTAAAAATCAGCGATTTTAATATATGTATATGAAGCTCTTGCTGCATGAAATACCTTCTGAAAACAATATACTCTGCCCCAATAAGCCTAAAAAGAGTTTATGCCGCATAATTTTCTTCCAGATTGAAAACATTTATTGTTATATTAAAAACTCTGAAGAATTCTGTAAGATGATGTTTTTAAATTGGAATTCTTAAATATTTTTATCATAGAAAATCTTCCTCAAAAATTTGGAAAATACTATTTTAAAGCATTGTAATATTAGCAAATCAACTATGAATCATTAATAAGGTTGTGCTTGGTGTTAATAAGTAGGAAGCTTTTAAATTACAAGACTCAGAATCATAAATAACATGGTCCAAATCCTATCTCCATAACTAACTGACCAGGGTAAAATTACTTCAATCTTCTGTCCTTCCATTCCTAAAATGGTAACAATAAGTCCCACCAACAAAAATGTCGACAAGATATAACGAAAATATGTTTAAAGCCTTAGCACACTATGTTACACTCTAGAAAATACTTTGTTTAACAGTTAACTATTGAGGATTTATTTTCTTATGATTTTGAAGATGTGGTCTTTTTCTTCTAACAGTTATTCCTGGTTTCTTAATGAAAAAAGTCAACGGTAATAGTCCAAAAAGGCTACTATGAAAGGCAAAGATTAGTAGAAGAAGCAATCTAGCTGTTAAGAGGTTTCAAGAGTATTATTACTTATAGGGAATTTGGCATCATCAAGTATTACCAAATCTAAACATGAATGTGCCAAAGGACAAGTGTAATCTATCAGAGAGAAAGCTGGACAAGCTCATGAGACTAGTGAATAAAACCAACAATCCAACTCAATTCAATTACAAAAAGAATTATAACTAGAGTGAAACCAGAGTACCCATGCTGTAATATATAATTTGATTCCCTTCCTTAAGAGAAGGTAAGATGTTACCATAAGATTTATCTCAGGAAGGTGAATACATTGGTTTACATTGGTAAATCAATATTTAAGGGTGGATTTGCCAAATGAGTATAAAATCAGAACAGTTAATTTATTTTATCAATTATATGCCAGGAAATGTGCTAGGTGCTAGTTACATGATTCAAAAAATCAATTAATCTGGATTGAGGTGATCTTCTGTAGACATTTTGAGTATTTAAATTGTCTTTCCAATGACTCCAAAATACTTTTATCCCCCTGAACATCATTGAATTTCTAATGTACATAATTAAAGTGAGCATCTTAAATGTTTGTTTTTAACAAACACAATTTTATATCTTCCTAAATCTGCCTGATTTCTCTTGTGGCTTGTACTTTCCATCTTTTTCTTTAGGTATATAATGCTTTTGGTCAAGTCCTGCTCTGCCATCACATCTCAATAGCGTTAATATTATATTTTTGCTTTGATGTGTCACACACTAGGCACATGGGCCAAATCTAATGAAAGATCTGATTTTCCTTTTCTAAGATAATTGAGATTTCTCACTGGAGTCCCGTTGCCAAACTTTTCATTGCTGTCAAACGGTAAAACAACTGAAGGATTTTCAACGAAATAAGGAAAACCAAACACTATCTTCCCTAAAGAAGATATGGGTTAAAGATGGATAGGAGAGAGAAGGGGCATGGAAGGAGAGAGAGAAAAAAAAAAGAAGCGAGAGGGGAGAGAGAGAGAGAGAGAAAGAGAGAGAGAGAGACAGAGAGAAGTAATACATTATTTTGGCTAAACTGGGAAACAAAGAAGATGCATAACTATGTGTTTATCTTATAATACATAAAAATGCATGTAAATTTAAGTTCCACACAGTGAAAAGGCATTTGGGATAAAGTCAACTTAAGTGGGTGCAGTATCCTTATATAGTGAGATGTTAAGATTTTGCTATTTAGTTTCCATTTATTATAGAAAAACTTCCTTTGGGTTATGAAATTCCAAAAACATACCTCATTTGATACTACAATATTCCTAGTCTTATTTGAAGTATCAATTGTATAAATCCTGTTCTGTAGTAGCAGAAAAGTATATCTCCATCTTTTAAAGGACAATTCAATTCCAATGTTACCATATAAAATATACTGGCCTCAGCAAGAGTTTTATATAAAAGTTGCTGCACCACTGATCACCCATCTCCCTCAGAGTCAATTATTTTAAAATTTTCAATCTGGGCTGAGGTCTAGTCATTGCACCAAAGGGAGTTTCAATAGGGTTTGTAATGACTTGTTACTTGTGCTGAGATTTCTCAGGCAACTTTGATTCTGCTTGATCTATTGTTGCAATTGATTTTATAGATCACCAAGGAATGCACAATCACTTCTATCACCATGTGTAGCTTTGGAATTCTAATCTAACTTGCCTTTGCCCAACAATTTTATTGGATGTAAACATTACTGGGGAATTTTTTTCTTTTACGGTTCCAAATACCAATTTTCTTTAGCACATAGAATAAAAGCTACCTTGTTTAAATAAGTATTATATAGAGAATATAATTGTTGCTCCTTGACTATAATCTCCTTGACAGGTGTTGAACTACCGCCTACACTTTGCTTGATTGGTAAATACATTGCTATTGTTTTTATAAAAGAATTCTAGAAGTTATGCTAGAGTATACTTTTACAATGCACCTTAATGCAAAACATCTGTTTCATAATTTATTCTCAGTTATCAAAGGTATAAAGAATATTGTTAAATTTCTGTTTCTTTCCCCCTCGTTAGCTTATTGATGAGAGTATTTATGTATAGCTGCAAGGAATGTTTTACAGAAAGAGATATAGTACTGAAGGCAGTTGCAGTAATGAAAAGAACTAGCAAACAGGATACCTGGTTCCACATGAGCCCTTATGCATTTTATTTAGTGCCTTCCCTCTTGACTCACTATTAAATACCCATAGCTCTGGACTGGCTGTCCTCCATTTTTTTATCTACTCTTCTGTTGCCACATGGAATAGCAAAGCCATTCATCATATTTTGCATAATAATAACTTTGGTACTATAGACAAGATGATAGAGCTCCTAGGCATATAATGTTATACATTTCCAAACTTTAATCCATCTATATTGGTAGTTTCTTGGATTTTCCCTCTATGGTCTTCTCAGTCTGCAGACTCTCCTCAGCCAAATAAGCTAAAGTCAGACTTCAAAGCAGGGCTTATGAAACGCATTATAATCTGCTACCTGACTATGTTTCCATATTAGTCTGTTCTCACAGTGCTAATGAAGACATACCCGAGACTGGGTAATTAATAAAGGAAAGAGGTTTAATGGACTCACAGTTTCACATGACTGGGGAGGCCTCACAATTATGGCAGTAGGTGAAGGAGGAGCAAAGGTATGTCTTACATGGCAGCAGGCAAGAGAGTGTGTGCAGGGGAACTGCCCTTTATAAAACCATTAGGTCTTGTGAGACTTATTCGCTATCATGAGAACAGGGAGGGAAAATCCTGCCACAGTGATTCAATTACCTCTCACTGGGTCCCTCCCATGACATGTATGGATTTGAGGAGCTCAATTCAAGATGAGATTTCTGTGGGGACATAGCCAAACCATATCAGTCTCTACTTCTACTACTTCTCATTATTCCCTGCGTGTTTTGAAAAGACAAAACTAACTACAGTTTCAAGAACATAATATGTTATTTATTGCTCACCATGGTATTTATTGAACTTTACCTTTAACACTTAGATTTATTTATAAGATCCTCAGATGAGCTCTAATAATACTAGCTCATATCATTTTTATTCCAATAAAATCTCCACCATATCTGCCTGTCTCTTCTGCTAGACTTTTGAAAGGAATGCTGTCCTTTTGATATGTAATTCCAACCTCTGGCTTCTATACTATAATCAGTTAATTGTTTTCCTCCATTTCTCTTTTAAGTTAAAACTTGTACTTGACATTTCTATCTTTCAAGCAAGGTAAAATGACTGAAAACTAATAGCTTAGTTTCAAGTAAGATTATATTTATATATAATCTTAATAAGTTTCAAGTAAGATTATATATATATATATATATATGTAATTTTCTACAGACATGGAGTCTTGCTATGTTGCCATGGCTAATCTCATCAAATAAGTTGTATTTAAATATTTTAAAACATATAAATGGTTGACTTATTCATTCATCCAGCCAGCTATCTATCCATCTATTAATTCATTTAATTCATGTAAAATGGCATTCTAGGTGTGGATGGAAAAGAAATGACAGACTGGTTTTTTTTTTTGGCCTTGCAGTAACATTCAGTAGTTATTACCTAATTCACTGAAACAGAACCCTGATTTCATTTTTTTTAATTTTTAATTTTTGTAGGTACATAGTATGTGAATATATTTATGGGAGACATGAGATGTTTTGATACAGGCATATGATGTGAAAAAAGCACATCATGATGAATGAGGTACCCATCCCCTCAGGCATTTACTCATTGAGTTGCAAACAATCCAATTATACTCCAATTATATAAGTTATTTAAAATATACAGTTATTACTGACTATAATCACTCTGTTGTGCTATCAAATAGTAGACCTTATTCATTCTCTCTAATTTTTTGTGTATCCATTAACTGTCCCCACCTCTCACCCAGTCTCCTATTACCCTTCCCAGCCTCTGGTAACAATACTTCTACCCTCTATGTATGTAAGTTCAATTGTTTTGATTTTTGTATCTCATAAGTAAGTGAGAACATGTGATGCCTGTCTTTCTGTGCCTGGCTTATTTCACTTAACACAATCATCTCTAATTCAATCCATGTTTTTGCAAATGACTGGATCTCATTGCTTTTGTATGACTGAATAGTACTGCATTGTGTATATGTACCACATTTTCTTTAAGTGTTCATCTGTTAATGGACAGATGTTAAGACAGATGTTATGTTGCTTCAAAATCTTAACTATTTTAAACAGTGATGCAATAAACACAGACATGCAGATACCTCTTCGATATACTGATTTCCTTTCCTTTGGGTATATACCCAGCAATGGGATTGCTGAATCATATGGTAGCTCAAGTTTTAATTTTATTAGGGACCCCCAACATTTCTCCATAGTAGTTGTACTAACTTACATTACCACCAACAATGTATAAGGGTTCCCTTTACTCCACATCCTTGGCAGCCTTTGTTATTGCTTGTCTTTTGGACAAAAGCCATTTTAAGAGGGGTGAGGTCATACCTCGTAATTTCAATTTGCATTTTTCTGATGATCAGTTATATTGATGACTTTTTCATATGCCTGTTTGTCATTTGTATGTCTTCTTTTGAGCAATGTATATTTAAATCTTGTACCCACTTTTTGATTGGATTATTAAATTTTTTCCTATAAAGTTGTTTGAATTCATTATGTATTCTGGTTATTAATCCCTTTTCAGACTGTCAGTTTGAAAATATTGTCTCCCATTATGTCTCTTCACTATGTTGATTGTATTCATCACTGTAAAAAAGCTTTTTCAGTTAATGTAATTCCATTTGTTCATTTTTACTTTGGTTTTCTGTGCTTGTAGGGTATCGTTCAAGAAATCTTTGCCTAAATCAATGTCTTGGAGAGTTTCTCCAATGTTTTCTTATAGTAGTTTCATAGTTTGAGGTATCAGATTTAATCTTTAATTAATTTTATTTGGCTTTTATATGTAGTGACAGATAAGGGTCTAGTTTCAGTCTCCTGCTTATGGATATCCAGTTTCCCAGCACAATTTATCAAAGAGATTGTCTTTCCTCCATGTATGCTATTGGAACCTTTGTCAAAAATAAGCTCACTGTATGTGTGTGAGTGTGTTTCTGGCTTCTCTATTTTATTCCACTGATCTATGTGTCTGTTTCTATGCCAGTATCATGTTGTTTTGGTTTCTGACTTTTCTACTCTGTCCCACTGATCTGTGTGTCTGTTTTATGCCACTACCATGCTGTTTTGGTTACTATAGCTCTGTAGTATAATTTAAAGTCAGGCAATATGATTCCTCCCGTTTTGTTCTTTTAGCTTAGGATAGATTTGTCTACTCTGGGCCTTTTGTGGTTACATATAAATTTGAAATTTTTTTCTGTTTCTCTGAAGAATGTAATAGATAGTTTGATAAATATTGCATTGTGTCTGTAGATTGCTTTGGGTGCTATGGACATTTTAACAATATTGATTCTTTCAATCCACGAACATGTAATATTTTTACCTTTTTTTTTTTTTGGTTTTCTCTTCAATTTCTGTTATGTACATTTTATGGTTTTTATTATAGAGCTCTTTTACTTCTTTGGTTAATTCTAGGTATTGAATTTGTGTGTGTTTATTATAAATAGGATTACTAATTTTATTTCACATAGCTCATGGTTGGCATATAGAAATGCCACTGATTTTTGTATGTTGATTATTTATCCTGCAATTTTGCTTAATTTGTTCATCAGGTGTAATAGCTTTTGGTGGAGTCTTTGGGTTTTTTTCAAATACAAGATCATATCATTTGCAAACAAGGATAATTTGACTTCTTACTTTCCAAAATGGTTACTTTATATCTTTCTGTTTTCTGATTGCTCTAGCCAGGTCTTCCAGTAATATGTTGAATAACAGTGGTGACAGTGGACATCCTTGTCATGTTCCAGTACTTAAAGGAAAGGTTTTCAGGTTTTTTTTTTTTTTTTCTTTTTCCCTCATTCAGCATGATACTAGTTGTCAGTCTCTCATAAGTGGCTTCTATTATGTTGAGCTATGTTACTTCTATCCCCAGTTGTTTGAGGCTTTTTTTTTTTTTATCATAAAGTGATGTTAAATTTTACCAAATATTTCTTGTCTGTATCAATTGAAATGATATGATTTTTATTCCTAATTCTATTGATAATGATGCGTCACTTTGATTGATTTGCATGCATTGAACCATTCTTGCATCCCAGGTATAAGTTTCAGTTGGTGATGATGACTCATCTTCTTAATGTATTGTTGAATTCCATTTACTAATATTTTGTTGAGAATTTTTGCATCAATATTCCTCCGAGATATTGGCCTGTGGGTTTGTTTGTTTGTTTGATGTGCCTTTGTGTCATTTTGGAATCAAGGTAATACTGGCCTTGTAGAATGAGTTTGGACATATTCCTTCTTCCTCCATTTTTCAGAATAGTTTGAATAGGATTTTTATTAGTTCTGGAAATGTTTGGTAGAATTCAGCAGTGAAGCCTTTGAGTTCTGGCCTTTTCTCTATTGGAAGACTATTTATTATGCGTTCAATATTATTTGTTATTGCTCTGTTCAGTATTTGCATTTCTTTGTCGTTCAATCTTGGTAGGTTGTATGTATGTAGGAATTTATCTATTTCTTCTAGATTTTTCAACTTATTGGCATATAGTTACTCAATATAGCCACTAATAATCTTTTAAATTTCTGCAGCATCAGTGGTAATGTCTCCCTTTTCATTTCTGATATTATTTATTTGGCTCTTCTTTCTCTCTTAGGTAGTCTGGCTAAATGCTTGTCAATTTCATTTAACTTTTCAAAAAGCCAACTTCTTGTATCATTGGTCTTTTGTATTGTTGTTTTCAATTTCATTTATTTCTGCTTTGATATTTACTATTTCTTCTCTTCTAATGATTTTGTGTTTGGTTAGCTCTTGGTTTTCTAGTTCTTTAAGATGCATAATTAGATTGTTTATTTGAAGGTTTGTTTCTTTTTTGATGTAGGCAGTTATAGCTATTAGCTTCCCTGTCAGTACTGTTTTTGTTGTGTCACATAGCTTTTGCTATACGGTTTCCATTATCATTTGTTTCAGAAAATGTTTAATTCCTTTCTTAATTTCTTTATTGACCCACTGGCCATTCAGAATCATATTACTTCATTTTCATGCATTTGTATAGCTTCCAAAATTTCTTAAATTAAAAATTCTGAAATTAATTGTTATTAATTCCTACTTTTATTCCATTGTGGTCAGAGAAGATGCTTGATATTATTTTACTATTTTAGAATGTTGGAAGACTTGATTTGTAACCTAACATATCATCTATCCTTGGGAATGATCCATGTGTTGAAAAAATAATGTGTACTCTGCAGCTCTTGAATGAAATGTTTTGTAAATATCAATTGGATTTATTTGGTCTATATTGAAGATTAATTGTGATCTTTCTTTGTTGATTTGCTGTCTAAAGATCTGTCTCATACTGAAAGTTCAGTGCTAAAGTCTCCAGCTATTATTGTATTGAGACCTATCTTTTCTTTAGCTCTAATAATATTTCCTTTATATATCTGGATGCTTCAGTGTTGGGTGCATATATGTTTAAAAGTGTTATATCCTCTTGCTGGATTGATCCCTTTATAATTACATAGTGACTGTCTTTGTCTCTTTCTATAGTTTTTGTCTTGAAATCTATTTTGTCTGATACAGGTATAGCTACTCCTGCTTTTTTTTTCTTTTTTTGAGTTTCTATTGGCTTGGAAGATATTTTTCATCCCTTTATATTTAGCCTACATACCTCTTTATAGGTAAAGTGTGCTTCTTATAGGCAACAGCTCAATGGGTTTATTTCTTTATCCTTTCAGACAGCCTATGTCTTTTGATTGAAGAGTTTAGTACATTCACATTCAATGTTATTATTGATAAGTAAGGACTTACTCCTACCATTTTGTTATTTGTTTTCTGGTCTTCTGTTCCTTCTTTCTTTCCTTTCTATCTTCCTCTAGTGAGGGTGATTTTCTCTGGTGATATGATTTAGTTTCTTGCTTGTATGTGTGTGTGTGTCTGTATGCATTGGATGCATTTTCATTTAAGGTTACCGTGAGGCTTGCAGATATTGTCTTATAACACATTATTTTAACCTGATAATGACTTAACATTTTTTGCATAAACCAACAAAAAGTAAACTACTAAAAACTTGCCTTAACATCCCCCCCACTTTTTAACATTTTGTTGTTTCTATTTATATCTTACTGTAATAACTATTTCTTGAAAAGTTATGTAGTTATTATTTTTTATTGATTCATTATTTCTTCTATTTAGGATAAGAACAGTTTACATAGCACAGTTACAGTGTTATAATATTCTGAGTTTTTCTGTGTACTTACTCTTGCCATTAAATTTTGTACCTTCAGTTGATTATTTACGTCTCATGAATGACATTTTCTTTCCAATTGAAGTACTCTCTTTAGCATTTCTTATAGGACAGGTCTGGTATTTATAAAATTCCTCAACTTTTGTTTGTCTAGGAAAGTCTTTATTTATCCTTCATGGTTGAAGAATATCTTTTACCAGATACACTATTCTAGGGTAAAAGACTTTTTCCTTCAACACTTTATATGTGTCATGCCACTCTTTACTAACCTAGAAGATTTCCACTGAAAAGTCTGTTGCTAGATATATTGGAGCTCCATTGTATGTTGTTTGTTTCTTTTCTCTTGCTGCTTTTAGGTTCCTTCTTTTATCCTTTATCAACTGAAGTGAAGTTCTTTTAGGCAGTTCTAGTTTGCTGTCAGACTTATACCTTATATAAGCTAATAAACTTCCTTACATTTACTTTGGAAGTATTACCATTATTACCTAATTGTAACTGAAACAATAAATCTTTAAAAGTTATGCAGCTAAGAACAGGATGGAAATAGGCTTGCTGAAATAACGCCACATACCAATATGACAAATTCTACTTTCTATGAAATACAACATTTTTTTCCTGAAGTGCATACATATTTTAAACTATAACTACTTATATTGATGAATGTCTTATGAAGTTGGGGTGATTATATCAATATAAGGCTTCATGTATTAATGAATTAATACATATATATTAATTGAAGTTATATGAATCTTAAGTATTACTGCTCATAGAGCATTTTCTTGATAAGAGATAATCAGTTTTATCCCAATTGTCTGACAGCTATGAATGATTTCCAGGCCTGAGTGATTAAGATAACTCTAATCCATTTTAAGATTAATAAATTCTATTTTATTGCATTGCCACCAGAGACTTACATTCAGTGAAGAACTAATGTAAGATGAAAAGATTTTCTTAACATAAAACTAAGTACTAGGAAAATTCAAAGAAAGGCAGACAAAAGTCTACTGTTAGAGGATTTGCAATTCTCCAAAAAGGACTCTAATTGCATAAAGCATTGTTTGGTAAAAGCTGAAAACATATTCTTGGTAGTTTGGATTAGTCATGTGTTGGCTTACATTTGTCCCTGTGCCTCCACCATACTTTTAATTGGAGAGATGATAATGACTTAGAAGTCTTATCTTTCAATAGTCCCCAAAAAAACATTACCTGGGAAACAAACAAACAAACAAAAACTACATTTGGTCACTAAATAACTCGGTCACTGTGGGTTGGTCACGTAACCTCTCTGGACCAGGTTAGTTCACATGGTCTTTTACCTTTTTAAATTGAGCCAAAAGGAATGCGTTGACAAATTATGACTACATTATGGATTCCGAGAAATGTTGCTAATGATACAGTAGGTTCTCAGAACTTTTACGTTTGGGAAATGCTGGTCATCTTCTTCCAATAATGTTTTGTATTTATCAAGCTTTCACATTAGAAAATTCTTACACTTACCCTTTATGGTACCAAGGATTGAGATGGATAGTGAGAATGCCTTAAAAAGTATCGGTTTGATTCTACCAATAGTCAGACTCATAAAAATTATTTATAAAAATTTAAATCAGCATTACATTACCTCACAGAAGACTACACCATAAATGTTCTGCGAAATGGTTCAGTTTTTGCAAAATGTTAACATTGAATTTAAATATTGCCATATCTAATCACTCGCAAAATGGATAAAGGTAGAAAAATGTCTGCTCTAAAGTACTTTAAAAGCAATCAATAATATTTTTACTATAAGAAATCCCTTATACTATATTAAGAAAAAGGAAAGTTTAAAATTAACCAACAAAGGGTTATCATTCAGAACCCATAGACACATGTACTGCAAGGTGGCCAGGACACTACAACCAAGACCAAAGAAATCATGAGTTACATTTACTCGTTCTGCCTCTTCAGGGCTTTGCAGGCTTGTTTCTCTCTGCTTCACTAAACAAACCAGCTTCATTCTTCATCACAATGAGAACTACACCTTGTACATACCTTTGCTTCTTCCTAAAACTCTTACTTAGACCATTACATTGCTTACCCAGTCCTATTGTTTAAGTCAGAAACAAAACATTACCTCACAATGAGCCTCTTCATGTCAAAATCAGCTTACATTCATTATTTTAAAAAATGGGGGAGGGGAATAAAAGAGTTCTTCTCACCAAGATTTCCGGGGATATGACTCAAAGAGGAGGACACAATTCATATCTACCTTCTCTACACAGCAAGCCCATACCTTTAAATCAGACAAACACAAATCGAAAGAATAACATTTTGAAAAATGTACCTGGAATATCAGGACATAAGTATCTATTTGAAAAGATAATTAAATACAGAGTTTTTAGGAGTGGAAAAACGAATAACCTATATTTCTTTGAGAAATTGTTAAATAAATTGTGCTGCATCCGTAATTTAAACTACTGAGAACTTTTCAAAAATAGTGAATTTAGCTCTCTATATTAACCTAACATGAAGTTCATGACATTTTACCATGTAATGTAATACAATAGGATATTATTTTTCTAAACAAATAAATAAATATATGTTTGGTGTATGCATATGGACAAATATCAACATATGTCAATATATTTATGTATATAGGTACTGCATGCCATACATACACATATATAAATGTTAATATGTATATATGCAAATATTTATAAAAATGTATTAATATATACAAGCATGTAAACCTGTGTCTATATATATACATAAAAAACGCATATATTTGTTTCTATAACAGTATATCTAGTCTCTCTAGTAAATTGCTATCAGTTTTAGCTACTTGAAATTAATTTAAAACAATAATAATACTATTTTAATAAAAAACATTAAATGGTATAAAATTTACATATTTATTCTTTCTCATACTTTGGTATAAAGTAAAACAAGTAATCTATACCAAACTCTTTAATAACCCGCTCTTTTTCACCTCAGGGCTTTTGCACTTGTTTTCACTTCAGCCTGAAGTGCTCTTCCCATAGATGTATGGGCAAAGGCATACATGGAACACTCACAGAAACAGGACTACCAGTAGCAAATATGATATTTCAAAATTATTACCATGATTATTAAAGTGGCATAATGCATAATTTTCTCCTATCAAATTGGTTAAAAAATTAAAAAGGTAAACAGATGATTAGGTGGTTATAAAAAATGAACACTTGAACACACCACTTTTGGAACTCTAAGTTGGTTGTTATATCTACCTGTAAATAGTAAAAAAGACTATTCCAGTTCTGTAAATTATCTTTACTACATTTATTATGTCATAGACAGTGACTTAACAACAAACAAGCAAACAAAAATAGGTGCTTTATACATACCTTCTTAAACTATTTCAAGTGTCTTAAAATGAAGATCATGTAGGGGTTTTTTTCTTTGTTCGTTTTTGTTTTTGTTTTTTTCTGTAATCTTTTCAGTCTCCATGATTCCAACTTTGCTTTGCCCAATACACCTTGGGGCTACTTCATCTCCAAACATTTTGGTTATTTTTCAGTTCAGTTACTTTCCAAATGTTTTTATTTGGAGTGCTATGAAATCCCTAGTCCCTAACATAATGATTGATACATGGTATGCGCTCAATTTACTATTATAAATAACTACAGAAAAAATAATTTTTAATGTTAAGATATATTTTAACAAAATATGTATTGCAGTGCTGTTTGTTTTAGCTTGTTATCAAAGAACATTGAACTAACATACATATACACTAAATATTTTAGAAAATTATTTGTTAAATGATATAGATACTGACACGGATGTTTATATACAAAATGTGGGTATATATGTACAATTATGTGTGTACATATATGTGTGTATATATATGCATATGTACACAATTGCTATGTTTCCATGTGTTACTTTTTTTTATCTTAATGGGTAACATTTACCTAGATCATTTTCCTTCATATGAAATCAGCTTCCTGACTGGTACTCTCTTTCCAGATGGTCCTGTGCTTGGCAGATTTGATGTGCCATGTCACATAAAAAGCTCATGAAACTGAAGTGGCATTGGACCCATATAATGCTTTTTTAATCAGCATACACACAGCGCATGACACAAAGCATCTCTGCCAACAAATTAGTACCTAATGTTTCTACCATCCAAGTTTAGTTCGACAATTTAACTCTGTAGTCCTACATAATTTATGCTGCTTCCTGACTCCATGTGGTCCATGTGAATGTATTTTGTAAAAACAAAAATAAAAATGAAATCTCACAAAAAGTCTAAAAAGAAACCTCAACAAACACCACACACAGAAAAAAAAAAAAAAAAAAAAGCTAAACAAAATCCGAGAACCAAAGGAAAATATCACACAAGTGGTGTACAGATGAACATTTTAGAGGTCCATATGTGAAGTGGTATCTTAAACAAAATTAATGTGTTCCTTTAAAATAAAACTAATTAGGAAAAGATATGTAGGGTTTTAAAGGTTGTGAAATGTAGGTAGTACATTTTGGCTGCTTGTTTTAAAAGCTATAGGGACATTCATAAGATAGCCACATTTTAGTAACCCATATCTTTTGTGAGATTAAATCTGTCTGCTGGGAATATTCCTGCATGGATAGAATAAAGAGTACTGCAAACTTTGGTGAGGAACAAGCTATCTTTATTAAAGTATTTATCACTTTTACTGCTGGAATTGGTATTAATATTTCAACAAACAATACCAGTAAGCCTTATCTTCTCTTTGTTGACTTTAGTTAAGCACTGTCAGCAGTAGGCTTTTTGGAACAGCTTGGCCCGCTCAAGCAGAATAATTCATCTTAGAAGAATTAAAAAAAATAAGCTCACTTTTAATATGCAGTAGGAGCACATCAAAGTATGAACACAAACTTAATCTGGAGGATGTAAGACTTTAAAAATATGATTGACAATATTCTTTTTCAGCTTCAAAAACAACTGAGAACAGAATATTCAACCAAGTGACAAATTTTAAACAAACATAAAAAGTGAGCTTACAGAGTTTTATTTCAATCATCACATAGACTACTGCGCATGAGAAAACCAGAATTTTTATGTTAATTTCTTATTCAACATAATGTAAGAGGAAAGAGAGAGAGAAAAAAATAAATTCCCAAAGAGAGATCAATACTTTGAATTCAGTAAATGCTGAATATATCTAATGATTTTAACCTAAATGTCATATGACGTTGTGGACAAACCCAGAAATCAAAAATCAAGCACCATAATTAAAAAATCAGAATGAGGATGAGATACGAAGGGTTTAAGTAGACTACTGTGTTTGAATTTATCATATCATATGAAGTTCATGTCTTATGAAGTTATGGACAAATCCAGAGATCAAACACCATAATTAAAAAATCAGAATGAGTATGAGATACGAACGGTTTAAGCAGACTACTGTATTTGAATTTATCATGTTATAAGAAGCCTATTATGGAGCTAAAAGAGTTATTACAATTGTTTGCATGCAGTTACATAGATGACTACAGAGCCAAATGGGTCATTCAAATTAAAATTATGTTAAAAAACAAAGTTTAAAAAACAATGAAAGTTACTTTTTTGATTCACTACTGAGAGTGGGGCTGGAAGATGGAAGAAAGGCAGAATAGCTTGCTTCATTAAACACCAAAAGTACAGATTATTATCTGTTCTGGTAAGTCAAGAAGACACTCTTGCATTCCAGAAGAAAGGCTATGTTAGTATTTTTTAAAGAAGAACGCACAGTGAGTAAAATTCTATATTATTAGTGTATAAAACTTTCTTTACTTTCTACAATGGTCTTTATGCTGATTCAATGATTTGAGAATAATTTTTTGCATCTTGGGCACTGCTAATCCTACAAGACGTTCAGAAAAGCAGTGCTCAGAAAGCATCTGTTATACAAGTTGTCCCCCTTCACTTACATAATCTTGGCTCAGTCACAAGTTCTAAGCTATGAATTGGGGTTGAAGGCAGAAGATATCTTCTTTTGAAGGAATTTATAGCTAGATTGTTTAGATACCTTCACAGCTTTTAAAGTAAGTTTAAATTGGCATATAAGATGCTTACAGAAAAAAAAAAAATCACAAATAATAAGTGTACAACTCTAAGTGTCACCAAAATTGAATACACCAATGAAAACCACCAAGTCAAGAGATACAATAATACCAAAATTCCAGAAACCTTTTAACTCACCCTTAGTAATAATCCCTCTTGCTCGATTATAAACCACTATCCTGATTTCTAACAACATAGCTGTTTTTCAACTTTACATGTAAGAAAATATACAACATGCATTATTTGTGTCTGGCTTATTATGTTGGTGAGATCCATTCACTTATTTTTCCATGAGTAGTAGTGCTTCACTTTAATATTATTATAATAGCTATCAGTATTATTAATTATTAATTATTGCAATTAATAAACACATAAATAATTTCCAAGTATTGGGGGTCAATATACATAATGTTGCTACAAATAGTTATACAGTTTTTGGATTAAGTAGGATACATTTGGTTGGAGTGTCTACCTAGGAATAGAACTGCATGACCATAGGGAAGGCATCCACACAATTTCAGGAAATATTGCAAAACAATTTTCCCAAATAGTTATACTAATTTTTTCATTCACAAGTAGTGTATGGGAGTTTCATTGTCCAGGGTCTTCAACAAAGAGTATTGTGCATTTTTTTTAAGTAATCAGGGAGGATGTGTAGTTATGTCTCATGGTGGTTTTAATTCACATTTCCTTGATGAGGTTTAGCACATTTCAAATATTTATTGGCCAACTGGAAATATTTTAGAATGATTGCCTGTTCACATATTTTACCCATCTTTTTATTGGGTTGTTTAATTTTTTTTATTGGTTAGCAAAGATTCTTTCTGAATTTTTTTTTTTTTTTTTGATAGGGGCTTTCCATTTGTTTTATGCATTGATATGTCATCACCATGCTATCTTGGTTCCTCATACTTTAAAGGAAATCTATTGAAAAATAAAAGTTTCTAAATTTAATAGAGTCCAATTTATCATTACTTTCTACATTCTAGTGCTTATTGTATCTTGCATCCTAACAAAACTTTCCCAACCTCCAAGAAAAAACCATCAGAAATTAATACTGGATTGTGACAAGAAAAATTTCACTTTTTTTTTTTTTGCTCTTCTCAGATATCACAGGTAAGAAATGAACAGAATCACTTGACAATTTTAAATTTAGATTTTTTGTCTGCTTCTATGTATGAACAAAAGCATCCCCGCTATTTACAATACCAGCTTAAAATAGCTAATATTATTGAAAGTTTATTCTGATACTTTGTAATCTACAGATATATTGATCAACATATGTTTGTTTTAGTTTCAGGTATTTAAGAATATAGGTGAATATTATGTATGGTTATTGTCAAAGATAAAATACACCTGAGAGGTTAGGAGTCGTAGTTAAGTGGCTCTTCTCTAGGCAGGGCCAGAAAAACAGAACACTGAACAATGAATCTCAGACAGCCTTCCTGATATATACATTCTTCAGCATAGCATGAAATCAACAGGAAGATTCTCAAGCACTCATGTATCAGGAGAACATCACACCTGGTTACCAAACCAGACCACAAAAATAGGTGTTAATGAGAGATATTTCAGGAAAGAGCTGGTAAACCCAAAAATGCAGTATTGGATAAGAAAACATGCAAAGTTTTAGGTGAGCTCAAGAACCCCATGAATCAAATCTTTATATTTCTTGAAGATTAAAAAAAAAATCAACTGCCTAAAGACTTTTATAGAACCTATTCTGTAAGATTAGAATCTGAAATCCCTTCCAGAAAACAGCTCAAGTAAAAAAATCAACATGTTCCATTACACAATTTTCAAAGAGTTTATCTCAAAAGTATACCATGAAAAGACATTCAAGTTTGGCATAAGTAAATTCTACTAAACATTTCATACGAATCTACAAACTTCCAAAAAAGTGATCACCTTCTAATTCCATATAAATGTGTTAATTGAATTTTCCATTTCTGTGAAACACGCCTGTGGAATTTTTATAAAGATTGCATTAAATCTATAGATTACTTTGGATAACATTGCCATCTTAAATATATTGTCTTCCCATCCATTAACACAAGCTACATTTCCATTTATGTATGTCTTCTTTAATGTCTTTCAACAATGTTTTAGGAGTTTTCAGTGCTAAATTCTTTCACTTACTTGGTTAAATTTGTTCCTAGATATTTTATTATTTTGGATCCTGTTGTAAATGGAATACTTTTTATTTTTTTATTTTTTAATTGTTCATTGCTAGTTTATAGAAACAAACTGATTTTTGTTTGTTGATTTTGTGCTCCACAAAGTAACTAAATTCATTTATTAACTCCAATAATTTTTAAGTTTTTGGTGGATTATTTAGGATTCCCTATATGTAAGATTTTGGCATTGTGAATAAAGAGAATTTCACTTTTTGTTTTCTTTTTTGATTTGGATGTTTTGTATTTCTTTGGTTTCCCTAAATGTTTGGGCTAGCTATTCTAGTACAATGTTTAATAGCAGTAATAGAATCCAGTGCCTTCATTTTTTCCCCATCTTAGAGAGAATGCTTTAATTCTTATCCCATGGAATATGATGTTAGTTGTGAGATTTTTGTAAATAACCTTTATCATGTTGAAGATGTTCTCTTCAATTTCTTGTTTTTTGAACATTTGTTATGAAAGTATGTGGGATTTATTTCAATTTGTTTCTGTATCAATTGGGATAATTGTATGGGTTTTCTTTATTCATTCTATTAATGTGACGTATTATATTGACTGATTGTTACATGCTAATCCATCATTGCATTTCAGAGATTTTTTCCATTTGTATTCATAAAGGATTTTAATCTGTAGTTTGTTATTATTGTAATGTCTTCATCTGAATTTGGGTCATAGGGTGAATTAGTAAATATTCTTTTCTATTTTATATATTGGAATAATGTGAAAGGATTGGTGTTGTCTTCTTTAAAGAATTTGTAGAATTCACCAGAGAAGCCATTTTTGTTCTGGTCTTTTCATTTTTGGGTGACATTTGAACACATGATTATCTCTTTTGCTATAGGTGTGTTCATATTTTCTGATACATCTTCAGTTAGTCTCACTAATTTTATCTAGACATTTGTTCTTTTCATTTAGACTATCTTTTTTTTATTTTTATTTTTTCTTATTATACTGTAAGTTCTAGGGTACATGTGCACAAAGTACAGGTTTGTTACATATGTATACATGTGCCATGTTGGTGTGCTGCACCCATTAACTCATCATTTACATTAGGTATATCTCCTAATGCTATATCTGCTATTAGCACTTTTAACATTTCTTATAGGGCCAGTTATTATTAATCCTCTCAACCTTTGCATGTGAAATAATGTTTTATTTTCTCCTTAATTTTTGATGGATAGTTTAACAAATTTTCAGTTGATAGTTTCTTTTTTCTTTCAGCACTTTTAATATGTCATCCCATTCCTTTCTTAGCTATGACATTCTCATTGATAATAAATCTACTCTTAATCATAATGAGGATCTCTTGTATATGATGAGTTGTTTTTCTCTTGCTGCTTTCAAGGATTTTCTCTATGTCATTAGCTTTCAATAGCTTAATTATGACATGTCTTAGTGTAGAACTCTGTTTTTATTCTTAAATTTTATTGAGTTTCTTGTATGTATAGATTAATGAATTCATAGAATTTGGAGACTTTTTTTCATTTTTTTTTTCAGATATTCTCTTTGTTCCTTTGTCTCATTTCTCACACTCTGAGACTCCCCTTATGCATATGTTGGTGTACTTAATTGTGTCCCCCAGCTCTCTTAGACTTTATTCAATCTTTTCTTCTTCCTGCTCCTCAGCTCGGTTAATCCCAATGGACCTAAGATTGTTTATTAATTCTTTATCTGCTCAAATTTGCTATTGAAATGATCTAGTAATGTTTTCATTGCAGATTTTGTACTTTAGAGTTCCAAAACTTTTGTTTGGATTTTTTCTGCACTTTCTGTCTTTGTTGATATTCTCTATTTGTTGAGACATCATGTTCAGGATTCTTTTATCTGAGTATATTTAGGCAGTTTGCTTAAAGTCTTTGTATAGTAGTTCCAGCTATACTTCCTCAGGGATATTCTCTGTTAGTTTCACATCGTATGTCAATCATATGATGTGTTAACTAATATAATCAGATTCTTACTTCTCTTCAGGGATTTTCGCTGTTGTTGCCTTTTGTAGATAATAGTTTTTTGTTTAGTTAATTTTAAACCTTTTCTTAAGACATAATACATCATATACTACATCATGTGTGGTCTCTGAAGCCTCCATTTCTTTTAGTGTGTAGTCAGCTAGGATTTTGACAGATTGCCTTGAATGACATTTTTAGGTTGCCTCTTACTGATTTACTATTATATAGGAGCTATAAGCCTTTGACTATTTCCAAAAGTTCTGACAAAGTTGATACTGACCATGTTCTCTTCTCTTTAAACAAAATTATGTGGAGAGATAGACCCTTGGAGCTGCATAATTTACAAAATTATACTGATGTAAATCTCCTCCAGGATTCTGTTGATCAGTATTAGCATGATACATCTTCCTCCATTCCTAAAATTTAAATCATCCATAGGGTTTTTTTTTTTTTTTTAATTTGCCAGTCCGTGGTTTATATTTAAGTGAGTTTCTCTTTTACAATATTTTTTTAATTCACTCTTAAAATTCTGCTTCTTAGTGTACTTAAAACATTTGTATTTAAAGTGGCTATCATATGATTGACAATGAGATACCATCTAACACCAGACAGAGTGGCTATTATTAAAAAGTTATAAAATAACAGATGCTGGAGAGGTTGTGGAGAAAAAGGAATGCATATACACTGTGGGAGTGTAAATTAGTTCAGTCATTGTGTAAGACAGTGTGGCACGTCCTTGAAGACCTAAAGGTAGAAATACCATTCAGCCAGCAATCCCATTACTAGGTATCACCCAAAGGAATAACAATTATTCTATTATAAAGACACCTGTACATGGATGTTCATTATTCACTATTAGCAGCTATTCACAATAGCAAAGACATGAAATCAACCAAAATATCTGTTGATGATAGACTGGATAAAGAAATGTGGTGTATATGCACCATAGAATATGATGCAGGAGTAAGAAAGAAAGAGATCGTGTCCTTTGCAGTGACATGGAAGGAGCAGGAGGACATTATCCTTAGCAAACTAACACAGAAAGAGAAACCAAATACCACATGTTCTCACTTATACATAGGAGATAAATGATGAGACCACATGGATGCATAGAGGAGAACAACCCACACTGGGGTCTTTTAGAGGGTGGAGGGTGAGAGAAGAGAATCAGGAAAAACAACAAATAGTTACTAGACTTAATACCTAGGTAATGAAATAATCTGTATAACAAACTCCCATGACACAACCTATGTAACAAACCTGCAGCTTTCAGATGTGGGCATTCAGTTCCATAAATTTTCCTCTTAACACTGCTGTACCTGTGTCCCAGAGATTCTGCTATATTGTCTCTTTGTTTTCATTGATTTCAAAGAGCTTCTTGATTTCTGCCTTATTTTTGTCATTTGCCCAGGAGTCATTCAGGAGCAGGTTGTTCAATTTTCATGTAGTTGTGAGCTTCTGAGTGAGTTTTTAAATCCTGAATTTTAATTTGATTGCACTGTGGATTAAGATACTGTTTGTTATGATTTCCATTTTTTTTTTTTTTTTTTTTTTTTTTTTTGCATTTGCTGAGGAATGTTTTACTTCCAATTATGTGGTCAATTTTCGAATACTGCTACGTGGCACTGAGAAGAATGTACATTCTGTTGATTTGGGGTGTAGAGTTCTGTAAATGTCTATTAGGTCCACTTGATCCAGAACTGCCAGTCTGCCATATGATTGTGAACTCTACACAGTACAAACCTTCCAGTCTCCTTAGCACTGTCAAGGGAAAACCACCTACTAAAGCCTCAATAATGGTGGATGCCCCTCCTCCCACCAAGCTTGATCATCCCAGGTGGACTCCAGACTGCTGTGCTGGCAGTGAGAATTTCAAAACAGTATTCCTTAGCTTGCTGGGTTCTGTGGGAGTGGAACCTACTGAGCGAGACCACTCAGCTCCTGGCTTCAACCCTCTTTTTAGCAGGGTGGATGGTTCTCTTGTCTCGCTAGGGTTCCAGGTGCTGCTGGGGTATGAAAAAAACTATGCAGCTGGCTCAGTTTCTGCCCAAAAAGCCACCCAGTTTTGTGCTTGAAACCCAGGGCCCTGGTGGTGTAGGCTCACAAGGGAATCTCTTGTTCTGCTGATTGCAAAAATCTGTGGAAAAAGTCTAGTACCTGGGACGGGTAGCACAGTCCCTCACCACTTCCCTTGGCTGGGAGAGGGAGGTCTCCCAGCTTCTTTCATTTTCAGAGTAAAGCAACACCCCAGCCTGCTTCTGCTAACACTCCATGGGTTGCACCCACTGCCTAACCAGTCCCAATGAGATGAACTGGATACCTCAGTTGGAAATGCAGAAATCCCCCGCCTTCTGCATTGGTCTCTCTGGAGCTGCAGACCAAAACTGTTTCTATTCAACCCTTCTGGCCCCTCCCCAGTGCAAATATGTTTATGAGGTGGTGATTTGATTGATTTGATTTTCTTTGGGTGTATACATATAAGGATTTATATGTCATATAGTGATTCTACTTTTTATTTCTTTAGAAACCTCCATATTGTTTTCCATCATGGTGGCACCAGTGTGCATTCACATCTAAAGTACACAAGGGTCCCCTTCACACTCCCACCAACATTTGTCTTTTTGATGATAGCTGACATCATGGATCTTTGAAACCAGCAAAGTCAAAACACACACACACAAACACACACAGAGAAAAAAAATAAAGGTTTTGACATTGGCTTTGCAATGATTTCTTGGATATGGCATCAAAAGCTCCAGCTACAAAGCAAAACTAAATGAATTAGACTACATCAAACTATAGTCCTGTACAGCACAGAAAACAAGAAAATGAAAAGACAATATATGGATAGGAAAAAAAATTGTGTAAATTATATGTCTAATAAGGGTTAATATCAAAAATGTGTAAAGATATACAACTCTATAGAATAAAATATATAAAACAGTTTTTAAAATGGGCAAGAAACCTAAATGAATATTTCTTTGAAGAAGACATCAAAATGGCCAAAACGTGTATGAAAAGATGCTTCACATTATTAGTCATCAGGAAAATATAAATCAAAACTACTGTGAGATATCACTTGACTCTTGTACTGTTTCTTCATAGTTCCTGATAAGATGTTCAATGTGGTTGTTATACTTGTTCCTCTACAGATTAGATATTTGTCTTTTTACATGGCTGGTTTCCTGATTTTTATTTTACCTCCTGGCTGATTTCCTGATTTTCATTTTATCTTTGGTATTATGTGGTTTGAATATAATATGCTGTCATGTGAATTTGTATATTTTTGTTTAATTTGTTTTGCTTTTGTTTAAGTTGCTTGGCATTCCCTGTGTGTTACTGAATCTGTGGTTTGATGTCTGCCATTAATATATGAAATATTTTCAGAAATTATTACTTCAGACATTTTCTCTCTTTCCTATCTCTTTCTTCTTCTGGTATTCCCATAATACATATGTTGCATCTGAAATTGTTCCATAGTTCTTTGATATTCTCTTTTGTTTTGTTTCATTTTTCTCTTTGCATGTCACTTTATGAAATTTTTATGGATACACATTTAAGCTCACTGATTTTTTTTTTTTTTTTGAGACGGAGTCTTGCTCTGTCGCCCAGGCTGGAGTGCAGTGGCGTGATCTCCACTCACTGCAAGCTCCGCTTCCCAGGTTCACACCATTCTCCTGCCTCAGCCTCCCGTGTAAGCTCACTGATTTTATCCTTTGGCATGTCCAGTCCAGTGATGAGTCCATTAAGGATGTTCTTTGTTTGTATTACAGAGTTTTCAATAGATAGAAAATTTTCAATGTTTTTTTAGATTTTTAAAAATATCTGTACTTACATTGTCCCTTTGTTATTGCATTTTGGCTTTTTCAGTAGAAATTCTTAAGATATCATTCATAGATATGAAAAATTCCCAGTCTGATATTTGCAAAATCTCTGCCATGTCTGAGTCTGGTTTTGATGCATGCTTTGTCTCTTCAGGCTGTTGTATTTCTAGGCTTTTATTATGCTTTGCATTTTTAAAAGCTGTATATCATGTATCAGCTAATGGGAACTATGGGAAATAGATCTTTGCTGTGATGTTTTATGTTATTCTGAACTAGGAATTGGACTGTAGGAATTGGACTGTTATTCTGAACTAGGAATTTACTGCTGGCTGTAGCTGCACCAAACACATTCCAATTAAAGAAGAAAGGCAAGTGTTTGATTTTCTTCTAGGTTTCTGTGTTTGCTTGTCTTTGCATGTGCCCTTTTGTCTAGATTTCTCTAAACAACAATTTTTAAATAGAGTCTGACACTTGCAGTTTTTTAGCTATAATTTATGCCTGCTGATGTTATGTCAAATTGTGAGAGAAGAGAAGTGTTCTATAATGCTGTGATTCAGTATCAATTTTTTATTAGAGATACATTTTTCAGCTAAGAACTTCACACGTGTTTATTAGAGAATCCCCTTTTATGGTGGCCCGGACCATTGGCATTTCTGTGGATCCGAGGAGGTGGAACAAGTCCATGGAGTCCCTGCAGGCCAACGTGCAGCGGCTGAAGGAGTGCCGTTCCAAACTCATCCTCTTCCCCAGGAAGCCCTCGGCCCCCAAGAAGGGAGAGAGTTCTGCTGAAGAACTGAAACTGGACACCCAGCTGACAGGACCGGTCATGCCCATCCGGAATGTCTATAAGAAGGAGAAAGCTCGAGTCATTACTGAGGAGGAGAAGAATTTCAAAACCTTTGCTAGTCTCCGCATGGCCTGTGCCAACACCCGACTCTTCGGCATACGGGCAAAAAGAGCCAAGGAAGCCGCAGAACAGGATGTTGAAAAGAAAAAATAAAGCCCTCCTGGGGACTTGTAATCAGTCAGCAGTCAAAAAAAAAAAAAAAAAAAAAAAGATGAATCCCCTTTTATATGACACAGTAAATCTAGCAGTATCTAAAGATTGATTATTTCCCTATCCCCATCTAGGATAAGACACTGGTAAACTCTTCTCTTTCATTTAGTAGGCCTTTGTTATGAAGAACACTATGGACGTAGCTCAAAAAGATTACCTCTTCCAAACTGCTTGAAAGAACAAGATTGGTTTTCTGACTCATCATAAGAGAATTCTTCTGATAGTGACTACCTTGTGGGGTTCCTGGATGTTAGAACTTTGTTGGATGTATCATTTGAAAATGATTTCTCAGGGGGCGGAGCAAGATGACTGAATAGGAACACCTCCAGTCTCCAACTCCCAGCGCGAGCGACACAGAAGACTGGTGATTTCTGCATTTTCAACTGAGGTACTGGGGTCATCTCACTAGGGAGTGCCGGACAATCGGTGCTGGTCAGCTGCTGCAGCCCGACCAGCGAGAGCTGAAGCACGGCGAGGCATCGCCTCACCTGGGAAGCACAAGGGGGAAGGGAATCCCTTTTCCTAGCCAGGGGAACTGAGACACACAACACCTGGAAAATTGGGTAACTCCCACCCCAATATTGCGCTTTAAGCAAACGGGCACACCAGGAGAATATATCCCACACCTGGCCGGGAGACGCAAACATCTCTGTCTGACAGCTTTGAAGAGAGCAGTGGATCTCCCAACAGGGAGGTTGAGATCTGAGAACGGACAGACTGTCTGCTCAAGTGGGTCCCTGACCCCTGAATAGCCTAACTGGCAGACATCCCCCAATAGGGGCAGTCTGACACCCCACACCTCACAGGGTGGAGTACACCCCTGAGAGGAAGCTTCCAAAGGAAGAATCAGACAGGTACACTCGCTATTCAGCAATATTCTATCTTCTGCAACCTCTGCTGCTGATACCCAGGCAAACAGGGTCTGGAGTGGACCTCAAGCAATCTCCAGCAGACCTACAGCTGAGGGTCCTGACTGTCAGAAGGAAAACTATCAAACAGGAAGGACACCTATACCAAAACCCCATCAGTATGTCACCATCATCAAAGACCAGAGACAGATAAAACCACAAAGATGGGGAAAAAGCAGGGCAGAAAAGCTGGAAATTCAAAAAATAAGAACACTTCTCCCCCTGCAAAGGAGCGCAGCCCATCGCCAGCAATGGATCAAAGCTGGTCAGAGAATGACTTTGACGAGATGAGAGAAGAAGGCTTCAGTCCATCAAACTTCTCAGAGCTAAAGGAGGAATTACGTACCCAGCGCAAAGAAACTAAAAATCTTGAAAAAGGAGTGGAAGAATTGACAGCTAGACTAATTAATGCAGAGAAGGTCATAAACGAAATGACAGAGATGAAAACCATGACACGAGAAATACGTGACAAATGCATAAGCTTCAGTAAACCGACTCGATCAACTGGAATAAAGAGTATCAGCGATTGAGGATCAAATGAATGAAATGAAGCGAGAAGAGAAACCAAAAGAAAAAAGAAGAAAAAGAAATGAACAAAGCCTGCAAGAAGTATGGGATTATGTAAAAAGACCAAATCTGTGTCTGATTGGGGTGCCTGAAAGTGAGGGGGAAAATGGAACCAAGTTGGAAAACACTCTTCAGGATATCATCCAGGAGAACTTCCCCAACCTAGTAGGGCAGGCCAACATTCAAATTCAGGAAATACAGAGAACACCACAAAGATACTCCTCCAGAAGAGCAACTCCAAGACACATAATTGCCAGATTCACCAAAGTTGAAATGAAGGAAAAAATCTTAAGGGCAGCCAGAGAGAAAGGTCGGATTACCCACAAAGGGAAGCCCATCAGACTAACAGCAGATCTCTCGGCAGAAACTCTACAAGCCAGAAGAGAGTGGGGGCCAATATTCAACGTTCTTAAAGAAAAGAATTTTAAACCCAGAATTTCATATCCAGCCAAACTAAGTTTCATAAGTGAAGGAGAAATAAAATCCTTTACAGAGAAGCAAAAGCTTAGAGATTTTGTCACCACCAGGCCTGCCTTACAAGAGACCCTGAAGGAAGCCCTAAACATGGAAAGGAACAACCGGTACCAGCCATTGCAAAAACATGCCAAAATGTAAAGACCATCGAGGCTAGGAAGAAACTGCATCAACTAACGAGCAAAATAACCAGTTAATATCATAATGGCAGGATCAAGTTCACACATAACAATATTGACCTTCAATGTAAATGGACTAAATGCTCCAATTAAAAGACACAGACTGGCAAACTGGATAAAGAGTCAAGACCCATCAGTCTCCTGTATTCAGGAGACCCATCTCACATGCAGAGACATACATAGGCTCAAAATAAAGGGATGGAGGAAGATCTACCAAGCAAATGGAGAACAGAAAAAAGCAGAGGTTGCAATCCTAGTCTCTGATAAAACAGACTTTAAACCATCAAAGATCAAAAGAGACAAATTAGGCCATTACATAATGGTAAAGGGATCAATTCAACAGGAAGAGCTAACTCTCCTAAATATATATGCACCCAATACAGGAGCACCCAGATTCATAAAGCAAGTCCTTAGAGACTTACAAAGAGACCTAGACTCCCATACAATAATAATGGAAGACTTCAACACTCCACTGTCAACAATAGACAGATCAACGAGACAGAAAGTTAACAAGGATATCCAGGAATTGAACTCATCTCTGCACCAAGCGGACCTAATAGACATCTATAGAAGTCTCCACCCCAAATCAACAGAATATACATTCTTCTCAGCACCACATCGCACTTATTCCAAAATTGACCACATAATTGGAAGTAAAGCACTCCTCAGCAAATGTAAAAGAACAGAAATTATAACAAACTGTCTCTCAGACCACAGTGCAATCAAACTAGAACTCAGGACTAAGAAACTCACTCAAAACCACTCAACTACATGGAAACTGAACAACCTGCTCCTGAATGACTACTGGGTACATAACGAAATGAAAGCAGAAATAAAGATGTTCTTTGAAACCAATGAGAACAAAGATACAACATACCAGAATCTCTGGGACACATTTAAAGCAGTGTGTAGAGGGAAATTTATAGCACTAAATACCCACAAGAGAAAGCAGGAGAGCTCTAAAATTGACACTCTAACATCACCATTAAAAGAACTAGAGAGGCAAGAGCAAACACATTCAAAATCTAGCAGAAGGCAAGAAATAACTAAGATCAGAGCAGAACTGAAGGAGATAGAGACATAAAAAACCCTCCAAAAAATCAATGAATCCAGGAGTTGGTTTTTTGAAAAGATCAACAAAATTGACAGACCGCTAGCAAGACTAATAAAGAAGAAAAGAGAGAGGAATCAAATAGACGCAATAAAAAATGATAAAGGGGATATCACCACCGACCCCACAGAAATACAAACTACCATCAGAGAATACTATAAACACCTCTACGCAAATCAACTAGAAAATCTAGAAGAAATGGATAATTTCCTGGACACTTACACTCTTCCAAGACTAAACCAGGAAGAAGTTGAATCCCTGAATAGACCAATAGCAGGCTCTGAAATTGAGGCAATAATTAATAGCCTACCCACCAAAAAAAGTCCAGGACCAGATGGATTCACAGCTGAATTCTACCAGAGGTACAAGGAGGAGCTGGTACCATTCCTTCTGAAACGATTCCAATCAATAGAAAAAGAGGGAATCCTCCCTAACTTATTTTATGAGGCCAACATCATCCTGATACCAAAGCCTGGCAGAGACACAACAAAAAAAGAGAATTTTAGACCAATATTCCTGATGAACATCGATGCAAAAATCCTCAATAAAATACTGGCAAACCAGATTCAGCAGCACATCAAAAAGCTTATCCACCATGATCAAGTGGGCTTCATCCCTGCGATGCAAGGCTGGTTCAACATTCGCAAATCAATAAACGTAATCCAGCATATAAACAGAACCAAAGACAAGAACCACATGATTATCTCAATAGACTGCAGGAAAGGCTTTTGACAAAATTCAACAGCCCTTCATGCTAAAAACGCTCAATAAATTCGGTATTGATGGAATGTACCTCAAAATAATAAGAGCTATTTATGACAAACGCACAGCTAATATCATAATGAATGGGCAAAAACTGGAAAAATTCCCTTTGAAAACTGGCACAAGACAGGGATGCCCTCTCTCACCACTCCTATTCAACTTAGTGTTGGAAGTTCTGGCTAGGGCAATCAGGCAAGAGAAAGAAATCAAGGGTATTCAGTTAGGAAAAGAAGAAGTCAAATTGTACCTGTTTGCAGATGACGTGATTGTATATTTAGAAAACCCCATTGTCTCAGCCCAGAATCTTCCTTAAGCAGATAAGCAACTTCAGCAAAGTCTCAGGATACAAAATCAATGTGCAAAAATCACAAGCATTCTTATACACCAGTAACAGACAAACAGAGACCCAAATCATGAATGAACTTCCATTCACAATTGCTTCAAAGAGAATAAAATACCTAGGAATCCAACTTACAAGGGATGTAAAGGACCTCTTCAAGGAGAACTACAAACCACTGCTCAGTGAAATCAAAGAGGACACAAACAAATGGAAGAACATACCATGCTCATGGATAGGAAGAATCAATATTGTGAAAATGGCCATACTGCCGAAGGTTATTTATAGATTCAATGCCATCCCCATCAAGCTACCAATGATTTTCTTCACAGAGTTGGAAAAAACTGCTTTAAAGTTCATATGGAACCAAAGAAGAGCCCGCATTGCCAAGACAATCCTAAGTCAAAAGGACAAAGCTGGAGGCGTCACGCTACCTGACTTCAAACTATACTACAAGGCTACAGTAACCAAAACAGCATGGTACTGGTACCAAAACAGAGATATAGACCAATGGAACAGAACAGAGTCCTCAGAAATAATACCACACATCTACAGCCATCTGATCTTTGACAAACCTGAGAGAAACAAGAAATGGGGAAAGGATTCCCTATTTAATAAATGGTGCTGGGAAAATTGGCTAGCCATAAGTAGAAAGCTGAAACTGGATCTTTTCCTTACTCCTTATACGAAGATTAATTCAAGATGGATTAGAGACTTAAATGTTAGACCTAAAACCATAAAAACCCTAGAAGAAAACCTAGGTATTACCATTCAGGACATAGCTATGGGCAAGGACTTCATGTCTAAAACACCAAAAGCAACGGCAGCAAAAGCCAAAATTGACAAATGGGATCTAATTAAACTAAAGAGCTTCTGCACAGCAAAAGAAACTACCATCAGAGTGAACAGGCAACCTACAGAATGGGAGAAAATTTTTGCAATCTACTCATCTGACAAAGGGCTAATATCCAGAATCTACAAAGAACTCAAACAAATATACGAGAAAAAAACAAACAACCCCATCAAAAAGTGGGCAAAGGATATGAACAAACATTTCTCAAAAGAAGACATTCATACAGCCAATAGACACATGAAAAAATGCTCATCATCACTCACCATCAGAGAAATGCAAATCAAAACCACAATGAGATACCATCTCACACCAGTTAGAATGGCAATCCTTAAAAAGTCAGGAAACAACAGGTGTTGGAGAGGATGTGGAGAAATAGGAACACTTTTACACTGTTGGTGGGATTGTAAACTAGTTCAACCATTATGGAAAACAGTATGGCAATTCCTCAAGGATCTAGAACTAGATGTACCATATGACCCAACCATCCCACTACTGGGTATATACCCAAAGGATTATAAATTATTCTGCTACAAAGACACATGCACACGTATGTTTATTGCGGCACTATTCACAATAGCAAAGACTTGGAATCAACCCAAATGTCCATCTGTGACAGACTGGATTAAGAAAATGTGGCACATATACACCATGGAATACTATGCAGCCATAAAAAAGGATGAGTTTGCGTCCTCTGTAGGGACATGGATGCAGCTGGAAACGATCATTCTTAGCAAACTATCACAAGAGGAGAAAACCAAACACCGCATGTTCTCACTCATAGGTGGGAACTGAACATTGAGATCACTTGGACTTGGGAAGGGGAACATCACACACTGGGGCCTATTATGGGGAGGGGGGAGGAGGAAGGGATTTCATTGGGGAGTTATACATGATATAAATGATGAATTGATGGGTGCTGACGAGTTGATGGGTGCAGCACACCAACATGGCATAAGTATACATATGTAACAAACCTGCACGTTATGCACATGTACCCTAGAACTTGAAGTATAATAAAAATAAAAAAGAAAAAAGAAAAAAGAAAAGAAAATAATTTCTCCCATTCTATATGGTGACTGTTTAATCTATTAATAGTTTATTTTGCTGTACAGAAGCTCCTTAGTTTAATTAAGTCCCATTTGTTAATTTTTGTTTTTGTTGCAATTGCTTTTGAAGACTTGGTCATAAATTCTTTCCCAAGGCCCATGTCCACAATGGCATTTCTTTGGCTTTTTTCTGTGATTCTTATAGTTTGAGGCCTTACAGTTAAATCTTTATTCTATCTTGAGTTATTTTTTGTATGTGGGAAAAGGTAAGAGTTCAGTTTCATTCTCCTGCATATGGCTAGCCAGTTTTCCCAGCGCTATTTATTGAAGAGGGAGTTCTTTCCTTATTTCTTAGATAAGATGGCTGTAGGTGTGTAGCTTTATTTCTAGGCTCTCTCTTCTATTCTATTGGTCTAGATGTCTGTTTTTGTTCTAGTACTGTGATGTTTTGGTTACATTTGGGAGCATTATAGTATAGCTTGAAACTGGGTAACGTGATGCTTTAAGTCTTGTTGTTTTTGTTTAGGATTGCTTCGGCTATTCAGGTTCTCTTTTGTTTCATATGAATTTCAGATTTTTTTTTCTGGTTCTGTGAAAAATGATGTTGGTAGTTTGATAGAAATATTGTTGAATCTGTAGATTGCTTTGGGCAGTATCGTCATTTTAACAATGCTAATCCATGATCATGGCGTAGTTTTTCACTTGTTTATGTCATCTGTGATTTCTTTCAGCAGTATTTTGTAGCCTTGGACCAAAAGGATTCACAACCAAATTCTACCAAATGTACAAAAACATTTGATACTAATTCTATTAAAACTGTTCCCCAGAATCCAAGAGGAAAGACTCTTTTCCAGCTAATTCTATGAAGCCAACATCACCCTGATACCAAAATCTGACAAACACACACACACACACACACACACACACACACACAACTGCAGGCTAATATCTCTGATGAACAAAGATGTGAAAATGCTCACGAAAATGTTAGCAAACTGAATCCAGCAGAACAATAAAAAGTTAATTCACTATGAACAAGTAGGCTTTATTCCTGGGATTCAGGGTTGGTTCAACATACACAAACCAATAAATATGATTCACCACATAAATAGAACCAAAAACAAAAACCATATGATAATCTCAATAGACACAGAAAAGGCTTTCAATAAAATCCAAATTCCACGCATGATAAAAATCTTCAACAAACTAAGCATTGAAGGAAAAATTCAAAATAGAATCATCTATGACAAATCTACAGGCAAAACCATTCTGAATGAAAAAAAGCTGAAAGCATTCCTCTTAAAAACATGAACAAGATAAAGATGCTCAGTTTCACTGCTCCTACTCAATACAATACTAGATGTCCTAGCTAAAGCAATCAGGCAAAAGAAAAAAAAATAAAAGACATTCAAAAAGGAAAAAAAAAAGAAGTCAAATTATCTCATATGAGATGAAGAATTCATACTGTTAATGGACAGTAACAATATCTAGAAAATCCTAGACTCTGCCAAGTGTCCCTGGAACTTACAAACAACTTAGAAAAGTTTCAGAATGCAAACTCAGTGTACAAAAATCAGAAACATTTCTATACACGAATCTGAGGGTCAATCAAGAACATAATCCAATTTACAAAAGCCACAAAGCAACTTTATTTTTCTTGTTAAAAAAACAAATGTTAGCTTTTGGGAATATTTTCTAATTCATTTCCTCTGAATATTTTCCTTTTCTACCCCCTCTGTTACACTTCTCTCTCATTTTCAACTTCTCAAGCATAAAACTGATATATTAGATTTTTCTATTTTTCTAACATGAATATTAAACACAAAAATGTATTGTTTTGAACTGCTTTAGCTAAGTCACATAGTTTTTCAGTTCAACATTTTAATGAGTTTTTGAACTTTTCTTTGATTCATGTATCATAGTTTTTTAGTTCAACATTTTAATGCCATTTTGAACTTTTATTTGATTCACATATCATTTAAAAACAGTTTAAATATTGTCTAAATATCTAGAATTTTTAGAACTCAATTTTTTATTTTAATTTAGTTGGTTTTGTAAGATAATATGCTGTGTATAACTTTAGTAATTTGAAACTGTGATAATGTATTATACTCCATTACATAGTCTATCTTGTTGAATTTATAATACGTATATAAATTAATGTTATTCTCTATTTGTTATATTTTTACATAATCTATTAGATAAAGATGTTTAATAGTGTTTTCATATATGTTCTTTGTTCATTTAATTTTGTCCACTTATTTTCATCAGTAACTAAGAAAGTAATAGTAAAGTCTTCAACTATTATTGTTACTGGGTTTATTTTTCCCTTTATTTCTGAAAATTTGCTTCACGTATTTTAAAACTCTTATGTGCCAACATTTTTAGAGTTACTATTTGTTCTTGATGAATTGACTCTTTTATCATCATGAAATCACACCAGCATTTTTATAAGTGCTTACATCTATATGTGTCTTTATTTTTGTAATTTTGTATATATCTCTGCATTGTTTTAATTTTAATACATTTGTGCTTTTATATGCATTACATCTCTTGGAAACAGTGCCTAATTGGGACCTATTTTTATTAAATACATTTTGGCAAATCTCTCCTTTTTTTTTTTCTTTTTTCTGTTAGATATGGGGTCTCACTATATTGCCCAGGGTGGTCTCGAAATCCTGGGCTTAAGCGATGCCCCTTGTCTTGGCCTCACAAATTGCTGGGACTACAGGTGTGAACCACCGCACCTGGTCATCTTTGTAATTGAAATATTTAACCCTTTTATATTTACATAAATATTGATATAATTGGTTCTGAATCATCTTTTTCTTTTTTTCAAAAAATTCCCTCTCTTCTTTATTTGGTTTTTCTTTTTAGTTTTTTAAAAAATTATTACTTTTTAGCATTGCACATTATTTCTGGTATTGGATTTTTGTGTTTCTTCTTCGTATTTTGTGTAAATATTTTAAAATGTATCCTTAATTTATTAAAGTTTTGTATTATTATCCTACGACTTCATGCAACATATGAACTATAACAGTATTATTTTAGTTACCATCTTTCATTCTTTTAAATATTACTCCTATGTATGATTTAAATATCACATACAATGCAATTGTTTGTCTTTGAACACTTCAATATATTTCAATAAAATTAGAGAAAGAAAAAGACAGTTTAGTATATCTAGCCATTTATTTATCATGTATAGTGCTCTGTAATAATTTCAGTAGTTCCAAATTTCCAACTGATGTATTTTCTCTTCAGCTTGGAGAATTTCTACCATATATATATATATATAGTGTGTGTGTGTGTATATATATATAGTGTACACCATATATATATATAGTGTGTGTGTATATATATGTGTGTGTGTATATATATATTTATATATTCACACACATATTATATATACACACACACGCATGTATATAGGAATCCAGATCTAACAGTAACAAATACTGTTACAATTCACCTGAAACTATCTTCATTTCATTTTAAAGAATGATTTTGCTGAGTATTGAACCCAAATTTGAGAGTTTTTTTTTTTTTCAACATTTCAAAGGTGATATTTCTTTTTTTTTTTTTTTTTTTTTTTTTTTTTTTTTTTTTTTTTTTTTGAGACGGAGTTTCGCTCTGCCACCCAGGCTGGAGTGCAGTGGCCGGATCTCAGCTCACTGCAAGCTCCACCTCCCGGGTTCACGCCATTCTCCTGCGTCAGCCTCCCAAGTATCTGGGACTACAGGTGCCCGCCACGTCGCCCGGCTAGTTTTTTTTTTGTATTTTTAGTAGAGACGGGGTTTCACCATGGTAGCCAGGATGGTCTCGATCTCCTGACCTCGTGATCCGCCCGTCTCGGCCTCCCAAAGTGCTGGGATTACAGGCTTGAGCCACCGCGCCCGGCCTCTTTTTTCTTATACTTTTTGGATTGAATGATTTCTTTTAAGAAATAAACTGTTACATTTATTCCTATCTTAGTGTATGTAATGTATCTGTTTTTCTCCTCTGAATTACTTTAAAAATTTTCAAACTAGATTTATTCCAAGAGATTTACTATTATGTGTCAAATCTGATTTTCTGTGCATCCATTGCACTTTTGTTTTTTTTAACTTCATAAATTGATGGTGTTTTTTAAAATCTGAAAATGCCATGCACCATTGTAAAAAAGTTTTCTTCCTCTTTATTCCTTTTACTGCCTTTTAGACAATTACCTTTATTTTAGATACAAAAGATTGTGTGATATTTCAATACTGATATTGTGTTGGGTTACTAAATTTTAACTGTCTTCTTTTTTCTTTGTGCTGTTTTCTGTTTTGGATAATTTATATTGATCTCTTTTTAAGTTCAGTGATACTTGCTCCTACTATATCTATGCCTTTCTTTGTATTCATAGTTTTTGTCTTTTCTATGTGGTTGTTTGAGATTGCTATCTCTTCATTCTTTCTACTTTATCTCTAGATGTCTGAATACATGTATAATTGTTATTTTAAATATGTCTTTGCCACTTTCAATAAAAAGGTTAGTCTGTTTATGCAGATTTTTTTTTTTTTTTTTTTAGGTAGCTGTCATTTCATTGCTCTCTAAATGTCTTGCTACTTTAAATGTCTAATATTTGGTACTGATAAGTCTATTTATCTTTCTATCTGAAATTGAGATATACTGTTATATTCTTTTGTTTGATTATATCCCCTCTCCCACACCCCTAAGAATGTAAGCCCTATTATATTTCTGGTGACTAAATCAAGCCAGCAATTATTTAGATATCACTAACTATTGAGGCGATTTGGGTCTCAGAAGCTACTGATAAACTCATCTCTGGTTAATTCAACTCTAGATCTCCCATGCTATTACCGCTGTCAAAGGCTGTCAAGTGATTTCATCTATGTTTGAGCTTGCACATTGGAGGGGATTTGGCCACAATGTCACTTGGGATTCAGTGGTTCTAGGCGCCACAGCAAGAAAACAGTGCTCAAGTTCTTCCTGCTTTCTACATGTAGGTTTTATATTATTTCCTTAGCAAAGTATATGAAAGAAGGGAAGGGGGAAATATTGTTCTAATACATTTATTTTCATAAATAATTTGCCGTTATAGATTTAAAAACAAGTTTTTTTTTTTTTTTGTACCAGCATTAACAGCTTAGTTTACCTTTTTTTTTTTTTTTTTTTTTTTAAACCTAGTAATGTATGTCAATATTGCTTTGTCTTTGATTTCACCTGCCAATATCCAGGTGCATCATTTTCCTCCGGAAGCTACCACATTATTAAGTATTCTTCTGTCACAAATAAGTTTATGAAAATTTCTTGTGTTTACTCCTTTGGTTAATTCCATAAAAGTGTATAGTTTGAAAGTAAAATGATAAATATCTCTATTAATTAGCTTCTTTCAGGTTTTAGGGGAGAAATTCTCCCATATGTGATATAAAAATATTGGATATATTATAAAGGCAAAGCAATAGTTCCCAGGTCTTCAAGTGAGCAGTAGATTCAGTGCCAGTTGCTCTAATGTTCAATCTTTCTGTGTCTTTGCTTTCTGGTGTGTCTTGATATTCCTAATTCCTTAAGAAGTGAGAGTCTAAATTTAAAAAAAAAAAAAAATGTTTTTGGAAGACACACTTTATGTTTATTTAATCTACCAAAATTAAGATAAATTATATTTGAATGATAATAGTCAACATTTGTTAGTATATAGTAGTTGATCATTATGGTCAGCATCTACTTCTCTTCAATTTAAAACCTAAATAATAATTGTTACATTATTTAGAGTTGAATGAGAGAAAATAAAATGATCTGAATGTTGGGATATCATATTGTTATTTAAAGTAAAACAGAAAGTCTTATTTGGCTGAACCAAACTGCCAACCATGTCCTTAAAGAGATATGTGGGATACACATTTAAGGGATAATTTATTTCAATTAAGTTGTTTCATCAAACATATTCTATTTGTGTAAGCATATAATAAAGCGAATAAATAAACATGGCACTTGGATGAATGATCTATGTAAAGAATGTATAAAAGCAAATAAACTAAAAAGATAAAATTAAATGTATACATACACATCTTGAGAATATAAAAAGTAGGTATTTCATGTGTAGGCAAATATACATTCCCATTCAATCTCCAATTAACTTTTAAGTATTTTCATTTCATTTCACCAAGGTGGAGACTTAGATTCAAAGCAGTATAATGAACTACTTAATTCTATGGCAAGTTATCTGATATATCAAAAGAGATTTTATCATGCAAATAAAGTTTTCAGATTCCTTTTATAATGCTTGTGAGATTATTTGTATAATAGCATCACGTTGTATTTCCTGAAAGTAAACTATTAAATGATTTGGAAATTAAATGCTTACCAGAGTAATTTTCATAAATGTAGTCAATCAATATTATCTCCTTCAACTTGCCCCTTTCCTTTAATACCAATCTGTAAATTGAACTACAAACATGACTCGTTTAAGAATTTATATAATATGCAAATTATACAGCTTTACTGAATCCTAAATTATTCATTACAATGGAATTCAGTGGCATAAGCATGTGTAAGCATACAGAATGTTGAATGCTAATAAAACTTAAAAAATAGCTCATTCAACACTCTTTTACTAATAAAGAAAGTAACTGCTAAAAAAGGTATTTGTCTTAGATAAAGGATCCTGGGTGCATCTTTGGGTACACAATACCTAGTTGTTTTTTTTTGTTTGTTTTTTGTTTTTTGTTTTTTTCCTAATTTCAAAGACTGATTAAATCATTTTACTTTATAAAAAAAGTAAAAATTAAAATATAACAGTTGAACTTACTGTTAAGAGAGAGTCGGGATGATTAGGTATAGTCTCCCCAAGCCGAACAGACTGCTCATATTACTTCAGAATTAATAAAAGTATAAGGGTTGGCCAACTTTTAAAGATGTAAATGGGTTGACATCATCTATAAAACTATGGTTGCTTGTGTGAGACCTGCTGCTAACTGATTAACACTCAGAAGTATGTGCATTGGAGTGGGTATGTTCCTGATTGGCTGTATTCAGAAATGAGAAGCTGATACTCATTGTTTGGCTTGCAAAGCATTTTTACTGAGGCAAGTTTTAGTTGATCAATTCCATGAAGTTAAAAGCAGTCTGGTGATAATTGTTAGCATAGCTACAAAATAATTGTTTTTTTCTTTGAGGGTTAGAACTACGATTTTAAAATTATCAGTTCCTTTTTTGCTTTTCAATTAACATAAGCTGCATGAATATCATCAAGGGTTGCAGAGACTTTCACCAATGTCCTGCCTCCTTTAAAATAAAGTTTTATGTGCAAGGATCCGCCTTTTTGTTTGAGAGTTTATCAGAAATATTACCATCTATCTGTCATCTTTTATTTATTTATTTATTTATTTTTTTTACAGTCAGGATGTGACTCTGCAGAAAACCTTAGAATTCTGATTCATAGACATTGAACTAATGTGAGACAAACAATTATTACTAGAAAGATAATAAGAAAACACTGGGCAATATTCTTGCAACATGGCAAAAATTTCCCAGGCCTGAATGAGTAAAGAAGTCCCAAAGTCTTCCAAAGTACATCTACATAGACAACTTGCCTTTTCTTTGAGCTTAGATATAAATTGTTACAATAATTGTGTTAATATGGGTATAACATAAAGTGTTAACAAACAGTGATGCAAAGCCCCACCTTCCCAGTTTGTCAAAAGAATATTTAAAGTTAATTCATTATCTGTAACTTATTAGGCTAAAAAACTTATTGTGTTTCCAGGGTTCAGGATGTATAGTGTTGTATGTCAGATAAAATAAGAGACATTTTTTATGCCAGCCAAATTATTCCAAATCATATTGGTGGTATTAATATGCTTTAAAATCATATTATATTAGTTAATATGTATACCTCTAGGAAAAGTACTGTTCCTTCATCTACTTTTTAAAGAGTAAAAATTTATTGTGAGTATTTTATAAGCTTGGAGCTGTCTGACCAATATCACCACTGAAAAATTAGCCTGCGGTAAACGTAGAAGAATCTGATTCCTGAGTAGGAAAATAAAACATAACCATACGAGAAGTGATCCATAAAACTTAATGGAACTGTATATTATCTTTGGGGGCTGTAGTAAGAAATGTATTCTAGTACTTTACAAATATAGATATTTTCCAATTATAGGAATAACCCATGGTTTTAAATGTTCAGTCATTTTTAGTTTTGTTATTTGATTTGAATTATTACTAAAAAGAATATGGATATACAAATGATATATGAGAAGTATTGGTGGAGAATGGAACAATACACATGGTCATTTTGAATTATGGTTATAAAAGTTACATTAGTTGTATCAATGCTATTCTAAATGTCTATTAATAGATACTAGATAAGGCTATTTATTCATTAGAATATCAATGATCAAAATTCAGTTTAGTAACATTAATTTCAGGTACAACAATTATGTGAATTTTCCCAGGATTTGGCAAGGGATGACATATTTGACAAACTTGCAAACTGGCTGCATTAATAACTGGAGAAACTCAATACAAAATGTATGGTAATTATTTCCTCTAGGAAGTCTTGAAATAAACGACACTTTATTATTGGTAAATGGAGATGATATACTAAGTCAACTACAAGTAAACTGCAACCAGTAAAGATAAAAAGTCCAGTCAAAAGGATAGCAAACAAGATTTAGATAAACGAAATTGTAACATATAAAACAATTTTGTCCTGGCCTTGGTGAGTGGACACTTTCTCTAAGAATTCAAGTAAGTAGTAAAGCTTCATGGATCATCTGTACGGTGTCTATGGACCCTGAGTTTGAGATTTTTAACTTTCCAGTTATTTCCAATTCTTATTGAATAGATGAATCCTTGAGACATATGAACCCAAGGATTAATTCTTATAATTTAATTGCCATTGTGCTAGTTAAACTTAACTGGCAAGGCACCTTGGAACAAGGTTCAAAAGTAGTCTTTCTCTGATGCTTTTTCTGGTACACTAGATAATCCATTGTTAGATCAAAGTGTGAGCCAATTACTTAACATTAATAAATCTTTGTCTCACTCTGTGTACTAACACACACACACACACACACACACACACACACACACACATGATTATTGGTTCTGTTTCTCTGGAGAACCCTGACTAACAGACTTTTGTAGCAAGAGTGGTTTTAGAGAAACAGAATCTTAAGGATGAGTTTTCTAAATTTGTTCTTGGGTTTCTAGAATTGGTTGTCTAATCCGTTTAGATTTAAAGGCAGCAATTATTCAATTTCTAGTAGTAAAGAAAGCACTGACAGTCTATAGTATTACATGGTAATAGAAATATGCAAAATATCACCATTGGATGCTACTAATCAAATACTTATGAGTCAAGGTTTTCCAGGAGCTGTATATTCCCTAAATTAGTGTTCAGTATATTGTACTGCTTCTCCCATAGGAAGGATTTACAGGTCCAGGATTCAGGCAGTGGAATGGAAGTAGCAGTATTCACTGTTACATACAGTGATTCTATAACAAAATATTTGCTTCCTGTCCCTGCTACATTACTCTCTAATCTAAAAGTCTTGCTAGTCTAAAAGTCTTACTTTCAAAATGAGTTTCTCCAGAAGACAAAATGATTCAATGGAACTGAGGTTAAGACTGTCACCTGACCACTACTGGCTCCTTATGCCTCTGAACCATCAGACAAAGAAGGGAGTTGTTGTGCTAACAGGGGTGATTGATCCTGACTACAAAGGGGAAACTGGTCTAGTATTTCCCAGTGAAGGTAAAGAATAGAATGTTTAGAATACAGGATATTAATTACTGTTTTTCTTATTATTCCCATGCCCTTTGAAGAAAGTTAATGGAAAACTACAATCTAGTTCAGGCAATAATACTAATGGCCCAGATCCTTCAGGAATGAAGGTTTGGGTTGTCTCTGCAGGTAAGGAACCATAACTAAGTTGGGGGCTTCTTAAGGGCAAAGGAAATACAGAGTAGGTAGTGAAAGAAGGTCGGTATAAATGTCAGCTATGAGCACATGACAAATTACAGAACTAAGAGCTGTTATGAGTATTTCTTTTTTATTTTGTTTGAATATGCTTGCATGTCAATTTTCTGCTCCTTTTTACTCTCAACATATAGCACAACATGTATTGATTTTATATCATAGTATTTAAGTATTGCTAACTTAGAATTATAGTATATATGTTACAAGATATCAAGAAGAGTGAACATCACCCAAGATCTCTGTATCTTCTTCTGGGGAAAGGGTTAGTGTATTTTCAAATAAATATAGTATCATATTATCATGTTAGATGGAAGTATGACCTTGTTATTATATTTTTTTGGAGATTAAATATGGTTTAAAGATATGTGTACGGGTGCCAGATGGGGAAAGGTTGAATTTGTGCTAGTTGAATTTATGAGTCAACTAGGCTAGGCTATGGTGCACAGATGTTTGGTCAAGCTCCAGGCTGGATTTTGCTGTGAAGGTATTTTGGTAGATGTGATTAGCATTTAAATCAGTGGACTTTGAGTAGAGAAAATCAACCTTTACAAGGTGAGTGGGTTTCATCCAATCAGTTGACTTCCTTAACAACAACAAAAATGATGGAGATCCTCAAGGAAGAAGAAATAATTCTTCCAGACGGTCTTTATAGAGTCTAGACTGCAACATCAACTCTCCCCTTGGTCTCAGTGTGCCAGCTTGAAGTGTATTGTGTAATCATCTCAGCCAACTTGTTAAAATAAATCTCTCTCTCTTATTCAGTCAACACACACACACACACAATTGATTTTCACCAAATATCTAAGAAATAAAATTTTGTTTCTTTTTTCTCATAAATGGATTATGAGTGAGTGATATTGCTACTATTATTTTCTTAATCTAATGTGTCAATTGAGCAATTGAGTTATAGGATACAAGCTATTGTATTTATTTTCACATAAACACATATAAATGTTACTCATGATCAATTTTACACAATCTATAAATAAAATTTAAAACTAAAGTAAAACAAATAAACTATGTAGAATCTCAGTCTATGCAGTCTGTTTCTTCTTTAAATGATACAATTTACCTGTTTCCCTCATTTTTTTTCTAGAAAGTTTAAACTATGGAACAAACATGGTAGTAATTAATTAGGTAGGGGAAAAAAGAAGAGTGAATTTTGAAGAGGTAGAAGCTGCAAAAAAGAAAAGAAAAGAAAAGAAAAAGCTGAGTATAAGAAGATGAGGAAGCAGAAAGTTCAAGTTATAAATAGTTAAGTAGTAAAAGAAACAATACAAAATTAAAAACCATGCGTACTCTGTAACACTGTACCTTAAGTTTTTAATTTCTTTGCCCTGTACCTTTGGATTTGTGATAGTCTGAGTCAATACTGTAGAATTATTTTTCAACTCTTCTATTGTCAGTGCTCATTTTCACAATACCTGGCATAAAGACAGATTTAAAACAGGTATTAGTCATTGCAATGCTGCCATAAGGCATTATCCAATGTTAAAGGGGTCACATTATAAAATCTGCAATACTTAAAATACTTCTGTTTGGATTATTTTCCCATTCCCGCAAACTACACACACAAACACACACACACGCTCACGCACACATACATATACCACTTTTATGTAAACCCTAGTCTTCTTGGATTCAGTAGCTTAGAGTACCTTAAACTATTTAAGATTAGAGTGTATAGTCAGCTGAACTGTTTGTGTCCTCTGCCATCAACATCACCATTCATAAGAAAATTTTCCATTGTGTTCTGATGCATGAGAAACATCAGCTTCTCAATCTTCCTTCTCCCATATGTTCCCAGATGTGTCCTTCCCAAACTGATAGTTTCAAGAACGTCTTAGAAAATATAGTGGGGAAAATGGTGAATAAGTACAATGATGCTCAAGCAAATGCATGTGACAGACTTGATGCTATTTTATACTTCATGGTCTATAAATGCGATATTTTTCTTGAAAATGATGGTGCTGGCTTATGAAGGGAAAAATAAAAAGGAATAAGAGATTATATAGTGTAATGTTTATCGAGTGCTTTATACCTTAGACGGGATGCTAAACACCTTATATATATCATTTGCTTTAATATTTGAATGAGGTCAAAACTATCATAATTGAAATTTATGATTAAGAAACTGAAAACTAGAGTATAACTTGTTCAATACCATATAAAAGATGTGGTATCTATTTTTGTTCAGATATTAATCTTTCAAATATATATGTTAATACAAGAGCTAAATTCTTGGAAATCTATCCCCGTAAGGTGCTGGCGTTCTATGTGTCTATATCTTTGAAGAAATCGATTGAAGATCCTTTTAGGAGAGAGTTTGCTCAAATAATCGGTTCACTAGGATTTACTAAATATGAAAAAAAAAATGAGCTAAGATAATCTAATTTTACATTTAGTCAAATAATTAAGGATATTCATTAATCATTTATCAGAGAAAGAGACAAAAAGCATTGGCAAAGCATAGCTTCTTTAGTGACAGATATTATTTGAAGTTCTTAGGAGTTCAGAAAATATTTATAATACCATATTTGGGGAGCCTCCAGATAGAATTGCTCTCCCTGTCACTGGAAAGATGGTCACATCCAAACCCAAACACACATTCTGCCAGTTTCAAACCTCAGTAAAAAGGGACAGTCTTTCTGAGAAGTACAGCGGTAAATTTATACAAAAGACTCTGATGGCTTAGCTTGGTTCATATGCCCTTATCTGAGCCAATTATTTTAGCTAAGAAGATAAAATAAATGGAATAGCCTGTTGTCCCGGCCTATATGTTTATAACTTGGATAAGGCACCATGTTTATAATAACACAATTTCAAATCTCCTCAAATGAGTTTTCAACATGAAAAGGAGTTCTATTATGAGAAAAAAGGACAGCTACTGGATAGACAAAAAAACAACAGATATCTGTAATCCTAGATTGCAGAATCTGATGCTCTTCTAGGCCATAAATGAGGCACACTCATTTACCAACACAGGCTTTCCTATTTCAGGGCTCATTTTAGCTCAGATTCAGTCCTCTACTCCATCATCTTCTTCCTCATCTGATTGGGTATCTACATCTATGTGCATAGAGCTAGAAGTTGATGATGTTCTTCCTTGGTGGATAAATTGATTTTGGCTTGTGATTGGTGGGCAGAGGGTAACTGTGGTGATGGCGAAATGCCAAAGAGTGTTACTTATTATTTGTATAGTATATTACAACTTACAAAGCAAGCCAAGTCACCAAATCTAGTCAGATGATGTGTTAGACACAAAGCATTCATATTTATTTGGAAACAATAAGAGATATCACAATGAGTTATTTTAGTTATAATTAAAATCAAACTTTTTAAATATAGTGCTCCACTTAGACACTAAATGTCATGATATGCCAGTTTCCATTACCTGTTTCAACATTTCTTCCTCTTCATTCCAAGCAGGATATGTGGAAAGGCCAAAGATATCAGATTATCAGTATTCCTCCAGACCAATTTAATTCATTTCTCAGCCAAGTGAAGTTAGGAGTTGATGTTTAAATCCTGTTTCCATTTACAATTCTTCAACCGTAAGAGCCAAACAGAATTACATCATGTAAACAATAGGTTTAGCTACAGCTTTTAGAATGCTTAGTTTGTTAATAAAAATGTTTACATTGGAAAAATAAATCAACAATAGTCTCTCTATATATTAAAACTTATTTCAAGTGCCTATTTCATACTGGAAATAGAGGAGATAAAAAATGTATTTGCTTAATGAATCACAGAATGCTAATTTAGACAATTAAAAACTAATATTTTTCTACTTTTTTCAGTATATGCCAAACTAAATCTTTTATAACTAAATTATTTCAACTTGAAAGTATTTATTATATAAGGAAAATAGTTCTAAAATATTTTATTTATGTATCCTTTCCAATATTATACTAATTATTTTAAACTCAAATGTAAGAGAAATAATACATTTTTAAGTATATACATTGTTTTAGTGAATATATTTCATAAAGGAATACAACTAGACTTGATTATGGAGGACTTTCCAGAACAGATTACTGTCCGAATGTCACTTCACAAAAAGCAGAGATACTCAGGAGGACAATAAGTCCTACTGCCATTTCTTGTGTGTTTTCTCCCTAGTTACAGGAGCAAGAAAAAAAACTGACCTCTTATTTTAGTTCCAAGGCCATTTCAGAATGAGTTTCATCCAGGGTAACTCAGAGTTTTTCTCAGATTGGGCTTGTAGAACGTGACAGAAAGTTCCAATTAACCTAAGCTCCTAAAGGCTACTAATTCAAGGCAAACAATTTTTTCCCCAATTTAAGCATAAATCTCGCTCAAAATAGGACTGAGTTAGTCTCCTAGGGCATTCATAGTGCTTGAGCTTTCCCTGAGAAATACATAGATTTAAATTAAATTTACTTCAGAATTTGACAAGAAATCGCTTATGGTGATAGGAGACAAAATGAACACATCACCCACTACAGTATCCTTTAATTTAGATATTAAACATTGATATAGTGTGTTACAGTATTGATAACTTTATGTTATTTGGATAGATTATCAATGGATAAGTTACACTTCTAAGTAATCACCAACTGTTCTGGAATAGTGTTATGTGAAAACACCTCAATAACATTTTACATTAAAATATGTGGTCAAAATGGAACAGAACAGAGTCCTCAGAAATAATACCACACATCTACAACCATCTGATCTTTGACAAACCTGAGAGAAACAAGAAATGGGGAAAGGATTCCCTATTTAATAAATGGTGCTGGGAAAATTGGCTAGCCATAAGTAGAAAGCTGAAACTGGATCCTTTCCTTACTCCTTATACGAAGATTAATTCAAGATGGATTAGAGACTTAAATGTTAGACCTAATACCATAAAAACCCTAGAAGAAAATCTAGGTAGTACCATTCAGGACATAGGCATGGGCAAGGACTTCATGTCTAAAACACCAAAAGCAACGGCAGCAAAAGCCAGAATTGACAAATGGGATCTAATTAAACTAAAGAGCTTCTGCACAGCAAAAGAAACTACCACCAGAGTGAACAGGCAACCTACAGAATGGGAGAAAATTTTTGCAATCTACTCATCTGACAAAGGGCTAATATCCAGAATCTACAAAGAACTCAAACAAATTTACAAGAAAAAAACAACCCCATCAAAAAGTGGGCAAAGGATATGAACAGACATTTCTCAAAAGAAGACATTCATACAGCCAACAGACACATGAAAAAATGCTCATCATCACTCACCATCAGAGAAATGCAAATCAAAACCGCAATGAGATACCATCTCACACCAGTTAGAATGGCAATCATTAAAAAGTCAGGAAACAACAGGTGTTGGAGAGGATGTGGAGAAATAGGAACACTTTTACACTGTTGGTGGGATTGTAAACTAGTTCAACCATTGTGGAAAACAGTATGGCAATTCCTCAAGGATCTAGAACTAGATGTACCATATGACCCAGCCATCCCACTACTGGGTATATACCCAAAGGATTATAAATTATTCTACTACAAAGACACATGCACACGTATGTTTATTGCGGCACTATTCACAATAGCAAAGACTTGGAATCAACCCAAATGTCCATCTGTGACAGACTGGATTAAGAAAATGTGGCACATATACACCATGGAATACTATGCAGCCATAAAAAAGGATGAGTTTGCGTCCTCTGTAGGGACATGGATGCAGCTGGAAACCATCATTCTTAGCAAACTATCACAAGAAGAGAAAACCAAACACCGCATGTTCTCACTCATAGGTGGGAACTGAACAATGAGATCACTTGGACTCGGGAAGGGGAACATCACACACTGGGGCCTATCATGGGGAGGGGGGAGTGTGGAGGGATTGCATTGGGGAGTTATACATGATATAAATGATGAATTGATGGGTGCTGACAAGTTGATGGGTGCAGCACACCAACATGGCACAAGTATACATATGTAACAAACCTACACGTTATGCACATGTACCCTAGAACTTAAAGTATAATTAAAAAAAAAAAGAAAAAAATAAATGAAAAAATAAAAGATGTGGTCAAAGTTCAGTTTTTGTTAGGAATATGTTTACAAAATAAATGTAATCACTTTACGTACATACACATTTTATATTAAATGTCTAGAAACTTCATCTATGGGAAAGAAATTAATATCTTAGGTATTGTCACTTTAGATATCTCTGCCCAATTCAATTCTTGACTTCAGCATATTCCACAGTAGACAAGATAGTTCTTAACCGAATCTTCTTCCATCTTATTTACAATTCTTTATTATCATTATCATTCTGCTTAAATATCTTTAATATTTCTTCAGGGACTCCAAATTGAATACATCTGTCAAAATTCAAGATCCCCATTAAACTCTCAGTACTACTCCATAATTATTTGAAAGCATTCAAATGGTCACAGACCGATGTAGGAGTAGAGAGTTCCTCCTTAGAAAGAGATTGACATACTGTTGGACAGAATAATAGTGATTTTAAAATGAAATTTTAAAAAAATTGTGAGTGTGGGCTGCAATGCTTATGAGTATTTTTAATTTGTTTCATGAAGCTGCATATGTCCTATTTATATGGTATATACATGGTATAACTCCATTTGTTATGAAACAGACATAGGGGTTAGGATTATGTTTATCCAAGAGACCCAGGAATTATACTCCAAATTTGGAATGGCACAACCAACCCTAAGTACTGAGGTTGTCTCCAGTGGATGGGCAGATAGATTAGATAGATGAATAGGTAGATAGATAATTTTAAAAATACTCAACAGAGCATTGTTGAACCAAGCTGTGCTTTGAATCCAAACTGCAGAACTTCAATATAGAGCTATTGTCTTGACTATAGACCTGGACTGCATAGACTACATGGCACAGATTTTTTAAAGAGGTTGGAGGTATTCTAACTTCCAAAGATGAACCAAGTAAATATCTGCTACTTTCTCTAAAAATGCTCCTAAATCTGAAAGCTCATTATTGCTATATATAAGATGCCAAGTCCACTAGCCCCAAGCAAATGGAGATGAAAAGGTAATATGCAAATATCTTTCATATAATTTTTATTATTAAACTAACCTTGGCCTGACTTTTGGCATATTAAGATTTTTTTTTATCTATAGTATTTTACTAATGGGATCTTAATATAGTTTTACTATTTCTTAAATACAAGAAATCTTGAAAAATTCAAAACTAGAATTGTATATTGTGTTTTATTCTATCTTCAAATTCTAAAGGTCTTCCTCTTTAGTCAATATTTTAGTCATACTTACCGCAATGGTAGTTGCAGTGTGAAGCATTACATCCTCAAAGAATAGGACACCAAGCAGGGAAAAAAGGTTATGAGTCCAAAGAACAAATAGTTTTTGTGCTTTTTTTTTTTTATTAGTGACAAAAGAAGTTCCTATATCCTATATTTTGCTTAGCCCAGCAGATTTTTTTATACATTTCATTGATCAGATGTGGGTCATATACTTGTCACATACTGGAATAGAAGAAGAGGGTTCCTGTCCCAGTTGGATTGGATAAATTATAATTCAACTTTTGTGGCTGGGCACTGTTATTACTGTTCTATCCCTCCCCCTTTAAACACCAATCGTGAATTTGCTAATAGGCATAAAAAGACTCATACACAAAGTCTGTCAAAAGAATATTGTCATGGAGATGCAGATTAAAAAAAAAAAAAAGAGTATTGAGCAGATACAAACAGATGGAGTTTATGGTCTTCTGACTCCCCCAGCCATATAGAAACAAGGAGAGCACAAAAATGAAATGTATAATAACTGAGAAAATTATAAATTTTAAAACAGATGCATGTAGACAGAGTGGTCTATATGGTATTTTTACACTAGGTTCTAACTCATTCTTAGTTCTGTATTGAAAAGAAAGAAAACCCTTGGAATTTTCTTAGGATTTGACAAATGGTACTATACAAAGGTGAAGCAAAAATATCTTTTAAATCACTTCTACTGTAGTTAATAATGGAACACAGGACAGGAAGACACTATAGAATAAAAAAAAAACTTTCAAGAAATGAAAAATAGTTGTCCCTTCAATAGCCAAAATCTTTTCCAATGCTGTATTACAGAAAAATAACTGCCTCAAAGATATTAATATGCAACTGTAGCACATATATGCATTGAAATAGGAAATAATTTAGCTTCATTAAATAATTGCCTATAAAAAGAGATAGGAAATTGAACTAAACCAATATTCCTTAAAAATGATTTATTTTCACAAAAATGCTAAAAGTCCTATCTACCCCAGCTACAATTATTCTTTGGGATAGTAGGAAGAAAGTTGTTTGGAGTTCAAAGTAAGTAAAATGGTCATGCAAACTCAAAATGCGTTTGAATGGAAGATACATATTTACACACAAACCCATACGCATGCATACATACACACACACAGGGGACGCCATCCTGGCTCTTTCCTCTTTCCTGCTCCTTGCCCACAACGGATTCTATGACCTCTTGGAAATCAAAAATATATGTTTCTCTTAATTTTGACTTCATAATATTTTATTATTCTTTAGTCAAAATAGTTGATGTACTTACTGAATTGAGAATTCAGGAGAATTCACTAATTTGTTTGACTGCTAATATTCACCCACTGAATGAAGCAACGTCAGGGAAGCTAGAGAAATGTCATCTTTCTCCAGAGTTAAGAGCATAGCCCCAGATGCCAATTAAAGAGAATCTATTTCTGCCTAGCAGAGATAATACTGTAGACTGATAATGAATTATATTTAAGATATGAGAGGCTTGGAAACCGTCAATGTGCAGGAAGTTGTATAATTCAAGCTTTAGAAAAAATGACCATGGATTAATATGCATGTTGATGGCTTCAGCAAAGGTAACATCAGATTGCATTATCTGAGCCCTGATGGGAGGAACCACTCTTGCAGGTTGGAGAAGGGGTTGATATTTTTGATCAAGTAAATAGTTATTTATTTCAGTTATTTTAGGCATGCAATGACTTTGCCTTGAATTAGAGTAGGATAAAATATCAGTTCTCTCTGTGAAACAGTGATTCAGTAGACATAGAACTCTAAAGCATGAGAATTCTAAGGTATGAGAAACCTGGAATCATTTCAATAATTCTAACCTAATAACCAGCTTTGAGAGCAACATTAGTATCAGAAAATGAAGAGATGGTCCCCATTTTGAATTGTTGGCAACTCTGAGCAATACGATGGGTATTGCAACTCTTTCAGTCAGATTCATTGGCCAGGTCAGCAGAAAAATAACAGAGCATGGATATTGGGTAGGATCCTGAGGAACCTCAGCATATACACACCTGGGGCACTGAGCTGAGAATCTATGAAATGCTTGGTGAGCAATGTAAGGAGGTAATAACTTCTGAAAAGTAGGCCAGTGGGTGTTCATATAGAAATAATCTGTCTCTAATAATCTGTCTCTGTATTTTGTAGTAATAAGCAATTTGGGTCAAAGATATATAAACTAAGTTGCAACCTCTCGTATATGATGACTTTTAGCCCCCTTTTCTATTTAATTTTTCTCTTCAATATTAATTCATATAAAACATAATAGAAATTTTATTAATTGATTTAATTTTTTATCTAACTCCCCTATTAGCACATAAATTACTTGAAGTCTAGGACTTTTCTTTGATTTATTCATTTCTCTGTTTTATTCTTCTATAACAGACTAAGTAATCAACAGTATTAAGCTAGAAATTAATAGAACGATACCTGTAGAAATTCCAAATATTGGAAAACTAAAAAAAAACTTCTAAATAACTCATGTACAAGAAGAAATCATAAGATAAATTGCAAAATATTTCAAGTTGAATAATGACGAAAACACAGTACATTAAAATTTGTAACATGTAGCCAAAGTAGTCTTAGAGGAAAAGATATGGATATGGATTGAATTTGTTATATTATAAATACACAAAGTTTTAAAATCAATGACTTAAGACTACATCCTAAGAAATAAGTAAAGCCTTCTGAAAGGGTAACATGAACAAAATGGCATAATAGACTTTCCAACATTTTTCCCCTGGCAGAAACATCAATTTGAAAAACTATCCACACATGAAAATACCTTCGTAACATCTCAGAAATTCAGGTAATAGATAACAGTACCTGAGTATAGTGCAGAAAAAAGAAAAAGACACATTAAGAAAGGTATCAGGGACAATTTCACATTACCTTTGCCACTCCCTCCCCAAAGTCAGAGCACCACAGCACAGAGATATTCTCCATCTGGAGGAAAGACAGTGAAGTGAGCACCTCTTTTTTGCCACAGACTCCTGGACCAGACATTCCTTAGTGAAACCCAGTGCAAGGCTATTCCTCAACAGCCCCAGTTTTGAGGCCCACCGTAGAATTAGCCTGTCCCTAGGCCACAGGTTGGGTCTCTGCAGATTCGGATCAAGGCCCACCATGTAGTGGTGATAAACTCCCACAGCTTTTGTTTGTCTGGAAAAGTCCTTATATCTCCTTCATTTCTCCAATATACTCCTGACAGTTATATTCTTAGTTGATAGTTTTTTTTTTTCAGTACTTTGAATATATTATTCCACTCTTCCCTGACCTGCAGAGTTTTGATGAAAAAATCCACTGATATTCTATGAATATTTTCTTTTATGTGATGTTTTGTTTTTCTCTTGCTGCTCTCAAAATCCTCTTTGTCTTTGAATTTTGATATTTTGGTTAAAAGGTGTCTGTATTGGCCCATTATTGCATTTCCATAAAGAAATACTTAAGATTGGGCAATTTATAAAGAAAAGAGGTTTAACTGAGACTCCAAGGAAGCTCCTGCAGCTCCAGGCTCCAGGCAAGCACCCATTGCCCCAGGTTTTGAGATCGACCCCAGATGCAGGCTAGATCCTTAAGCCTTAGGCTAATGACCAAAATTTGAGGCTCCACACTGCCTCCCACAGTCACAGATTTCAGGTCAGCACAAGAAGACCCATATTCCAGACCCACCCCACCACCAGGCCATCTCTCATAGCTCCAGACTCCAGTACAGGACCCATAGACTGCATATCTAGCCTGCTATCCATGAATCCAGGTTCCAGGCAGGTAGCTCCAGCCCCTGACTCCAGGACAGGCCCTGCAGATTCAAGCTCCGTACTACTACCTGTAGTCGTAGGCTTCAGGCTTGTTCCAGTGCCAGTTAATTCCCCTTAAGCCCCAGATTATTTTCCGGTATTCACAAACTTCAGCTCCTGTCTGGCTACCAATGACCTAAATAACAGCTCAGTACGTGTACCCAACATCAGGGCTGGGCCCCACAGATACAGGCACGAGACCAGCCTAGTATCAGATTGGCCCCTGTGAGTCTATGATCTAGTAAACACAGGGTCTAGGCTCTCTCTAGCAGACCCAGTGTCGAGGGCTTCCCTAGTAGACTCTGACACCAGGCCAATGCCCATGGACCTAGGTTCCAGGATCACCCCTACATATTAGGCTGGCTTGTCCTTGCAGTTGGGACCCAGGTTCACCCCAGCAGATCCAGCCTTCAGGTTTCCTACTCAACAACAGACCAGCCTTGGTTTCTCCAGGCTCCAGGCCAGCCCCTAGAGACCTAGCCTGCAGACCAGTACCTACAGATACATCCTCCAGGTCAGCCCTTTGGACCTATACCCCAGGCTAGCCCCCATGGCTCCAGGTAACAGGTCAGCTTCCCAGACCTAAGCTCTAGACAAACCCACAGAGACCCAGACTCTAGGCCAACCCCAACACCAGGCTTTCTTTGGGCTCCAGGTTATTTCTTATAGCTCTAACCCCAGAGGACCCATGGTTCCAGGCCCATTCTAGCAGACTCAAGGTCTGGGGCCCCTAGTAGTCCCCATAACTAGGCCGGTTCCCACAGACACAGGCTTCACACCAGCTCCTGTGAACTCAAGACCCAAGCTCCAAGGTCTCCTCAGCGGACCCAGGTTCCAGTCCCAACCCCACATTTCTGAGCCCCAGATTGGCTTCTATGGACTCAGGATACAGGCCTGCCCAACTGCTTACCAAGGCACCAAGCCAGTCTGCCTGAGAACTCTAGCGGCAAGCCCACCTATGAACCTTACCAGACAACCTACCCAGAATCTGTAGACAGGTTGACATTTGGAAGGTTTTGCCTGACACATCCAGTCTGTAGAGGCTAGAATGAATGTCTGTTTTTTCTAATGTGCAGACATCAATTCATGGGCACAAGGATTACAAATAATCAGGAAAACATGACACCACAAAAGAACAAAACAAGGCACAAGTAAGCGATCCTAAAGAAATGGAGATTTACAAATTGCCTGATAAAGAATTCAAAATAATCATATTAAAGAAGTCCTGTGAGCAACAAGAGATGACTAATAGATAACTAAATGAAATCAAGAAAACAATATATCAGCAAAATGAGAAGGTAAAGAAAATGGAACTATAAAATGAACCAAAAAAACATTTTAAGTTAAAGAACAGGATGACTGAACTGAAAATTTCCGTAGAGAGCTTCAAAAGCTGATTTGATTAAATATAAAGAGATTTTCACTGAGAATCTGATATAGTTTGGATGAGTCAATCTTCAAATCTCATGTTGAAATGTAATCCACAATGTTGGTAGGGCCTGATTGGAGCTGTTTGGGTCATGAGGGCAGATCCCTCATGAATGGCATGGCTCTCCTCATGATAGTGAGCAAGTTCTCATGTGATCTGGTTGTTTAAAAGTGTGTGGCATCTATTGTTTTCTTCATACCACTCTCTCCATGTGATGTGCTGGCTCCCCTTTGCCTTCAACCATGACTGAAAACTTCCTGAAGCCTCTCCAGAAGCCAAGTGGATATTGGCACAATGCTTCCTGTACAACCTGCAGAACCTCTGCAGTTAAACCTCTTTTCTTTATAAATTGCCCAATCTTAAGTATTTCTTTATGGAAATGCAATAATGGGCCAATACAGACACCTTTTAACCAAAATATCAAAATTCAAAGACAAAGAGGATTTTGAGACCAGCAAGAGAAAAACAAAACATCACACAAAAGAAAATATTCATAGAATATCAGTGGATTTTTTCATCAAAACTCTGCAGGTCAGGGAAGAGTGGAATAATATATTCAAAGTACTGAAAAAAAAAACTATCAACTAAGAATATAACTGTCAGGAGTATATTGGAGAAATGAAGGAGATATAAGGACTTTTCCAGACAAACAAAAGCTGTGGGAGTTTATCACTACTACACCTGTCTTAGAATAAACTCTAAAGGGAGTTATTGATGTTGAAGTAAAAGGTCACTAAAGAGCTAAATAAAAACATATGAAAGTATGAAACTGTAAAGGTAAGAATACAGATGCTGCTTGACTTAGGATGTGGTTACATCTATATAAACCCATTGTAAGTAGAAAAGCACCTGTAATATTTTAATATTGTAAGGGTGGTGCATTAATCATTTTCAATTCTAGCATGAAAGTTAAAGGCAAAATACTTTAGTAGTTAAAAGGCAAAAGATAAAAATAACTAACTACAAGAACAATAGATACATGATATATAAAAGATATAAAGTATGATATCAATATTATAAAATCTGGGGCAAAAATATGTTAAAGTGTGGAGTTTCTGCATATCATAAAATTTAAGTGTAAGCAGCTTAAAATAGATTGTTATATCTCTAAAATATTTTATAAAAGCATCATGGCAAGCACAAATAAAAAAATAAGCTGTAGTAGATATGCAAAATATAAAAATATATTTTGATTACCTTCTTTTGTATCGTACTACAAAAAAATTATAAAATGAAAAAGGAAGAATGAAAAAAAGTGATTAACAGTCAGAAAATAACAAAATGGCAGTAGTGAGTCCTTACCTACCAATAGTTGCTTTATATGTGAATAAATAATCCAATCAATCAAAAGATGTAAAGTGAATTAACAGATAAAAAACAGGATCTACCTACATAATATTTAGAAGAGACTCACATTTTAGCTTTAAGGACAGAGGATGTCAGTGAAGGGATGATAAAAGTTATTCCATCAAAATGGTGAAAAAAAATAGAGTAGGTGTGGCTATACTTACACAAACAAAATTGACTACAAGTAAGAAGCTGTCAGCAGACACAAAGCCATTAAATAATGAAAAATAAGTCAATACATCCAGAGGAAAAAGCTATGTTGTTTGGCATGGTGGCACATTCCTGTAGTCCCAGCTACTGGGGAGGCTGAGGCAGGAGGATAGCTTGAATCCAGGAGTTCAAGTCCAACCCTGGAAACAGAGTAAAACCTCATCTCTAAAAGTAACTAAATAAAACTTGCATAAAAATGAAAAGCAATGTAAATATGTATTTGTTCAACATCAAAATATATGGATATATAAAGCAAATATGACAAAATCAGAAAGAAGAAATGGAAAACAATGCAATAAGAGTAAGACTTCAGCTCCACACTTTTAACAATGGTTAGATCAGACAGAAAATCAATAGAAAACAGACTTGAACAATTGTATAAAACAAAAGGACCTTAAAGACATATATGTAACATTTCATGCAACGGCAGCAGAATATACATTCTTTTTAAGCATACACAGGACATTCTGCAGCAGAGGTTACCTGTTAGGCCACAAAACTAGTGTTAACAATTTTTTTAAGGTTTTAAATTATATCAAGTTTTTTTGTGATCCCAATGGTATGAAACCATGGCAATAAGAGAAGAAAACTTGGAAAATTTAGAAATATGTGGAAATAAAACAAAAACTTCTAAATACCTAATGGCTCAAAAAAAAAAAAAAATCAAAAGGGAAAACAATATATATCTTCTTGAGATAAATGAAAATGAAAACACACCATATCAAAACATACAGGATGCAGCAAACATAGATGAAATTTCACATTGATAAACACCTACATTAAGAAAAGTGTATCTCAAATTAACAACTTAACACCTCAATGAAGTAGCAAAAGAACAAACCAAGCCAAAACACAGCAGAATAAAGGAAAAAAACACAAACCAGAGGAGGAATACATGAAAGAAAGACTACAAAACAATAAAAGGATCATTTAAAAAGAAATGTTTTTTTGAAAAGATAAAACTGACAGACTTTGAACTACCAAAGGGAAAAAATAGGAAAAGCTAAAATAAATAAAATTGTAAAAGAAACAGAGACATTAAGCCTATGATACCACAGAAATTCAAGCATCAGAAGACACTAATATGGACAATTACATGCCAAAAATTGGACAGAGAGCTTAGATGAAATGGGTAAATTTCTAGGAGCATCCAACCAATTAAGACTGAATCATAAAGAAACAGGAAGTCTGAACAGATCATAATAAGTAAAGAGATTGAATCAGTATTCAAAAGCCTTTCAAAAAGTAAAGCCCAAAACATGATGGCTTCATTGGTGAATTCTATCAGTTATTTAAAGAAAAATGAATACCAATACTTCTTAAATTTATCCATAAAATCTGAAGGGAGAGAACACTTTCAAATTCTTATGAGACCAGCATTATCCTGACCAAAGCAAGAGAAGGAGCCTACAAGAAAAGAAATTTATAGGCCCATATCCCCAGTAAACACAGGTGTAAACATTCTCAACAAAGTATTCACAAACCAAATTGAGTATCATATTGAAAAGATTATACACTGTAATCAAGTGGCATATACTTATGGTATGTAAAAATGGTTCAACATATGCAAATCAATCAATGTGATGCACCATATTAACAGAAAAAGGATACAAATCAAAAGATTATCTCAATAGAGGCAAAAAAGCATTTAAAAATGCAACATCAATTTATAATGAAAAGATAACTCTCACAAATTAGAGAAAGAATGTACCTCAACATAATACAGGCTATATAGGACAAGCACACAAGCTAACATTGTACTCAACAGGAGCATGACAAGTATGCCACACTTGTTACTTCTACTCAATATAGCACTGGAAGCCCTAGCCAGAGCAATTAAGCAGGACAAATAAATAAAAGATATCCAAATTGGAAATAAGAGGTAAAATTGTTTGCAGATGCCATGATCTTTTAAATTGAAAATGCTAAATAATTGAACAAATAGCTGTTAGAACTAATACATAAATTCAGTGAGGTTATAGGATACAAAATCAAGATATAAAAATTAGGAGCATTTCTATACACTAACAAAAACCTCTGTAAAAAGCTCGTTAATAAAATTATATCATTTATGATAGTCTTAAAAAATTAAAATACTCAGGAATTAATTTACATAAGGAGGTAAAATGTATACACTGAAATTTATAAAACTGATAAAGGAAATTGAAGACACAAATCAATGAAAATATATCCCATGTTTATTGTTTTGAAAATTAATATTATCAAAGTATCCATGATACCCAAAGCAATCTACAGATTGAGTGCAATCCCTATAAAAATTCCAATGACTTTTTTTATAGAAACAGTAAAAACAATCCTAAAATTTTCAAGGAACCACAAAAGACTGAATAGCCAAAGAAATCTTGAGCAAAATAGAATAAAGTTGAAGGCATAACATTACTTTATTTCAAAATATACTACAAGAGTATAGTAATCAAAAGAGCATGACAATAGAATAAAACCAGACATATAAACCCATGGAAAATAATACAGAACCTGGAAATAAATCTGTAAATTTACATCAATTGATCTTCAACAAATGGGCCAGCACAAAATGTGGAGAGAACAGTCTTCGAATAAATAATGTTGGAAAAACTGAGTATCCACTTGCAAAATAATGAAATCAGACCTTTATCTCACCTCATATACAAATATGAACTAAAATGGATGAAACACTTAAATATAAGACCTGTAACTGTAAACTACTAAAAGGAAACATAGGGAAAATCTTTCTTGACATTGGTCGGGGGAAAAAGTAAATTGGATATTACCTTATAAGTACAGACAACAGTGATAAAAATAGATAAGCTTCTTTTGCTACACGCTTAAGGTTACAACAAGCTAAAAAGCTTCTGCACAAAAAGAAAACAACATAATGAAGAGAAAACCTATAGAATGAGATAAAATATTTCAAATCATACACCCAATAAAAGTTTAATATTCAAAATATATGAATAATTCAAACAACTCAAAAAATGAGCAAATGTTTAGTGTAGACATTTATAATAGAAGACATGCAAATGACCAACAATTATATGAAAATTGCTCAACATCGCTAACCATCAGGTAAATGCAAATTAAAACCACAATGAGGTATTATCTGATATCTATTAGAATAGCTATTATCAAAAAGACAAAAGACCACAAAAGATGGTAAGTATATGAAGTAATACATACATTAATTAGCTTTATTTAGCCATTTTGCAACGTATTAAAACAATGTTTTAAATGTTATATATAGATATTTTGTTCAATTACAACTAAAAAAATTATAAATACAAAAAGAAGACAAAACATGACAAGTGTTGGTGAGAATGTGAAGTAAAGGGAATCCTCGTGCGGTATTGGTGGGAATATATATTAGTACATTTCCATTTTGGAAGGGAGTATGGTGGTTCTTAAAAAATAAAAAAAATAGAACTACCATGTGATGCAACAACCACACTTCTGGTATGTGTCGAATGAAACTAAAGTTAGTATGTCAAGGAGTTATCTCCACTTCCATATTAATCACAGCATTTTTTCCAATATCCAAGATCTAGAATCAACTTAAGGGTCCATCAACAGATGAATAGATAAATAGAGAGAGAGAGAGAGAGAGAGAGAGAGAGAGAGAGAGAGAGTGTGTACGTGTACATAAAATGTATGTCTACAATGACACATTATTCAGCCTGAAAAAAAGGAAATTCTGTCGTTTGCAACAACATGCATGATCCTGGAATATATGTTGCTAAAAGAACTAAGCTGGGCACACAAAGACAAATACTCCATGATGTTATTTATATGTGCAACCCAAAAAAGTTGAATTCAACATAGAAGTAGCAAGTGGAATGATTTTTACCAGTAGGTAGGAAAGGAGATGGAAAGAGGGTGATATTGGTCAAAATGTACAAAGTCTCAGTTAAGATGAATAAGTACTGGGAATCTATTGTACAGCATGGTGCCTACAGTAATAATAATATATTTATTTGTTGGAAAATTGCAAAGAGAGTAGCTACTAAAATGTCTCACTATGAAAAAATAAGTATGTGAAGTGATAGATATGTAAATTAGCTTGATTCATTCATTTTACATTGTATATATTTGTCAAAATATCACATTTTACATCATAAGTATATACAGTTTTCTTTTTCTTTTTCTGTATACGTTAATAGACCTGAGAATCAAACTAAAAGCCAGTAAAATTGTGAATTTTACTCAAAACAAATAGAAGAAATAATAAACGATAGGAAATCAATAGAACATGGACAAACATTACAAAATTAGTAGAGCCAATATTTGAAATGTTTATTTTGATAAAACCTTAGGCTAAACAAAAGAGAATGAGAAAAATAATGAGAGAGAGAGCAATAGAAAGGAATGTTCTACTGATATGCCAAACAACCTGGATGAATGTTAACAACATATTGAGCAAAGAAGGTAGATATGAGAAAATTGTGTAAAGGTATAATTCTATTTGGATAAAATTTTATAACAAACAAAAGGATCTATGTTATAGAACCAGTAGAGTAGTTGCCTCTCAGGATAAGGGTGCACATAAAAGGGGTATCAGGTGACTTACTAGAGTGTTTGATTTTTCAATACACATTTAATTCATGTGTAGGTTTATATGGGTAGTATTTTCCAAAACTTATCCAACTGTATCTTCACTACATGTATCTTTGATATTATTAAATTATATATAATTTAAAAACAAAATAGATATGACCAGAGAAATCACTGAACTGATGTAGTTCCAGATGCTCATCGATATGGCTTCTAGAGTCTCCCATTCATGCCACTGGATGTACAAGTTACACTCATGTATAAATTAGGCTTTCCATGGAACTGAGCCTTTCTGAGGATTATTTGCAAACTTCTACAGAGCAGTTAGACCCTGCTTATGAAAGTTCACCTCTTTGATATTGACAAATTCCCAAATCAAGCTCAAGCTTAATACATCCTTTTGGACACAGTGGCTGAAATTTACAGCTGTCCATGAGAACCATTGAACAACCCAGTCAGTTCTGTAAAATTTGTCTTAACTGGTGTTAATTTTACCTGCTCTGTATAGTCTAATACTTAAATTGTTAAAACATCTTTCATTCCTAAATCCATAAGCACTCATTTAACAGTACCATTGTGTGATTAAGATGCTTTCTGAAAATTCAGTTCAGTTACAAGTCATACTGGAAGAGAACCACTACGGCATTAATCATATCAAGATTACCTCAAATCTCAGGGGACCAGGCAACCATTCAAAATTTTACAGCTGAAATAACACTTGTTAAATTAACACGTCAACCAGCTTCCTATGAGTCTGGCCAAGTGATAAATTGTGCTTGCCCAGTGATATTTTACACACTTTAAAGTGATAATAGTTTCTTATGAAGACAGTACAACAAACAATTCTCTAGACTGAAAACAGAGGTGACAACCCAGAAACAATATATTATTGGTTCATCAGTGATAGATCTTTGTCATGATTCATAAATCACCATTGTAAATAATAAAAGTATTTTTCAGGAGCATTTTGAACATTTCAGATCCAATTCTCCATTATCTTATTTGGCCCTCATAACAATTCTAAAATGTAAGTTGTCAGATACCACCAATATTGTTCTGCTAAGTAAATAAAAGCAAAGAACCTTGAAGTTATTGTATGACATAACATATTAGGCCAGAGACACCCAGGGGAAGGTCCTGAGCTTTCAGATTACTAACTAAATGCTTTTATCTTCAGATCAGAGAGTACAAACCAGACACCCTTAAGGCTCCATCTTGTTTGCAGGCTGTTTTCTGGCTCAAACAGTACAGTTTACACTTTTAAATTCTGTTATATAATTAACATATTTAGAGATTTCACCCAAAAATCTTTATTGTAACCTCTCTGAAATTATCAAATTATTTGGGAATATTCACCTTTTCACATATCAAAAATGAGTTAAAGGGAATAGTAACTGCTAATTTAAATCACTTAATACTTTCCAATTTGCCACTGACTCTTTTAACCAGCCTGTGCTCCTTCCCTCAGATACAATTGGATCTACCTGGATCCTACAGTTATGTTTGTTTCTGGATCCTGAATTAGACTATATGACCCTTTGGAGAACAAATCTCACCCTTAAGCTTTGTCTCTTTCCTTTATAATACTGTATCTTTAGAATTCTCCTATAGGCTGTTTGTCATGATTTCTGTTCTTGCTGCTCATTAGAGAAATGCAAATCAAAACCACAATGAGATACCATCTCACTCCAGTTAGAATGGCAACCATTAAAAAGTCAGGAAACAACAGATGTTGGAGAGGATGTGGAGAAATAGGAATGCTTCTGTTGATGGGAGTATAAATTAGTTCAACCATTGTGGAAGACAGTGTGGCAATTACCCAAGGATCTAGAACTAGAAATATCACTTGACCCAGCAATCCCATTACTGGGTATATACCCAAAGGATTATAAATCATTCTGCTATAAAGACACATGCACACATTTGTTTCTTGCAGCACTATTCACAATAGCAAAGACTTGGAACCAACCCAAATGTCCATCAATGATAGACTGGATAAAGAAAATATGGCACATATACACCATGGAATATTATGCAGCCATAAAAAAGGATGAGTTCATGTCCTTTGCAGGGACATGATGAAGCTGGAAACCATCATTCTCAGTAAACTAACACAAGAACAGAAAAGCAAATAGCACATATTCTCACTCATATTGAACAATGAGTTAAGCAATGAGAACACATGGACACAGGGAGGGGAACATCACACACTTGGCCCTGTCAGGGGTTGAGGGGATAGGTGAGGGATAGCATTAAGAGAAATACCTAACGTAGGTGGCGGGTTGATGGGTTGATGGTGGTTGATGAAGCAAACCACCAGAGCACGTGTATACCTATGTAACAAACCTGCATGTTCTGCACATGTACCCCAGAATTTAAAGTATAAAAAAAAAAAAAAAAAAAAAAAAAGAATTCTTCTGACTTTCAGGAAATAGCCTGGGAGAAATCACCTTTAAAAGCCATTGGCTCTGTTTCTACTATTCATTAGGAGCATTGTTCAGGACCATCTTTTTACTTTTTAAATAACTTGAATAAAAATCCTTTGAACTAGATGTTTATATCCATAATAGAATTGTATTTGGGGAATATAATTTGCACAATGCAAAAATGAAGTCCCTGAGCCCCCAGGAAACTGGCCATGAAGAAGTACCTGTATTCTGTTTTCTTATTTTTTTCTGCAGTCAATGCTGGTGTTCATGAGAGAAACCTGAGAAGGGTGGGTCAGTGCTAAAGATGAGCAGATTCTTTTTGGTTTTTAAAAGTAATACAGCTGTGTGGTATTATTTCTGAGGACTCTGTTCTGTTCCATTGGTCTATATCTCTGTTGTGGTACCAGTACCATGCTGTTTTGGTTACTGTAGCCTTGTAGTATAGTTTGAAGTCAGGTAGTGTGACGCCTCCAGCTTTGTCCTTTTGACTTAGGATTGTCTTGGCAATGTGGGCTCTTTTTTGGTTCCATATGAACTTTAAAGCAGTTTTTTCCAATTCTGTGAAGAAAGTCATTGGTAGCTTGATGGGGATGGCATTGAATCTATAAATAACCTTGGGTAGTATGACCATTTTCACGATATTGATTCTTCCTATCCATGAGCATGGTATGTTCTTTCATTTGTTTGTGTTCTCTTTTAATTCACACCTATAGCCATCTAATCTTTGACAAACCTGAGAGAAACAAGAAATGGGGAAAGGATTCCCTATTTAATAAATGGTGCTGGGAAAATTGGCTAGCCATAAGTGGAAAGCTGAAACTGGATCCTTTCCTTACTCCTTGTATGAAGATTAATTCAAGATGGATTAGAGACTTAAATGTTAGACCTAATACCATAAAAACCCTAGAAGAAAACCTAGGTAGTACCATTCAGGACATAGGCATGGGCAAGGACTTTATGTCTAAAACGCCAAAAGCAACGACAGCAAAAGCCAAAATTGACAAATGGGATCTAATTAAACTAAAGAGCTTCTGTGCAGCAAAAGAAACTACCATCAGAGTGAACAGGCAACCTACAGAATGGGAGAAAATTTTTGCAATCTACTCATCTGACAAAGGGCTAATATCCAGAATCTACAAAGAACTCAAACAAATATACAAGAAAAAAACAACCCCATCAAAAAGTGGGCAAAGGATATGAACAGACATTTCTCAAAAGAAGACATTCATACAGCCAACAGACACATGAAAAAATGCTCATCATCACTCGCCATCAGAGAAATGCAAATCAAAACCACAATGAGATACCATCTCACACCAGTTAGAATGGCAATCATTAAGAAGTCAGGAAGCAACAGTTGTTGGAGAGGATGTGGAGAAATAGGAACACTTTTACACTGTTGGTGGGATTGTAAACTAGTTCAACCATTATGGAAAACAGTATGGCAATTCCTCAAGGATCTAGAACTAGATGTACCATATGACCCAGCCATCCCACTACTGGGTATATACCCAAAGGATTATAAATTATTCTACTACAAAGACACATGCACACGTATGTTTATTGTGGCACTATTCACAATAGCAAAGACTTAGAATCAACCCAAATGTCCATCTGTGACAGACTGGATTAAGAAAATGTGGCACATATACACCATGGAATACTATGCAGCCATAAAAAAGGATGAGTTTGCGTCCTTTGTAGGGACATGGATGCAGCTGGAAACCATCATTCTTAGCAAACTATCACAAGAAGAGAAAACCAAACACCGCATGTTCTCACTCATAGGTGGGAACTGAACAATGAGATCACTTGGACTCGGGAAGGTGAACATCACACACTGGGGCCTATCATGGGGAAGGGGGAGGGGGGAGGGATTGCATTGGGAGTTATACCTGATATAAATGATGAATTGATGGGTGCTGACGAGTTGATGGGTGCAGCACACCAACATGGCACAAGTATACATATGTAACAAACCTGCACGTTATGCACATGTACCCTAGAACTTAAAGTATAATAAAAAATAAAAAAAAAAAGAAAGTTAAAAAAAAAAAAGTAGTACAGCTTCACTCCTGGATAACAGACTGGTGGGGAATCTGCTAGGAATTTTCACTGAGAAAATCCCTGTGTCAGAACCAGAATATGGCTTTGGACAGTGAATCTAACCTTGCGTTAAGACTGAAATAATCAGATAATCGGGAGAAGGCCCACGTTGCTTACACTGTAAGATAGACAGATGATTATGGATGGATGGATGGATGGATGGATGGATGGATGGATGGATGGATGGATAGATAGGTAGATAGATAGATGATAGATAGATGGGTAGATGGATGGAGGTAGTTAGAATTTAGAATAAACATGACAAGGAGATTGAAAATTATATGTCTCAGGAAAACAAACAAAATGACTTATCTTTCTTCTCTCTTTGGTCTTTCTTGCTCCCTCACTTCTCCTATCTCTTATGTTCTTTTCCCAGTTAATCTTGATAAAGCAAACTTTCCAAGAAATTTTTTTTCCTACTAAGTTTTACATCTATGCCTGGTGAGTTAGTAAGTAGGTCACTTCCACCAATTCTGTTTTTGATTCAATTGAAAGCGCAGTCTCACTTTCAGTTTTAGAATATAATAAAGCCCAGATTTCAGAAAGCACATCACAGTACTGCTAAGATTTTAGAGGCCAAATATACCACGCTTTCCTGTAGCATCTTCTTTCTCCAGAACTCTAACCTACTCACTTCTTTGCCTCCTCAGGACACCTGTGCCTTGAACTACCTCCTTTTCCTTTAGTTCATCAACTTTCTCCACCCAGGATCTCCTTCTTTCCTTTTAGCATGGATCCCAGTGTCAGTAGCACTGATTCCACTCCCACAAGCCATGATATCTTCTCGGTCTTCAGACATCAACCTTCAAGCCTCTCCCTCCCATCATCATTCATCTGTAGCTTTTCTTCCCTCCAAGACTATGGAGCACAATGGGAGAGATCTCTGGATTCCAGTTTTAGCTGGATAGTCTGTGCCATTCTGCAGATCTTTCTTTTGTTTGTTTTACATCGTTTCCTTCTTATTTCCCTAAGCAACTACTGCAAACCTATATCACTTTCCTCAAGCCCACATTCTATATCTGCATTCTTTGGTTCACTGAACAAGAGAGGGCATCATCTCTTAGTTTCCAGAGCAAAATAGAGAATCTGGATGATTCCCGTCAACTCCAACACTTCACACTTAGATCCTTCTGCTTTCTCCCTGCTTTTGTTTATGTTAAATGTGTGTGTGTTGTGTGTGTGTGCATGCACACATGTAATACCTATTTTTTGGAATTTATCAGAATATTTGAAAATATATGCAAAGAATATGTTTCTCATTATAAGTTACGATAATTTTTAGAGCTAACTTCAGAATTATCTTTATTAGGGCTCAAGGCTATACAAGCAATGAACACTAAAATTTTGTGTACTGTTTGATTTTGTGTAAAATATATATGCTTCCTCACTTCCTTTCAGAGAAAATACTAAGGTACTGTGGGCTTTCATAATGTAATCCATTGTTTATTATGCACTTTGCTCTACATATTTTATTTACAGACTTGGATTCAAAGATATTTAGGAGATACATAGAAGGACTTCATCCAGTCTGTGGACCACCTGAATCTGTGGGTATGTTACCTCTCTCTCTCTCTCTCAACAGGGTCTTACTCTGTTGCCTAAGCTTTGGTGCAGTGGCACAATCATGGCTCATTTTAGCCTTGACCTCTTGGGTTTAAGTTATCCCCCCACCTCAGCCTCCCAAGTAGCTGGGACCACAGGCACCCACCACCACATATGGCTAGTTTTTTTATTTTCTTTTCTCATTTATTTATTTATTTATTTATTTATTTATTTATTTATTTATTTATTTTTTTTGTAGAGATGTAGTCTCACTATGTTGTCCAGGGTAGTCTCAAACTCCTGGGCTCAAGCAATCCTCCCACCTTAGCCTTCCAAAATGCTAGGGTTACAGATATGAGCCACCGTGCCTGGCCTGTATGTGACTTTTTTAAAGAAAATTTATTGAAGTTTAACTTTTATAAATTAAAGTGAGGTTTAACCAATAAAAGTACCTCTGTAATTACAACTACTCTCAGCATATAGAGCATGTTCAACACTCAAGATAGTTTTTTGTATTTCTTTGTAGTAGTCTCAATGGTAGTCTCTGGTAAACATTGTATCTATGTTCCATCATTATAGCTTAGTTTTGCTAAGTTGCATATAAGTAAAATCATATGTATTTTTTAATTTCTAGTTTCTTTTACTAGAGATAATGTTTTTGAAGTTTATTTGTATTGCCATACCAGCAGTTCCTTTCTTTTTATTGTTGAGTAGTATTCTCCTGTACAGATATATGTATTTGTGACTTTCTCTAGAGAGAATGCTTATGAGTTTTCATCAGATCCTTAGAAAGATATGCTGTTCCAAAGTATAGTAATCCATGCTTTAAATATAGCTTAAGATCCCCTTCCCTGTTTCATCTTTAGGGAAAGACTTGCTATGGATAAGTAATAAAATAATGCCATCTGTGAAATGAAGGTAGTTCATTGTACTAGGTACTAGAGTTTTAATTGACAAAAATAGCTTGTAAACACTTGAATATCTGTTTGTCTCATAGTCCTTTTTCTATCATATATCTATCTTGGGATGCAGAGTTTCATTTGGAAGGCCATTCTCTTCTCCAAACTTTGAAAGGTCAATTAAAATCCAAGTAAGGCCAAGAGCCAGGTTCATAGAGTGAAGCAAGCTTCTTAAGCCTGTCCTTATTAAGCTATTTGGATAAATGGTGAAAATCATTATTGGGAGATCACATTGTTTCCCAGGTTAGCACATTAACAAAGGATATATACAAGAAATTTAAGGCCAACAGCCTAATTTTCAATTAAGAATATATCAGGCAAGAATATTCTTTGCAATAAATACATCTCTTGAAAAGTTAATGAGAGTACTGTTACCTATCAATTATCGGGGAATTAACCCTTTGAGAGGATTTAGCAATCTTATCATGAGTAAGGCCATATATTGAGAAAACTAAAGCAACAAAGATGCAGATACTCTGAGCTCATCAAGTCAACTGTCTTCTTTATAACCAATAAAAAATTGAATTGTCTTATCCACGTAAAAGATATGTAAAACGTAATTGTCAAATCAAAAGTAGCACTTTAAAATTTCCAATGTTTAAATATTTTTGTTTCCCCTGTCAGCACCATGCTTGAACATTAAACCTAATGGAAATTGCCTGAAACTCTGAAAGGCAGCCTGGATTTTTATATTTATTTATTTATTTTTTGTTTATTTATTTATTTGTTTATTTATTGAGATGGAGTGTTGCTCTGTCGCCCAGGCTGGAGTGCAGTGGCAGAATCTCGGCTCACTGCAAGCTCCATTGCCAGGGTTCACGCCGTTCTCCTGCTTCAGCCTCCTGAGTAGCTGGGACTACAGGCATCCGCCACCATGCCCGGCTAATATTTTTTTTGTATTTTTTAGTAGAGACGGGGTTTCACCGTGTTAGCCAGGATGGTCTTGATCTCCTGACCTCGTGATCCGCCCGCCTTGGCCTCCAAAAGTGCTGGGATTACAGGCGTGAGCCACCGCACCAGGCAGATTTTTTTTTAAATTAACTCTTGTAATAAGGAATGATTCCAATGGTGTTGTAGAATTTTTTCTTGAGGCATGTTTATCTTTTTTCTATGTGTGCTTTATTTTTATTAGACAACATTTGCTCTGTACTAGTTTAGTTTATCCCACATTTTTTGTAATGCTACTTCTGATATTGACACGTTTGTTGATCAAAATTTCAGTTTTCTACTCTAAATTGGCTAATCTAGATTTAAAGGTAAAATGGAGCTCTCACTATCCAGTGCCTGTAGCTACTAAAGATATAGTTGTACAAAGCATAAAGCATGACATATTTAGATCTTTCCTAAACAACTTCTGCAGTATAATGAAATGATGTGATGCAACTTTGACAATATCAACTGTGAATGTTATTAGATATCAGAAGTATAGTATCTGATACTGTTTCCCTGGTTGTTTAATGATAATGTCCTCCTGTCTCTTTAAAAGAACACATTATTTTCCACCATGCAAAGAATATTCTAATTGCAGTTGCTGTTTTACATAGTTTTCAGGATATTATAATTTTTAAATTCCACTAAGAGTAATGATATTAATAACAAATATTTAAATAATATGTATACCAATTTCATTTAATAAGACTATTTGTTAAAGAACTACATTAATATCAAATATTGAGCTCAAATATTAAATTATATATTGAAATTTAGAAATGTGTCCTGTTTTTCTTAATTTTAGTTCATGAAGCATTTTTATTCAAACAAATTAAACTAAGCTGTTCCCCAGAATATTCAAATGATCTTTCAATAATGAAATCAGTGAATTTTGCCTCCAAACAATAATTCCTTCATTTGGTTTGTCTCTACACCATTCTTTTTATTCAGTCATAAGAGTCTATACATTATGTTTTTTAATAACTAACATTATTATCATCATCACCTTTTCCTGATTTAAATGGTTAAGAAATGATTCTTAAATATATAACGGGTTGTTAAAAAGAAAACATTTTTCTAGTTTCTCAATTTAGATGAGAATGTAAACCTGGGGACAACAGGTGACAAGTTTCACTCAAATTTCAAATAGAGGTCTTGCTGAAGGAAGGAAAATTTAGCTCATTCCCAGCCCTAATGGTACAAAGGGGAAAGCAGGAGACCAATTTTCAGAGAGGATTGATGGAGAATTATCTGAAGAAAGCTGTGTGTATTCTGTGCTACTTCCACCCATCTGGACCTTTACCGTTTCAAGTCAACTGACTTCATGACAACTACTCAGTCATTATATGTGCCTTTTGGTCTTGAAATAGCCCAGGGACTTGTATCTAGTGCCCTTCAGTGAAAATTTGAAGGTAAGAAGATAGTAGTGTCTGTCTCTGCTGTTAGAACTGAGATCAACATGAACCTCTGGAGTTTGGCTAGGTTATGTATGTACACAATAAGGAGCTGGGTTGGAGAGTTATTTTACAGGGAACTTGGCCAAGAGCTCTGAAGTCCCAGGCAAGGGTAGCTCCAACAATAAGAGCCCCTTTTATCCATTGGATATCTCACTGGATGCACGATTTGAAGAGGGAATCAAACAACACACCATCATCTGTTAGGGGACAGTGCAATGTTAAGTCATTCATCTTCAAAATACCAACAAAAGTATGCTGTATATTTTGAGGAAACATTAAACTCTGCCAGAAAGGGATTCCAGAAGCTGTACTAAGATATCACCGGCTTTAACATTTGTATTTACTATCTACGTAACTTTCTACACTGTCATCCACCAAATGTTGGTCAGGCCTACCTGAGCTTTTATGAGAAGGGAAGAAAAAAGTATTAAATTAAATAAGAAATACAATTATAAAAACTATTTTCAAAAGAAAAAGAAACTTTTTAATATTCAAAAGTGAATTTAAAAGGTTCTAGAATTTTCATGAAATAGTGCCTTAGTGTAGGAAAGGGAGATCTGACAGCATATTCTAAAGCCACTGATATAAAGAAATAAAACCACGTTCTGGATTACAGCCTGCCAAGTCCAATCCATTAAATAATTTCATCATGAATAGAATAAGCCCAGTAAAAAAGTTCTGATGAAGTCTACGTTAAATAATAAGCAGCCCAAACCCAAAGGTGTTCTACCTGTTATAGGACAATGCTGTAATTCAAAGTCTTCAAGCTATCTGACTTAGAGAAGAATATTAAACAAAGCAAGTTAAAAGCATACCTATCCAGAGGTGAGCAGAGACATAAACTGTACAGCTGAAGGCATGAAGGAAAGGTATACAAATATAAACTTGTTAATACTGTGCAGTCAATTTTGAAAAAGGGCCGGAAAGTCTTCTGAAGAAAGAGTAAGAGTATCTGTTCATTCTCATCATCTTTTACTCCTTTATCTCTGCAGACAAGACCCCGAGGAAGGTGGTATTAAGAGGCTTAAAATTACTTTTAAGTGTGGGACTTGAGAGCCACCTGAAAAAGAGTAGAAAATCTCATCAACTCAATCATAAGGGTTTATATTAGTCCTAGTGCTGAAAACTGAGGCCAGTACAATTGGACCAGGATTGTAGCAGTTGTGAGTTGTACAGTTGATTTTCAAAGATCTGTTTCTACATCTGATACATATGATTTCTACTTATCTTTCACTGTACTTTTAGTTATTTCTACTACCCAGAAAGTACTTTAACAACGATTTTTTATTTTTTTTTCATATACTGCCTTTCTCTATATGTTCCTGTTTTATCAGAAAATACAAAGTTCACAATGTACCCTTGTTCAGTTTAATACTACTGTTCTTCTCATTTATTATAGTTGGTATCTTCTAACTGTGGGATTCCAATTCCTCAGTTGTGGTTCTTGGCTCCTTGGCAGTATTACATGTCTTTGAATTTTTGCATGAATTTTTGAATAGTTACTAATGCCTTCTCTGTTCCTTTTAAATTCCATGTATCATTGTGAATCAAGGTAGAGATGCCATTTTTCTTTGGCATATCTGTTGGATTTTATGTGCATATAATCCTTTATAGAAGTTCCTCTCTATACTGTTTCACAAAGTGAGCACATCTATATGGTATCTCTACTAGCCTGCACAGAAGTCATTTACTCAACATTTTGTTAGGAGAGATTAAAGGCAAACAACAACAACAACAACAACAAAAAAAAAGTAATATGCACACAAATTACGTAAAAAATGAAAACACATATATATAAAAATACAAACACACACACATGAAGAATAAACACCTGTTTTTATTTATTTATTTATTTTTATTTTTTATTTTTTTAATTATACTTTAAGCTCTAGGGTACATGTGCAGAACGTGCAGGTTTGTTACATATGTATACATGTACCATGTTGGTGTGCTGCACCCATCAACTCGTCAGCACCCATTAACTCGTCATTTACATCAGGTATAACTCCCAATGCCATTCCCTCCGCCCCCGCTCCCCACTCCCCACAATAGGCCCCGGTGTGTGATGTTCCCTTTCCGTATCCAAGTGATCTCATTGTTCAGTTCCCACCTATGAGTGAGAACATGCGGTGTTTGGTTTTCTGTTCTTGCGATAGTTTGCTGAGAATGATGGGTTCTAGCTGCATCCATATCCCTACAAAGGACACAAACTCATCCTTTTTTATGGCTGCATAGTATTCCATGGTGTATATGTGCCACATTTTCTTAATCCAGTCTGTCACTGATGGACATTTGGGTTGATTCCAAGTCTTTGCTATTATGAATAGTGCCGCAATAAACATACGTGTGCATTTGTCTTTATAGCAGCATGATTTATAATCCTTTGGGCATATACACAGTAATGGGATGGCTGGGTCATATGGTATTTCTAGTTCTAGATCCTTGACTAATTGCCATACTGTTTTCCACAATGATTGAACTAGTTAACAATCCCACCAACAGTGTAAACATCTGTTTTTAAATTCCTAAATATATTACTACAGATGCATTTTATAAACATTCTAATATATTAGCACTTTTTTAAATGTTATTTTAAAATTACTTAAATTTATTGAAGTTATTAGTAAAGTGACATAAGATAGGAAGATGATAATTAAACGAGAATGCTTAAATTGTGGGTTTACTTCTTCCCTTGGATGCTGTTACTCATTTTCCTACTTTTCTTTAGACTTTCTGGTCACTCCTTTTCCGTTTCATTTTTAAGAATCATGGTTATACAAAAGTGAAGCTCTTCCTGCTCAGTCCCCTGTCTTTTCACTGTTTATTCTTTTCCTGCATGTGTAATCTCATTTACTAGCAGGCCTTCAATAAAAAACTATGCTCAGATAATTAGCATTTATATCTTTAGTTCAGATGTTTCCTCTAAACTCCAGACCCGTATGTCTAACTACTCATCTCAAAAAAAAAAAAAAAAAAAAAAAATCAACTTCACTTTAATATATTCTGCTACAACATGTGGTTCTTTAGTGAGAACTGACTCATGCAAAATTGCCATATGGGAAGTAATGTAAGTTTTAATGTGAAACTCATGTTAGGTCATATGTGATGTTTCCCAGCATGATATGCATTGAAGTAATCAGTAACAAGCTATTTCACGATGAAAAAGAAAATCTTAGTAACATATGAATATCTTCAGGAAAAGCTGAAAATTCTACAAAAATGCAAGGAATGGCTGGCTTGGTAGCTTTAAGAATCACTAAACTTCTCACAGCATTAACCTGTCAGTGGAGCAGTGAATGCAGATTAAGCTAGCTTTAAAAATCACCCAAGGTCAGCAGCTTGTAAGAAATGGCAAAAGGAGTAGAACAGATTTTGCCAGACTTCTTTCCGAAGTACTTTCAAACAAACTAGGAAACAGTTTTGGAAAAACCAAGACAGTAGATAATTTTATTAAATCACTGAGCACAAACTTAATTGCTGAAATAATTCAAAATAGAATGACATAAAATATTTTGAGTTATAGTAGGGAGATGAGTTAGAATATTAAAGATAGGTAATATTCGTAAGAGTAGGCCCAAAGGAAAAAGCAAATGTAAGGTATGATAGTAAAGACTATGTGGTAGTTAATAAAAACAACTGCGTAGGTAAAAAATATGACTATATTTTGAAGCTTTCTAGAGATAATTAAAGACATTTATACTTGACATTAGAAAAACATAAACACAATGAAATTTCAGATAAATCACAGCATTTATTATATGATGCTCTTATTATCACAGACATGCTTTAATTTCAGTTAGCCCAAAACTTATTTTTTTCTTGCCTAATTTTATTTAGGCTTCAGATAATCACCTTCACTTTTGAATTAAGTTTAGCTATATATATATCTATATCGATATATCTAAATATATATCTGTATAGCTATATATATAGCTATATAGATATCTATAGCTATATATAGCTAAATATATAGCCATAGAGATTTCTATATCTATATATAGCTAAATATATAGCTATATAGATATCTATATCTATATATTTAAATAGATATAGATATATTAATATATTGATATAGCTATATATAGCTATAGCTATATATCTTTAGCTATATCTATAAGCTATATGTTTATATAGCTAATAGATATAGATATAGATATATATCTTTAGCTATATAGATATCTATATCTATATAGCTATATGTTCATATAGCTATACAGATATATATTTCTACCTGTTCCTTTATACTCTACTAGGAGCTTTATTAAATAAATTAATGGATAGTTTCCCCCTTGTGACCTTCAGTTCATGTCATACAAGTGAATTTACAGTGTGATTGACATTTGGAAAATAAGCAGAAAATTTTTATTGATAAATGAATAAATTAATGTTTCAGAAAAACCACAGAAATGAAGAGTAAATGACTATTAATCCCCCGTTCTGAAGTATCTGTCCTGTTTACAGAAACACACACACACACACACAAAACAGATATTCTAGGTTAGGGTTGGATGTTTTATAACCTGTGTGACTACAGAAACCATAATGCCAACAAGACTTCAAAGCTTTTTACAAAAATATTTTAGGAATAGTACATATTTAGTGCTACAGGAGGGTTTATAGCATGGTGATATGATTCGCAAAAAGAAAAATGGGATCATAGTCCTGCATTGGCTCTTAAATAGCTTTGTTTCCACCACTCGGTGGACATATTGTTTTCCTCTGTACATTTCTTCCAACAAAACCCAGGTTCTCCTGGGATAAATCTGTTTTAATTTTTGTTATACCCTGTTGGTCACTAGACTACATCATATAACAATGTTACTCATTATGATATCAGAATATAATTATGGCACTATATCACAGATATTTCTATGGCATAATAATATTGGGGCCCCCTTCCAAATTTTAAAGGTCAGTGAATTAAAAATTGTCTGTTTTGACCCTAATGATACCACAGGTATTCAAACGCTCTCAACCCATTTATGCCTAGTGTTCCATTATTGGAACACTACATATGTGGGAGTTATTTATATCCTACTGCTCAAGGCCATTGCCAAGATCTGATTGCAAAAATTAAAAAAAAAAAAAAAAATTGCTACCTCAGGCATAAGTGGGTTAAATTCCTTGGTGAGAAAGTACAAGCTTTAGAAGAAAGGAGTGTATGTCAGCATAGGAGTCATTGGGCAATACAAATAGTTTATTTTTTTAATTTTAGTAATCAAATTCTCTTGAAATTTTAACAAAACTTGTTAATCTTAGAAAATATACAAAAAGTTAACTGCTTTTATCTGAAACAGAAAGTAGAGTAAGTCTTTATACATTTAATTTTACATATAGATATATTTTTATTCTCTAAAAAGTGATTACAACAAATATTACCTAGGAATAATTTTGAGCCAAAAAAATGTACATGAAATATATTTAGAAAAGTTTAAGGCTGGGCGCGGTGGCTCAAGTCTGTAATCCCAGCACTTTGGAAGGCCGAGACAGGCGGATCACGAGGTCAGGAGTTCGAGACCGTCCTGGCTAACACGGTGAAACCCCGTCTCTACTAAAAAATACAAAAAGCTAGCCGGGCAAGGTGGCTGGCGCCTGTAGTCCCAGCTACTCGGGAGGCTGAGGCAGGAGAATGGGGTAAACCCGGGAGGCGGAGCTTGCAGAGAGCTGAGATCTGGCCACTGCACTCCAGCCCGGGCGACAGCGAGACTCGGTCTCAAAAAAAAAAAAAAAAAAAAAAAAAAAAACACCGAAAAGTTTAAAATAAAACTGAGAGTTCTCAAAGGAATTTAAACAACACATAAAATGATATTACATAATACTAAAAAAAAAAGTACTGCATCCATCCTGAATAATCCTCTCCTCTCCTTTCCTCTCCTCTCCTCTCCTTTCCTCTCCTCTCAGCTCCTCTCCTCTCTTTGCCTTTGTGTTCTCTCTCTCTCTCTCTCTCTCTCTCTCTCTCTCTCTCTCTCTCTTCTAGTGGTAAATCTACTTAGATAAACCAACACACCTGGGCATCTTAGTGAAGATGGACATAAACTGCTTAGATAATTCATGAATAACTAAGTTATCTAGAAATATAAAATTTTACACACATAATACATTGGTTAATTAATAAATATTTTAGCCACTAATTTGAGGGTCTCTTTGAAATGAGGAAAGAGAGGAATATTCTACAATGTTCCTTTTCTCCCCCTTCTCAAAGTATCTGTTTGCTACATTCATTTTTTCTATTACTCTCAACACATAATTTTTTTATGGAATATTGTTAACGTATTTGTAGTCCTGGGTTCTTAGGGAAAATTATCACTTACATAGTTCTCTTACTAAACAAAACATTTTCATTGATTTCCATCAGGGAGCCCAGGCATGTGCTTTCTGTGCACTTTTCCAAGCCTTACATTAACACCTACAAGTAATTCCTATACAAGATCACCCACAGAATGCCTACATATCACTTAGGGAGTTGCATTAATTATGAAATTCCAGTTATCTCTTTTATCCTCAATTTTTCCTTCATCATATTGCATATCTATTGCTCACACATATTCTTAATACAGTTTACTCCTTTTATAAATAGCGATCTTTTCCTAAACTATCAAATATACTTCTAACCACATCATTTTTTTTTTCCATTTTACTTTTAATTTTGCATGTGTTTCCTTGAAATAAATGAGAAAAAACATTAAATACCATTTTCAGTTTTTGGTATTTTAGCTAATAAAATTTTTGTGGGTAAGTATACATATAAAAGGTAGTCTCACTGTTACTAACCTTTGCTAGGTTTTTCTTCAGCACAGCAACTAGACCTGTTACCCCCTGCAGTGACCAGTTCCTTTCTTGAAACATCGAGTAGGAGCTTAATAAATAGAGCTGGTTGTTTTGCTAACTTGCCTTTTTCAATTTTAATTGATTACTTTTATAAATTTTGGAGGCCCATCACATGTTTTAAAAATTAAAAAAAAAAAGCATATTAAAAGGTCAAAAGGAGAAACCTATGGAAGAATAAGAGAGAAAAAAAATGGGAAGAAGAAAGTGTGTAATTAATCAAAATCTTTTAGAATGGGACAGATGGAAAATCTGCCATTGACCTAGTTTTCTCACTTGTATTTTTTCTTCAATTGAATCTATTATCATCCTGCTTTCCAAAGAAGAATGGTAGTGCTTTAATTAACGTATACATAGTTATCATCTTCAAAATCTCAATAGCTTTTTCTGTCTCTTCTTCTAGTCATATGTTTATTTCTCATTGTTATTTAATTAATTTCCATACATTGAATTGACAAATATGGTAGTCTACATCGAATTGCAACCCTTGAATAATATTTAAGAACCTCATAAACAAAGTTCCAAATAGGTACTAAACAAATTTAGCTCATATTCTTGCCTTCTGGTTCTATATTCTTACATAGTTCTTAACATTCCTGCCTGAGTACTGGATTGCTTCCAAGTCATGTGAAAAACACAGGAAACCAAAACTTCTAATCCGTACATAAAGTTAAATATAATGAAAATGGCATGTCTGCAATCTTCTTAATATTGATTTTAAGATCAAGTCATTTAAACTGCTGTTTTGTTGATAATTTTCATAGCAACATATTTTAAATATATTCTAGAGTTCGTAGGATGATTCCATACAAGGTTTATATTTAAAAACAATATTTTTATGAACATTAAATTTTAAAATTAAATAAACACATATATTGTATTTTGATTACCCTTAATTTGGGTTTTTGTTGTTGTTGTTGTTGAATTGGGATCTTTCAAAGTTACTTTGATTTACTGCTAAACGAAATGAAACAAAGATTAAAATCTAATCATGAAGGGTTATGTGGAAATACAATGATTTGGAAATCTTATTGGATCAATTGCTCAGTGTATGCTATGTAATATTGCTCAATATTAAATCAGAAAAACTGATAAAATGCTGAAGAAAATGGCTGTATCTATAGTACAATTTAATTTATTTAGTCATCAGTAACTAGTATTTTCAAGTTCTTATTGGTGTTACCTAATACTACATAATAAGCACCCCCAAATTTAAGACAATAACAATGTAATTGGCTCATGATTCTGAGTGTTGGCAATTGACTACGGTTTTGCTGGGAAGTTCAGCAACTTTCACCTGTGCTCACTCTTAGATTTGCAGTCACAACCTCTGTCCTGGCCTTCAAAATCTCAATAATGTGAGATACTCCACATTCTGAATCTCTCCTTTACTGCAGTAGGTTAATAAACTTGGCTTTAACAAGTTATTCTGATAGGTAGAATTTTTTTCATGACTCATTCATTCAATATCTCACATATCTTTAGGTATTTTTGCTTTATTTCTTGTTTTTATTTTTCTTATTTTAATCAGGTCTCTGAAAAATAACTCCTCTATCAAAAATTGCTGTCCTCTTTACTATTGCAGTGGCCTTTTTTTTTTTTTTTATACAGTACTATCACCACTCACAGTGTGCATGTGTACACATATTTTTTACTGTTGTTGTTTATTTTATTGTCTAAAATATATGTCCACTAGATCACAAAATTTTACTTTTGGTCATTGCTCTATGTCCAGCAGCTAAATTAGTAGTTGATACAAAAAAGATATCTCATAAATTATGCTTGGTAAGCTTAAACTAATTAATGAATTGACATGTATACCAATCAAATTATCATTTCATTTACTAGATTATTTCTTTATTTGGTAATATTTGCATTACCTGATAAATTTTGTTTTGAAAAACTCAGATGCCTGTGATCTTTTTGCTTCAAATTATTTTTAAAAATACAGTTTCATAAGCTATCAATTTTTAAGATGTTATACATTTTATTATCAATTTTTTTAATCAATTGAATTTTATGGCAAAATGTTCATTGTTTCAAATAATTTATTTAGCTACCAGAATGAGTATAGTGTAATAATTGACATTGCAGTTTAAGCATAAAGAGAAAAGTGACCTTAACTTCCAAATTTGCTATAAAAATTACAGAGGATGGTTATAAAACTTTTCTTCATCAGAGAAATACTATAGGGATTCTGAAAATTAAAATAAGTAAAAATTCATTTTTCATTACAGAAATATATTTGATCTAAATTATTAATATTATTTTCCTTCTTTATATTTTTACTTTTTGTCTTTAGACAAAGCCCAAGTTAGTCTGATTAGTTTGGAAATACAATGTAGCATATTTGATTCCTTTTATATAAAAATATTTTGTATAAATTCTATTTGTGCACAATATCAATGAGCACTTCACTGTAGAACATAAATACAAAAAAAGCAAAATGTTTTCCATATGATGTATATAGTTCAAGCTATGACAGTCAGTATAAATAAATTTAACTGAGTAAACAACAAAATTAAGTCTATACCCTAAGAAATTTTTCAAATAAGACAGATTTCTAAAAGAAATGGCATCATTTTAATATTACTGTTCTCATATGAACTTCTTTTCAATGTTTATAAAAATTACCCAATAGTCTTTCTGTGTTTCAGAATGTGTAAGTTGTATATACTTATAAAATTTATCAATTTTTAATATAAAATTAAACATAAGTTTGGGTGTTTCCATGTTTTGAAGACATATGTTTTATGTGTATAATTTAATGCATTATTTTTTCCATATTAACATTCCTTTGAGTTCTCAGTATAAAAAGAGCTTTAAAAAATAGGCTGTGAATTTCATGAGATAAAGACAGCAGATTTAGTTTTTGTGGGGGTTGTTGTTTTCCTAACCTTAAAACAAGCAGACAGGTGCAACATATAAATGACTTAAGAACAGAGGTACAAAGTATATTCATGACAGAATGATAAAAGTCCACTAAACCTAGCTTGACCTGCAAATAGTTCTTTTGAAATACTTTACTCACAATCATAGTAGTTGTAAGAAATTGTCTTACAGTATCTAAGAATTGACAACTAATCAGATTCACATTTGAAACTTTTAATAAAAATTTATGAAGTACGTGGGATTTGGATAAAAGAAAGCTGAACTGAAAGCTAAGAGCCATGTCTATGCATAAACTATTAGTCATCAGTAGAGTCAAGTCTGTAAAGAAAAGTTGCAGCACAGTTTAAAAAATTATTTGACTAAGAAGAAAGAAGCATATGTACAGAGAAGGGAAGAAAATATTTTATGGAACCTTCGCACATCCAACCACAATGCTCCTGTGAGACCTCAATGGTCTTGATGCCTGTGAGCTTGCTACATCCCTAACGATTCTCATTTTATTGAGAGAGTTTGGATAGATTTTGTTTTTTGAAGCTAGAAGAAATATGAAAATAAAATGTTCACCAAAGGTCTCCACCAAACTATTTCTCTGCACATGCTTTGGAACCCTATAGGGCACTTTTGTAGCAAGAGCAGTGTAAAAACTGAGTGTCTATAGAGAAAATATCGGTTCATGAGGGGATAAAGAACTTATGAAAATATTTCAAAAAGATGACAAAAATGGTAAATATACCTAACTATTGGTATTACTACCTCCCTATCTCTGTTGTATCCTCCCTTCCCTCTTCAGTTTACGCTGTCTGAAATCCAGACTCAGACATTAATTTGAATTAGGAGTCATCATTTTAATGTGTCTAGAAATATTAACTGAGTTGTAACACAGTAAATTGTCCTTCAGCATCCATTCTCACCTTTCGTTAAAGCTGGAACATAGACATGCTAGAAAACATAGTTTCTTTTCAGCTAGGGATGGACGTGGATCCAAGTTCCAACTAGTGACATGTAATCTAAAGGAATGTGTGCAAATTCTGAGCCATATGCTTTAACAGGGAAAATGCCTGTGCTTAACCCAGAATAAGAAGGTGGTACCAGTGAGCCAGCCTCAAGTATGTGAACATGGAAAACATTTAGAGGTCTGTAGAGTGACAATATAGAATAAACCAGATTCCTAGGTGAGCTCGTGAATAATTAATGTGGAGCCTTTCACCTCTAAAGCACTGGATGGAAGAGAAATAATCATCTTTCTTGAGCCACCATATTCTGGGCTGCCTCTTAAAAATCAAGCAACTTCGTTCTTTGTTTTAATTATTTTCTCACTGAGTACAATTTTATATTTGCCAAATTTAAAAAATGAATTTAACTGAAGTCATTTATATCACCAAGTATTTCCAGTTTTCAGACAGATCTCATCTCCCACCTAGAAATATGTTATGGAAGCCACATGCTATCCACAGTTTTTGGATACATTTTAGCTTATAATTTAATCAAACTTGATAAGTGTACAGAATTTAAATGAGTCTATATATTGTATTGTATTGTATTGTATTGTATTGTATTGTATTGTATTGTATTTTTTGAGACAGGGTCTCACTCTGTCACCCAGGCTTCAGTGCAGTGGCACAGTCACGGCTCACTATAGCCTCCACCTCCTAGGTTCAAAGGATCTCCCAACCTCAACCTCTGAGATAGCTGGGACTACAGGCATATGCCACCATGCCTGGATAATTTTTAAATATTTTTTGTAGGGACGGGATTTTGCCACATTGCCCAGGCTGGTCTCGAAATCCTGGGCTCAAGCGATCTGCCCACCTTGGCCTCCCAAACTGCTGGGATAACAGATGTGAGACACTGCACTCAGCCATAAAAACATATTTTAAAAGTGAACAATATGATAATCATTATTTAAGATTTATGTCACGGCAATAAAATTAACAATAATTGAAAACATTGATATAACACATAAACCTCACAAGCAAAGTGGTAGATTCAAATTTAACTGTCTGACTCCAGAAGCCATCCTTTTAATTAATACCCTCTGTTCTGTCTCACTTTACTAGGCTGCTTTGCAGCAACTTAGGTCTCTCTATACCTCTCTATACCTACAAATACAGTAGTCCCCCTTATCCTCAGGGAATGTTTCAAGACCTCTAGTGGATGCATGAAACTGTATGTAATAGCTAATGCTCTATATAAAGTTGGCTTTTGTGTCCATGAGTTCCATATCCATGAATTCAGGCAACCATGGACTAAAACTATTTGAAAAAAAAAGGTAATAAAACAATAAAATAATACAAATTTTAAAATAATAGTTATTTACATAACATTATATTAGGTTTATAAGTAATTTAGAGATGATTTAAAGTACATGGGAGGATGTGTGTAGGTTATATGCAATACTATGTCATTTTGTATAAGGGACTTGAGCATCTGCAGGTTTTGGTATTGTGGAGAATCCTGGACATGGGATGGGAATGACTATGCTGTGGTTTTTCTCTATGCATACTATAATATTTAATTCATAAATTAGACACAGTAAGAAATTAATGACAACTAATAATAAAATAGAAATATAGCAATATACTGTAAAAAAGTTATGTGGATGCAGTCTGTCTCTCTTTCTCTTTTTGTCTAAGAATATCTTACTGTACTGTACTCATCTTACTTGTTATAATGTGAGATGATATAACACATACACAATGAGTTGAAATGAGGTTCATGATGCAGGTATTGTAATGTTAGGCAATTACTGATCTTCTGAAACTATGTCAGAAGGGAGATCATCGGCTCTGGGTGATCCAGGATCATCTGGCCATAATGATGTCTATGGTGGATGTCAGAAGCAGATGATGTTGAGGCCTAGAGGGTGGGTAGTACAAACAAGTGTATAAAGTAGGCAAAGGGATTATTCATATCCTGGTGATATAAAGCAGGATGGAGTGAGATTTTATCACACTACTCAGCATGGCTTGTAATTTAAAATTACGAATTGTTTATTTTTAGAATTTTTAATTTAATATTTTTGGACTGCATTGACCACAGGTTATTGACACTGTGGAAAGCAAAACTTCAAAAAAGGAGGAACACTGTACCCTGTGAACTAGGCTGAGGAAGTCTAATAACATGTCCAATGTCACACAATTTATATCACATTTTCAGAATTCCAAAACTGTTGTTACTTTTATATATTCCAATGTTCTATGGCATTTGAATTGCAAACAAATAGTACAGACAATAAGTAGAATCACATTCAAGGAAGAAGAACATTTCCTCAAATAAATGGTCATATAAGGACTGAGATTAAAGAAAACTATAGAAATGTCTAGAGTAACCAAGTCAAGAGGCTTGCTTTTTTTTTCTTTCAAGCAATAAATCTCTCTGTGTGATTCATTTTAGTGTTTGAGTATGTGGATATTCAAAAGAGATAGGGTGTGACATACTTTGACTTTTAATTGGTTCTCTATTATTCTTTCTGCTTCATATTTTCATATTGTCTCCTATAAAGTGGAGATAATAACATGGATTTGACATTGATTACCACTTTAGATTATGAAATGTTCCAAATATCAAATATGGTATAAGTATTAAAACGTACATAAAAAGAATCTCTTTTTTCATATATATAAAAATCTTGTAAGTCAATTTCTGCATTTAACATAGTATTTACAAATTTCTTAGTAAAGACCTACCCTTTCCTCACAAAGGTGACTAGGAAAAAATGTGTATATATATATATATATAATGTATATATATTTATTTGTATATTTATTTACTTGTATATATAAATTATATATGCATGTAATCTATATATAATTACATGTGTATGCAAATGTATATATAATTTGGTTCTGTATGCATGAATCCAGAGATATGTAATTATGGAAGTTTGCACAGAGTTAACAAAATTGTAATGTGTGAAACTGAAACTTATAGGAAATTATGTAGGCTAATAGACAACAGTATTCCATGAATATCTTGGAAGGGAACACAAGGATATAAAGAAAGCCTGTTTTCATTCTATGAATATCATCTTACTATCTCATATTCATTATAAACATAGGAACCTAAATCAGGAAAACATTTTTCCCTATGATGTAAGCAAAATAGTAATTGATTTTATTTTTCCCAAACACTTGGACATTAAATGATAATTTAAAAATCTTTAAGTGTTTTTACATATTTTAGGCTTAACTTTTCCTTCAATTAAAAAGTTTTCTGACAATATAAATATTTCACCAAAAAAGTAACATTTATAATCTTATTTAGAAGGGCAAGTACATATTTGTGTATTTATAATTAACTTGTGTGAGTATTATTATTTTCAAAGAAATAATTTTAAATGAATATTAGGCTACAATGCTGTTTCTAGAGTGATCTATACAATTCAAGTAATTAATCTTAACGTTAAAGAAAACATCTTGTTACTGAATATAATAAATTATAACATAGCAAAATAAGAAATTCCATGGCTAAAATATGACTTTATGAGTTGTATCTGCTGAGTCTTATCTTTCAGGAGAGTCAAAGCAGCCAATATAGCCACTAGCATAAAAATTAGTTATCAGTTCTACTGATAGCTAATTGATTTATGTTGCTTCTGATGTATTGGTATAAATGATTAATATAATTTGAACTTATGTAATAATATGGTAAAATTTTGATATTAAAGTGTTTGCCTTACAACACAGTGCATAGAAACTTAAATATTAAATTTAACCTACTGCCTTGAATTCAGCAATAATCAAACTTGTTGAAACAGAAAAGTAGTGTGGATCAAAGCTAGCATATTGTATATAAATAATCAGAAAAAAACAGTACATAAATCCAAATTTGTTTGTGACCATCCATAAGATGCATTTACTTTATCCACTAAATAGGTATGCTACTAACAGTACTACTTTAAAAAACCTATACACTGTCATCACTAATTCATGTTATAGAATACTTACAATAATTATGAAATGATCCAAGATATAAAAGTTAATACATACGTATTTACTTACTCATGTGTTTTCTCTATATTGTATTCAAAATTCAAAATAAGAAATTATGCTATTCACTCATGTTATTTAAAATTCAAATTGAAGAAGCATTAGGAAATCATATATTTACATAAGGAAAAGAAAATCATAAAATGTAGATAGAAGAGAAAAAAATATGTTCAGATTATGACAAGGTTTTCCTAAGGACTTAGAAAGAATAATCACTTAACAAAACATAACCAAACTGGAATAATGAATTGTAGTCATTACAAGAAGAAAAAGTTAAATTTTTAAGTATATCAGTCTCCTTACAATGTCATTGTTCTGAAATTTTATGTCCCAATTGAATAATAAAAGCTGTTTTATTTAGCAGACCTGTCTGTAGTTCTTTCCAGGGAGTTTCCTAAATGGGTCATAAAATAACAACACCTTATTTAAACAATTCCACCCTGTTGCAAATAAAACTTTATAAAAGCTCCAGTTAAGAGAAAAAAAAAATACAGAAGTGCTTTCTGAACAGAGATTATATGAGCTCTCCACTTACCTGCATTTGCAGAAAATGTAATTAAAAAGAATATTTGTACATTTTTATGGAACTCAATCTAAAAAATGCTTCCCTCTCTCATATGTATATATGTACATACACATACATGTATGTACATACACACATGTACATACATATATACAGAGAGAGAAGGGGTATACATATTTTTTCTCTCTTCACAGTACACATATTCCCTAATATGTGCTAGGGATTTTATTTGTCACTGCATTTAATCTTTAAACAACCATTTAATGTAAATAAAATTATTCTAACTTTTATGTATTTATAACCAAAGTTCTGCTTTAAAATATTTCATATTAAAACCTTCATTTTGACTAGTGTGATTTAGTAGAAAACACATGGATCCTAGAAACAGTAGAACATGGCTTTAGTTCCTGGTGACAGTTGTTCAATTGTTCACCTAAGTGTTCTTTTGGACTAGTGAGTTAACATCTTGGGACATATTTTTCTTAAATGTAAAATGGGGATAAAAATGCTTAACTTGCATGCATAATTATTATTAGGATTAGATTCAACAATACCAACTTCCTTCCTTATGGTATTAACCCAATAAACAGTTATGTTATTATCATTGTATTACTTTATAATTACCAATAACCAGTATGTATATGCTATCGACTTCATTAAAAGAAGTACACACACACATTCATATGCATATATATGTCTCTGTTTAGAAAATAAACTCATTTTAAATAATTCACTAATGTTATCTACCTTATTAAAATATTAATTTTTATAAAAAGTTTAGTAAATACTTTCATTTTAATATATTTAGTACATATATTTCTAAACAGCTATATCTCTGATAATAAATTGTATAATTTGTTTAATCTTGGCCTTCATAGTAATAGTATAACAAATCAATTGCTTGAAGAGAGAATTGACAAAAGTAAACTGATTTTAAATTTTCTCTTTTTTAATAAATTTAGCTTACCTCTCTACATTATTTTATAATAAGAAATGTGATTGTGAAGAGATTAAAATATGTTTAAGTTCACGTACTTTATTTAATATTGACAGAAGTGTCAAGATTTCCAAGAATATAAGTTTAAATTCAGCCTACTTATATAAATATAATCAGAACATTCATTATATATGCCTGCCTAAATAAACATATACTCCTCATAGCTGCAACATTCATTTTGATATTAATTTGTTATATTCCTTAAGGTGTTCATTTCAAACGTAGAAGAGATGATCAAAGGATTTAAAATAGTTCTCCTGTGTCATCTGGTACAGTTTTAAAGATGTAGATGGTAAAGTTAATTCAGAAAACTCATTATAAGAACAGTTACAACTGTTCTATGTCCATTTATTACTGCAGATTGTAGTTAGAAAGAAATAGAATTGTGTAAAATGAATACAAATGAGAAGATAAAAGACTAAAAGTCTCCATGCAGTATGAAGACATAAGGTCCAAAATTCTGTTGCAATCTTCATGTTTTTATGAAATTTCAGAATGTCTAATTGATTTCATTTTCTTCACAACTAAAAGTACAGCCTCTATTCACATAGAGATTTGGCATGCACTTTCTAAACTCAGGTACAATATTTTTAATTTTTCAAGAAGACACTATTATATTAATTTTAGGGGCAATGTTTGTATGAATCAAATATTTTGATCATAATCGTTGTCAAGCAAATTTAGAGGGATGGAACACTAGAAGATTAATGTTTGTGGTTTCACTCTGCTTAGAATTCATGCTTTCAAATTCTGGATTTGCACACCAAATGAATGTGTCATATCAAATTTGCATTTAAATAGTATAGGCCATGCAATAACCGGATGTGAATATTGTGAAAAACAAATTTTTAAAAAACTTGTATATCTGACATATTCCTTCTTTAACAGTCACTTTTTATTCTTTGGCAGAAGAGAAAATGAAAAAAAAAAAAAAAAAAAGACTCTCCTGTGGATACTTTCTAGATTCTCCTGTGAGACATAGAATCTAATTATATTGTCATTTGCCTCAGACAGACAGATCTGGTCTGTGTGCCATCATGATACTGCTCTCTGTAAACCATCAGTTCAATAACATGATTTGCCTCACTAATGTTTGTCTATTTCTGTTAATTTGTGATAAACGTGAGGGTGATGGTGTCTTTCAGGGTGAATTCATTATGACAATGTCTGGTAGTAAGTTGTAGAAATTTAAAATATGAATTTAGATGAATCCTCATTTAATGAATTCATGATTTTTTAAATGTCCAGTGTAACACATCTATATACACAAAGCTGTAAAAAACTGACTGCTATGGAATCAATTTTTTTTAATTTTCTAATTTCAGTTGTCTTATTACTATATATATATATTTTTTTTTTTTATTTTAAAGCTTGAATAATGTTGCCTGATTGCTAGTTCCATTAACTAATCAAGAATAGATTCAAATGGAAAGAAAAGGAAGTGGGAAAATAAGTATTTGAATTTTCTGTTTCTCAACAAAATTACTTAACTCTATTTTTTAAAAAAGATGTAAAAATATCTGAGAGAGAACATGTAAATTTATTTCTTCAAAAATAATCCACATTTTCCTTTTATTTTTGGTGGTTTTTTTAAAGCGTTAATTTCTTTCTAAAAGAAAAATAAGGCTAGGCGCGGTGGCTCATGCCTGTAATCCCAGCACTTTGGGAGGCCGTAGGGGGCGGATCCCGAGGTCAGGAGATCGAGACCATCCTTGCTAACACGGTGAAACCCCATCTGTACTAAAAATATGAAAAAATTACCCTGGTGTGGTGGCGTGCACCTGTAGTCCCAGCTACTCAGGAGGCTGTGGCAGGAGAATGGCGTGAACCCGGGGGTCGGAGCTTGCAGTGAGCCAAGATGGTGCCACAGCACTCCAGCCTGGGCAATAGAACGAAACTCTGTCTCAAAAATAAATAAATAAATAAATAAATAAATAAATAAATAATAATAAATTTTTTAAAAATTGAAATACCACAAATATAGTGACGTTTCCATAGAATATAAAGAGCATATTTTCAATGCAGGTAATGTAGATATCAGTAAAATAAACAACCATTTCCTAAATTAATTCACTTTGGTGGTAAATTACCTGATCTTTTTTATCACAAATTGTCACTTATTTACATTAGTTGCCATTATTTTTGACAGCCTGTGTTTGAACCAGTAGCTCAAATGCAAATCATAGAACACAACCAAAACAAACAAAATTTTAAAACAGGCCTGCAAAGAGTAGCGAAATTGTATTAAAGTTTAACTTTAATATGAAGATAAACTTTAAATTTAATAAAGAATCCTAACATTGCATTTAGTACATATTTTTTTGACACATAATTTTTCTCATTCTAGCCACCAACGAATTTTCCTTTTAAAAAATGTTTCTATATGTTTAAACTTGTCTAATTTAATGTTTTTATTTCAGTTTATTTTTTGTCCCTTTATATTTGTATTTACCCATACCAACTACTCAGAAATTTTCCATTTTTTAATCTAAACTTTCTTTTTTTCCATGCCTAAAATGTATGACATGATTATCATTGTGTACGTCTGGCTCATTCTTTGTAATAACTATAATAATTTTCACAGTACACATTTTGCAAGAATTTGTACTACCATTTTCTTGTTAATAGACTAGTTGCTTTCAAGGTTTGTCAATACATATTAATGCAGAAGTAAATATTTTTGTGTGTATATATCTTCAGGTACTGGTGCTTTTGGAGATTCCCAAAAGTAGAATATCCAGGTCAAAGAGTATTAAGGATAGTTAATATTTTATTTTACCTGATCATTTTCCAGAACGTTTGTAGCAATTTACATTCAGAAATGAGGTTGCTGTTTTCTTCTACCACCAACATCAAAAGTTATTATTTTTTACATTGTAATAATCTTATGGTAAAAATTATGTTACCTAAATGTCATTTAAATTTACACTTCCCCTCATCACACTTAGGTTGAACATTATTTCATAAGAATAGAGAGGCCACAGTTATTACTCATATCATATTTCAGAGGGAATATCAATTGTTGTGGTTAGACTCCTGATCTCTCTTATGAGCATCCATTCCATGGTGGAGGGTAAGAATGGGACATTTTTATGTTTCCATTGCTGATGTTGCTGTTGTTTTGCAGTGTGTGTGTGCAAATGTGTCTTTATATCTGTGTATGTTTTCCAAATTGGGTAAACTCAGTCTCATGCAGTACATGAAAGGGTTCCTGTAGATGAACATTTCTGGTAAAAACACATAATCTTTGACATCTTCATTCCTATTCTTCTAAAGATGAAATCTAGAAATGTGAAGGAAGACTGTGAACTATTGTTTTTTCATGGCAGTAGCAAAGGAAACATGGTCTTCAGTTCTTACAGGAGCTTTTTAGTTCAGACAGTCTGGACAGCATCACCATTCTGCATGCCTACCTTTGTCTCTCTACCAGCGCTTGCAGCTGGGGCCTCAGCAGTTGTAATCTATGCTAGTATCTCTTGCTGTGCTAATAGAGCTTCATAACTGATAGGACTTTACATGGTTCTCCCTGGCACTATAGAACCTCTGAAGTTTCTGCCTTGTCCTTTATCCGTAATTCAAACTCTGAAGTCCCTTTTGTTATCAAAGCAGGCCACATGGTAGGACTGCTGCCCTCAGCTAAGCTAGCTACAATATTTCTCCTTGAAGACTGAAAGAGTTTATGGGTTCTATATATGTAGTACAGGAACTGAGAATGGCTCAGACAAAATGCACTCTGGTCTTTAACAGTTCTTAAATCATCTTTTACACATTATTAAGTTTTTATTTTTATCTAATTTTAGATTTCAGATTATTAAAAAAAAACAGTAATGAGTTTCTGTATACACCTCACCCCACTCCCTTTAATGGTAGAATCTTACTTAGCAATGGTACAATGATCAGAACTAGTAAATTAACATTGGTAAAACACTATTAAGAAACTACTTCTCCATAATTTTTTCACTAATATCTTTTTTCTGTTCCAGGAACATATCCATGATTGTACACTGCACTTAGTTATTTTTCTTGTCTCCTGAAGTTTATAACCATTCCTAATATTGCTCAATCTTTCCTTGTTTTTCATGACTTTGACTCTTCTGAAAAGTATTGACTAGTTATTGCATATTCCTCAATACTTGTTTGATTTTTGTACATATTTGTATGGATGTTATGCATCATTTGCAAGAAACCCCATCAACTATGTGTTCTCAGTAAATGACATCCTGGGGTTTATTTTGTCAATATTTGTTATTACCTGTACTGTTAGACTCTATTTGGTTTAGGTGATTAACCACTGTGTTTCTCCACTGCACTATATTTCTCCTTCATGTTCATACTTTGGAGAAGTTAATTTGAAACAGAAACTCTGTTTCCTTTCAAGCTTTCACTTACTAATTTTAACATCCATTAGTGGATCTTGTCTTCAACTGTTACTACTAAAGGAGTTGCCTGATGGAGCTTCCCACTTCCTTCTTTCTTACTACATTTATTAATTGGAATTCTATTATATGGATTAGCTATTCTTGTTGCCCCATTGGTTAATTTTTATATGTGTATTTTGTTGTTTAGGTATATCAATGTGGACTCCTGGATGTTTATTTTAACCTGTGGGTTAAAATCCAGTACTATCAATGCTTATGTTGCTAGCTAAATTGTTCAAATTGTAAGCATAAGGAATCCCATCAGGTTTCCTCCTTTGTTCTTTAAACAAATCTCTATCTTTTATTTTGAGCATATCCTCACTTGTTGGCACCACAAGTTGTTCCAGGCTCACTTTCTATTCTCCTTGCTCTAAGACTGAGATCAAGAGGTTATCCAAAGAGCTCTGGTATCTTTTATTGGGAATGATATTTACAAACCAAGATCCATAGGGTGGATGTGCTCATTACTATCTGGAGTGTTACTTCTTTAATTCTTCTCTGAGGACAGAGCTAGGAAACATGTATACATATATGCTTTGTATATAACACACAATTATATGTTGATAGATAGATACCCATATATACTAGCCCATTACATACACATTACATGCCAGCTCAGCCACAGTAGAACAGAGCACCTGGTAGATCCTAAGGTTTCAGATTCCAGATGCTGGCTCCCAGACAGCATCTCTGGGTCTGACTAGTGCTGGGGAGAACTCATTGTCCTTAAGGGAAAGACACAAGCTTGGCTTCCTTTGCCACCTGCTGATGGTAGAGCCATAGAGTCTTGAGTAAACATAGGTAGTAGCCAGGCAGTTATTACTGTGGGCCTTGGACATCTCAGTGCGGTACTGGCTTCAGGTCTAACCCATGGCAGTCCCAGTGGTGGTAGCCATAGGGATGTTTGTTTTACCCCTCCCCCAGCTATAGGGAACTCAGAAGAGAGAGAGAGAGAGAGAGAGGAAGAGAGAGAGAGAGAGAGAGAGAGAGAGAGAGAGAGACAGACAGACAGACAGAGAGAGAGAGATACTGACTCTGGAAGAAAGTAAAGGAAGAGAACAAGAGGGTCTGCTTGGTAATTCAGAGAAATCTTCTAGATATTATTCAAGATCACCAAGTCAATATCTCTAAGAGTCTGCAAGATCTAAAGTGTTACTGTGCTTGGGGTACCCACTGATGCAAATATGGCTGCAGTGGCCAAAAACATAGATCATAACACCCAAGTCACTTCAAATACCTGGAAAACTTTCCCGTGAATGATGGGTATAAACAAGCAAAGACTACGAGAGTTACAATAAGTACCTAACTCTTCAATGCTTGGACACCAGTGTACATTCACAAGAATCAAAATCACCCAGGAAAACATGACTTCACCAAAGGATCTAAAAAAGGCACCAGGACCAATTCTGGGGAGACAGTGATATGCAATCTTTCAGACAGAGAATTTAAATTAGCTGTTTTGAGACAGCTCAGTGAAATTTAAGATAACACAGAGAAGGTATACAGAATCCTGTAAGATACATTTACCAAGAGCTTGAAATAATTAAAAAGAATCAAGCAGAAATTTTGTAGTTTAAAAAATGATATTGACATATCAAAAAATGCATTAGAGTCTTTAACAGCAGAATTGATCAAGCAGAACAAAAAAATTAGTGAGCTTAAAGACAGGATATTTGAAAATACACAGTCAGAGGAGACAAAAGGAATAAAAAAGAATGAAGTGAACCTACCATATCTACGACAAATCTAAAAGTTACTGATCTTAAAGAGGAGGGAAAGAGAAAGAGATAGATGTAAAAAGTTTACTCAAAGGGATAATTACAGAACATCCGAAACCTAAAGAAAGTTATCAGTATTCAAGTACAAGAAAATGTAACCCAAATAAACTACCTCCAGACATTTAATAATCAAACTTCTAAAGATCAAGGTGAAAGAAAGGATCTTAAAAGCAGCAATAGAAAAGAAACAAATAACATACAATGAAGCTCCAATATGTATGGCAGCACACTTTTCAGTGGAAATGTTATAGGCCAAGAGATAGTGGCATGATACATTTAAAGCTGAAAGAAAAAAAGAATTCTACCTTAGAATAGTATATCCAGCAAAAATATCTTTTAAACATGAAGGAGAAATAGAGACCTTCTCAGACAAACGAATACTGAGGTATTTTATCAACACCACACCTGTCCTACAAGAAATGTCAAAGAAAGTTCTTCCATATGAAAGAAAAGGATGCTAATGAGCATTAAGAAATCATCTGAAGGTAGACAACTCACTGGCAATAGTAAATACACAGAAAAATGGATAATATTATAACATTATAATTGTGTTGTACAAACTACTAATATCTTAAGTAAAAAGACTAAACAATGAACTGATAAAAAATATGACCACAACAACTTTTCAATATATCAGTACAATAAAATATAAATAGAAATAACAAAAAGGGAAAAATGGGAGAGGGCAAAGTTAAAGTGTAGAGATTTACTGGCTTTCTCTTTGATATTTTTATTAGCTCATTTGTTAGTTTATGCAATAATGTTAATTTGTCATAAATTTAAAATAATGGGTAATAAGATATTATTTGCAAGCCTCATGGTAACCTCAAATCAAAAACATACAATTGATACAAAAAAATAAAAAGAAAGAAACTAAAACATAGCACCAGAGAAAATCACCTTCACTAAACGGAAGATAATAAGGATGGAAAGAGGCAAGAGAAGAACACAAAACAACAAGAAAACAAATAAAATGAGTATGTCCTTCTTTGCTAGTAATAATATTGAATGTAAATGGACTCCAGTCAAAACACATAGAGGGGCCAAATGGATAAAGAAACAAGAACCTTGCATCTGCTGCCTATAAGAAACACACCTCAAATATAAAGACACACATAGACTGAAAATAAAGGAATGGAAAAAGATATTTTATGCCAATCAAAATCAGAAAAAAAGGATCAGGATTGGCTATGGTTATATCAAGACAAAATATAGATTTCAAGACATTAACTATAAGAAGAGGTAAATAGGCCGGGCGCGGTGGCTCAAGCCTGTAATCCCAGCATTTTGGGAGGCCGAGACGGGCGGATCACGAGGTCAGGAGATCGAGACCATCCTGGCTAACACGGTGAAACCCCGTCTCTACTAAAAAATACAAAAAAAACTAGCCGGGCGACGTGGCGGGCACCTGTAGTCCCAGCTACTCGGGAGGCTGAGGCAGGAGAAAGGCGTAAACCCAGGAGGCGGAGCTTGCAGTGAGCTGAGATCCGGCCACTGCACTCCAGCCTGGGTGGCAGAGCGAGACTCCGTCTCAAAAAAAAAAAAAAAAAAAAAAAGAAGAGGCAAATAAACTTAATATATAATGATAAAGTGGCAAATTCAGCAAATGAGTATAACAAATATATACCTATATGTTTTATATATATTTATAAATAAACAAATATATATACTCAACAATGGAGCATCCAGATATATTAAGCAAATATTACTAGTGCTAAAGATACTAGTGCTAAAGAGATAGTTTATATATATATACACACACATTATATGTGTGTATATATTTTTATTATATATACACATTTATATGTGTGTATATACACATTATATATGTGTGTGTACATATACATTGTATATGTGTGTGTGTGTGTATATATATACACACTCAACAATGAAGCATCCAGATATATTAAGCAAATATTGCTAGTGTTAAAGAGATAGAGTCCAATAAAATATCACCTGGAGACTTCAACACCCAACTTTCAGCATTAGGAAATCCATCCAGACAGAATATTGGACTTAATCTGCACTATAGATCAAATGGACCTGAGATATTTGTATATCATTACCCATCATACAGAGAATACACATTCTGTTCCTTAGCACATAGATCATTCTTAAGGATAGGTTATATATTAGGACTCAAAAGAAGTCTTAAAATTAAAAAAAAAAAAAACATGAATTATATTGTGTCTTCTCTGACAACCATGGAATAAATCTAGAAATTAATAACAAGAGGAATTTTTGAAACTACACAAATACATGGAAATTAAACAATATGTTCCTGAATCACCAGTGGTCAATGAAGAAATTTGAAGGAAAAGTTAAAAAATTTTTTGAAACAATTGAAAATGGAAATACAACATATGAAAACCTATGTGATACACCAAATGCATTACCAAGAGAAAAGTTTATATCAAGAAGTACCTATATCAAAAATGTATAAAATATTTAAATAAACACCTTAGTAATTCATTTAAAGGAACTAGAAAAGCAGAAGCATATGAAACACAAAATTAGTAGAAGAAAAGTAATAATAGATTAGAGCAGAAATAAATGAAATTGAAAAGAAGGATATATACAAAAAAGCAACAAAATGAAAAGTTGGCTTTTTGAAGATATAAATAAAATCAACAAGGCTTTATCAAAACTAAGAAAAAGAAAGGCAAGATCCAAATAAATAAAATCAGATAAAAATGGGAATTTTACAACAGATACAGCAGAAATTGAAAGGATCATTAGAGGTTATTATGAGAAACAATATGCCCATAAATTTGAAAACCTAGAAGAAATGCATAAATTATAACAAACATACAACGGACCCAGATTGAGCTACAAAGAAATCCATAACATGAACAGACCAATAACAAGTAAAGAGATTGGAGCCATAATAAAAAGTCTCTGAGCAAAGAAAAGCCCAACACCCAATGGCCCTACCATTGAATTTGACCAAAAATGTAAGGAACTCAAATGAAACCAACTCAAACTATGCCAAAATGTAGAAAAGCAGACACTTCCAAATTATTTCGGTGAGGCCAGTATTATTCTAATACCAAAACCAGGCAAAGACACATCATAAAATCAAAAATATAAGCAAATATCACTGACAAACATTAATGCAAAAATCCTCAGTAAAACATTAGCAAACCAAATTCAACAAAACGTTAAGAAAAATCATTCTTCTTGGCTAAGTGAAATCTATCCAAGGGATGCCAGGATGGTTTCTACACATACATATCAGTCAAACTAATACATCATATCAACAGAAGGAAGGACAAAAACATAAGATCATTCTTCTTGATGCTGAAATAACATTTGACAAAATTCAGCATCCCTTTATAATTAAAAACTCTCAAAACATTGGGTGTACTTCAACACAGCAAAACATATATGAAAGACCCACAGCTAGTATCACACTGAATGGTGAAAAACTAAAAGCCCTTCCTCTAATAACTGGAAAGTGATAAGGATGCCCGCTTTCACCACTGTTATTTAACACAATAATGAAAGTCGCAGTTACAACAATCAGATAAAGAGAAAGAACTAAAGGGCCTCAAATTTGAAAGAAAGAATTAAAAGTAGCCTTGTTTGCAGATGATATAATCTTATATTTGGAAAAACATAAAGACACCACCAAAAAATCTATCAGGACTGATAAATTCACCAAAGTTGCAAGAAACAAAATCAACATACAAATACTGGTAGATTTTTCATATTTCCATTTATCTTTTATTTTTATTATTATACTTTAAATTCTGGGATACATGTGCAGAACATGCAGGTTTGTAATATAGGTATACACATGCCATGGTGGTTTGCTGCACCCATCAACCCGTGATCTACATTAGGTATTTCTCCTAGTGTTATCCCTCCCCTAGCACCCCACCCCCAAACAGGCCGCGGTGTGTGATGTTCCCCTTGCTGTGTCCTTGTGTTCTTATTTTTCAACTCCCACTTATGAGTGAGAACATGTGGTGTTTGGTTTTTGTTCCTGTGTTAGTTTGCTGAGAATGATGGTTTCCAGCTTCATCCACGTCCCTGCAAACAACATGATCTCATTGATTTTTATAGCAGCATAGTCTTCCATGGTATATATGTGTCACATTTTATTTATCCAGTCTATCATTAATGGGTATTTGGGTTGGTCCCCAGGCTTTGCTATTGTGAATAGTGATGCAGTGAACATACGTGTGCATGTATCTTTTTAGTAGAATGATTTATAATTCTTTGGGTATATACCCAGTAATGGGGTTGCTGTGTCAAATGGTATTTCTGCTTCTAGATCCTTGAGGAATCACCACACTCTCTTCCACAATGGTTAAACTAATTTATGCTCCCACCAGCAGTGTGAAAGCATTCCTAATTCCTCCACATCCTTTCCAGCATCTGTTGCTTCCTGACTTTTTAATGATCGCCATTCTAACTTGCATGAGATGGTATCTCATTGTGGTTTTCATTTGCATTTCTCTAATGACCAGTGATGATGAGCTTTTTTACATATGTTTGTTTGCCACATGAACGGACACTTTGCATTTCCATTTTTCAACAGTTGACTACCTAAAAATGATATCCAAAAAATCTCATTTTAATACTTAAAAATAAAATAACATACCTAGAAATTAACTTAACCAAAGAAGTGCAAGATCTCTATAATGAAAAAATAAAACACTGATAAAAGAAATTGAAGAGAAAACCAAAAAAAGGAAAAATATTCCATGTTCATGGATTGAAATAATCAATATTTTTATAATGCCTATAGTACCCAAAGCAATCTACAGATTCAATGAAATCCCTGTCAAAACACCAATGACATTCTTCACAGAAATAGATAAAATAATCCAGAAATTTACAAGGAAACACAAATAACCCAGGATAGCCAAAGCTATCCTGAACAAAAAGAGCAAAACTGGAAAAATCACATTACCTGATTTCAATTTTACTATAGAATATAGTCACCAAATCAGCTTGGTATTGGCATAAAAACACATAGACTAATGAAGAACATTAGAGAGCCCATAAACAAATCCACACACCTATAGTGAACTCATTTTCGACAAAGGTGCCAAAAACATACACTGTGGAAGACAGTCTCTTCAATAAATTCACAAAACTGGATATCAATATGCAGAATGAAACTAGACACCATGTCTCACCATACACAAAGGTCAAATCAAAATGAATCAAATACTTCAATCTAAGATCACCAACTATGAAACTACAACAAGAAAACATTGGGAAATCACTCCAGGTTATTGATCTGGGCAAAAATTCGTTGGGTAATATCCCACAAGCACAGGCAAACAATGCAAACATGGACAACTGGGATTATACCAAGTGAGAAAACTTCTGCACAGAAAAGGAAACAATCAACAAAGTGAAGAGACAACATCAGAATGGGAAAAATATATTTACAAACTATCTGACAAGGGATTAATAATGAGAATACATAAGGAATTCAAACAACTCTGTAGGAAAAAAATCTAATAATCCCATCAAAATGGACAGAAGATCAAAGCAAACATTTCTCAAAAGAAGACATACAAATATCATATGTATATGTAAAGGTGCTCAACATCTTTTATCATCAGATAAATGCGAGTCAAAACTACAATGAGATATTATCTCACACTAGTTAAAATGTGTTTTTTGGTTTTTTTTCAAAAGAGACAGTAGCAAATGTTGATAACGGTGTATAGAAAAGGGAACCCTCATATGCTGTTGGTGGGAATATAAATTATTACAACTACTATGGAGAACAGATTGGAGGTTCCTCCAAAAAACTAAAAATAGAACTACCACATGGCACTTCAATTCCACTGCTAACTATATGCCCCAAAGAAAGGAAATCAGTATATCAAAGATGTCTCTGCACTCCCATATTTATTGCAGCACTATTCACAATAACTGACTTGCAAGCAACCTAAGTGTCCAACATTATAAGAATAGATAAAGAAAATGTTGTGCATGCACATGATGGAGTACTATTCAGCCATAAAAAAGAATGAGATCTTGTCATTTACAACAATATGGATGGAACTGGAGTCCCTTATGTTAAGTGAAATAAGTCAGGAACAGAAAGCTAAACTTCACATGTCATCACTTATTTGTGGAAGCTAAAAATTAGAACAATTGAACTCATGGAAATAGAGAGTAGAATGATGGTTACTAGTGGCTGAGAAGGGTAGAGGGAAATAAGGGTAGTAAGGATGGCTAATGGGCAGAAAAATATAGCTAGATAGAATGAATAAGTTCTAGTACTTGAATGCATAACAGGATGACTACAGTCAAAAATAATTTATGATGCATGTTTACATAACTAAGAGTATAATTGGATTGTTGGTAATATAAAGAAAAGATAAATGTTTTAAGTGATGGATATCTCATGTACCCTGATATAATTATTATGCATTATATACTTGTATCAAAATATCTTATGTACCCCATAAATATTTATACCTACCACATAGCGACAAAAATAGAAAATTGAAGTCCAAAGTAAGCAGGAGAAAAGAAATACTAAAATTTAGAGCAGAAATCAATGAACGGGAAAACAGGAAACCAATAGAGAAAATCAACAAAATCTAAAGCTGCTTCTTTGAAATGATCAATAAATCCCTACCCCCAGACTAATCAAGAAAAAAAAAAAGAGAGAAAACACAAATTACTAATATCCGAACTGAAAGAAAAGCCATCATTATAGATCCCATGGACAATGAAAATACAACAAAAAAAATTTATGTACACAAATGTGAAAGTTTAGATGACAGAGTTCCCTGAAAAGCAAAAGGTATCAAATCTCATACAAGGGTAATAGATAATATCAATAGTCCTATACTTATTAAGAAAATGAAAGCAAAATTAAAAAAAAAAAAAAAAAAAACAAATGAACATACACATTACCCCAAAAGTCTCTTTGTATTTGATTTTTATTTTATTAGTTTTTTTAGAAATGAAGTCTCGCTATGTTACCCAGGCTTGTCTCAAACTCCTGACTTCAAGTGATCTCCCCACCTCTGCCTCCCACAGTGCTGAGTTTATAGGTGTGATCCACTGTGTGCAGCACCAAAAGGTTCTTTATGCACCTTTGTAAGCCTTCCCCACTACCCCTCAACCTGCTCGCAATCACTCATCTGATTTTTTACATTATAGGTTACATGAAACATGTATTTGCCTAGTGCCAATGGTGCTGAGCACATGTCCACATGCTTATGCAATCACATAGGCTTAATTTTCTAGAGAATTATATAATAAATGGTGTCATATGATATCTAGCCTAGCTTCTTTCACTCAGCAAAAAATCACCTTGAGATTCATCCCCATTGTTATGTGTATGGTTTAACAGTATATTATTTTGTTACTGAGTAATTCATTACACAGCTATGCCATAATTTATTTTTTTCAACAGTCAGTGGATATTTGGACTGTTACCAAGGGTATCTATTACAGATAAACCTTCTATGAACACTCATGCACAAGTCTTTGCATAGGTATATTAAATGGCAGAGATTAATGGATGCATATTTAACTCTTTAAGGAATTAGTAACTAGTACCAATTTGCATTCCTCTCCCCCCACATTGTTTAACTACTGGATTTGAACCATATCACAAATATTTGGTATTATGAGTCTTTTAAATTTTTACCAATGTAACAGATGTATCATGATATTTCATTGTTGCTTTAATTTAACATTTCTTAATTTCTAAAAATATTGAGCATCTCTTCATATACTTTCTTGAAATCTATAGAACTTCTTTGTTAAAACATCTATTCAAATGTTTTGGCCATTATCTAATTGGGGCACTTATTATGTATTTGAATGTTGAAATATGCTTCCTCTGTCAATGCTTAGCAAATATTTTCCTTCAGTGTGTGGTTTCTCTTAACATTGTCTTTGAAAAGCAGAGATTTTCATTTCAATGAAGTCAGATTATCAAATTATTATTTTATGAATCATGTTTTCGATGTTAGAGCTGAGAAATCTTTTCTATCCCAAGTACACAACATCTTACCATTTGCTTTTTTTCTAGTTAATAGCTTTAGATGTTATATTTACATCTATGATTAATTTTTTGTTAATTATTATATGTGATGTGATTTCTGTAGGAAACTTCAATTTCCCCACTTATAGCTAATTGTTGCTGTAATATTTGTGTAAAAACTGTACTTTATCTACTAATTGCCTTCTCAATTTTTTAAAAAATAAATTATAAATGTATATGTGGGTCTATTTATAGAATCACAATTATGTTTCATTGTTTTATTTTTCTGCTTTTGTGCCAACGCCACACATTTCTGAATGTTGTAGATTCGTAATAAACTTGAAATCACCCAGTGTTAACTTTTCAACTTTGACTTTATTGTTCAAGTTGTTTTTGCTCTTCTATTTTTTTTTTTTTTTTTGGCATTCCAATATGAATTATAAAATCAGCTTGTTAATTTTACCAAAATGCTAGATAAGGTTTTGATCAGGATTGCTTTGAACACATATGCCAATATGGGAATAATTGACAACAATATTGTATTTTCTGGTTCAGGAACAAGGTGTAGGTCATCTTTTTTTTTTGAATTTTCCAAACATTTATCTCAGATTTTTGTTTTGGTAGGCATGTAAATCTTCAGTCAGATTTATTTCTAAGTAATTCATATTTTCATAAAATTGTGATGAGAATTTCTCTTTGAATTTCAATTTTTGAAATTTATAGTATACAGAATTATAATTGATTTGCATATTAATATTTTATTCACTCTTGTTAATCATACTTATTAATTCTATTTTAATTGAATCTATTATTTTTTCTACACAGATAATTGTTTTACATTAAAATACATCTTTCATGTTTTCTTTCCATTTAGATTATTTTCTTTTGTTACTTTTTATTTGTTGTTTTGCTTCAAAATTTGGCTACAGATCTTAGAGAAGAGCATTCATTCTTTCATCATTACGTATCAACTAAAGTTTTTGTTGTTATTTTTGATGTCCCTGATGTTCTATTCCTAATTTGCTAAGAGTTTTGGTCAGGAATGGGTGTTGAATTTTGTCAAATGCTTTTACTGTATTTACAAAGATAATTATATGGCTTTTTTTTTTTTAGTTTATTAATATGATGAATTATACTGATGCTTCCAAATATGAAAGCCCAGCTTTCTTAAGGTTAACACCATTTGATCATTATGAATCAGCTTTTTCATGAAGTTGGATTGGATTTGCCAATTTGTGTTTAGAACATTTGTATTTATAACATGAGAAATGTTCATTTGTAGTTTCCTTTTTTTGAAATGTCTCTTTCTAATATTGATATCAGGGAAATTCTGGCCTTCATAGAATGAATGAGGAAATATTCATTCCTCTTCACTTTTCTGGAAAATATATTATTTCTTTCTTTACTGTGTGGTAGCATTCATCAATAAAGCCATTTTACAGATGTGATTTCTTCATTTATTTAAAAATGCAATTCAACAAATTTGTATATTAATATTTTATTATGCAATCTTGTTAATCACACTTATTAGTTCTATTTTTATAGAATCTGTTTTGGTCTTTATACACAAATGAAAACATAGATGTCAAATGTAGAGCTATTCTGATTACCTAGTTCATTTTAAGGAAGAGTCAGTGTTGTGTTTCTATCAAAATTTTTTTTTCTATTTCATATAATTCTGAATGTATTCTCGAATTTTTTCCTAATATTTCCTATTACTCTTTTAGTAAAACTATAGAATATTCAATGGGGCACCTCTGTCATTCCTGATATTTGTAATTTGTATCCTCACTTTTATCTGAACCATCTGTTTTAGCATTTTTCCTAGTAAAGTTTCTCATCAAATAAACAGCTTTTGATATCTTTTTAATTTTTTGTTTTGTTTTCTACCATACTGATTTCTGCTTTGAATATTATTGGTTATTGTATGTTGCTTACTTTCAGTTTAATCTTTCTTTTTCTAGTATTTCTTGGTTGTAAAGTGAGGTCACTGATTTGTGACTTTTAAAAATGTTCTAATATTGGCAGTTTTTAGTGCTATAATTTTCTCCTAAGTCTTCCATTGGTAGAATCCCACAAATTTTGATATTTTTTACATTTATTTTCATTAAGTTTGAAATATTTTATAATTTCTTTTTGATTTCTTCTCTGAGCCATGACTTACTCAGAAATAGACAATTTTGTTTCCATCTATTTGGGGATTTTTTTTCAGATATCTTTCTGTTATTAATTAAGTTAAATTTTATTGTGATCACAGATTACACTTTGCATAACTTCATAATTTTTAAATTTTGTGAAGGCGGGGTGCAGTGACTCACACCTGTAATTTCAGCATTTTGGGAGGCCGAGACAGGTAGATCACCTGAGGTCAGGAGTTTGAGATCAGCCTGGCCAACATGTTGAAACCCTGTCTCTTCTAAAAATACAGAAAATTAGCCAGGCCTGGTGTGTGTGCCTCTAATCCCAGTTACTCAAGAGCCTGAGGCAGGAGAATAGCTGGAAACTGTGAGGCGAAGGTTGCCGTGAGCCGAGATTGCATCACTGCACTCCAGTCTGGATGACAGAGTGAGGAGAAAAAAAAAAAAAAAAAAAATATATATATATATATATATATATAGAGAGAGAGAGAGAGAGAGAGAGAGAAAGAGAGAGAGAGAGTCCCAGTAGATCAGAGGGAAGAAGGGAAGGGGTGAGTTGAGAATAAGAAGTTTCCAGGCTCTGCCTCTAGTGTAGTGATGCCAGGCTGATTGCATATAGTTAAGCTCTCTACATACAGCAGTCTGTCTGCAGGTTCTTTGAGGCCTATAAATAGCAATGGCATCCCCACTGTTTTACCAGCCATATCCCTACTGGTTTCCCTATACCATGCCTACACTTTTATACATAGTTTCTTATTAAACTCCTCTCACATTATCCAATTCAAGTGCCATCAGCATTTTGCTAGTACCCTGACTGATATACACCATCATGATAATGTAAACATTAACATCAACTTAACCAAAAACTCTTATTTTATTGGAAAACGGGCAGGAAAAATATGTAGGTGTATTTTTTAAGTTTTATTTCACTTTTAATTAACACATAATCACATATAAATTTACAGAATACAGTGTGATGTTTCAATACATGTATACATTGTACAATGATCAAATCAGGATAATTAGCTTATCTGTCACCTCAAATATGTATTTTTTGTGGTAAAAACATCAAAATCCTCTCTTATAGCTATTTGGAAATATTAAATACAATATTGCTTACTATAGCCACTGTGCAATAGAACGGAGAACTATTCTTCCTAACTAGAATATCGTACCCATTGATCAATCTCTACTCATTTCTGTCTCTTACTCCATTGTCTGATAACCACTATTTCTACTCTGTACCTCTATGACATAAGGTTTTTAGATTCCACAAATGAGTAAGATCATATGGAATTTGTCTTCTTGTGTCTGGCTTATTTCACTTAACATAAGGTCCTTCAGGTTCATCCATGTTATCACAAATAATAGGATTTTGTTATTTTTCTTGGCTAAATAGTATTCCATTATGTGTATCTATCACATATTATGTATGCATTCATCTATTTAGGGACATTTAAGTTGACTGCATATATTAACTACTGCAAATAGTGTTGTGATAAACATGAGAGTACAGATATCTCTCAACATACTGATTTCATTTTCTTTGGATATATTCCCAGTAGTGAGATTGTTGGATCATATGGTAGTTCTTTTTTTAATTTTTTGAGGATCTGTAAACTGTTTTTCATACTAGCTTTGCTAATTTACATTCCCACAAACATTGTGTAAATGTTTAATTTCTCCACATCCAAGCTAGTTTTTATTTTTTGTCTTTTTCTTTTTTTTTTTTTTTTTTATTTTTGAGACGGAGTCTCGCTCTGTCGCCCGGGCTGGAGTGCAGTGGCCGGATCTCAGCTCACTGCAAGCTCCGCCTCCCGGGTTTACGCCATTCTCCTGCCTCAGCCTCCCGAGTAGCTGGGACTACAGGCACCCGCCACCTCGCCCGGCTAGTTTTTTGTATTTTTTAGTAGAGACGGGGTTTCACCGTGTTAGCCAGGATGGTCTCGATCTCCTGACCTCGTGATCCGCCCATCTCGGCCTCCCAAAGTGCTGGGATTACAGGCTTGAGCCACCGCGCCCGGCCTGTCTTTTTCATAATAGTCATTGTAATTGGAGTATCTCACTTCAATGTGGTATCTCACTGTGATTTTGATTTGTATTTCCTTGATGATTAGTGATGTTGAGTATTTATTCATATACCTGTTAGCCATTTGTATATCTTATTTTGAAGAATGCCTATTCAACTGCTGTTGGAAATAAAGAGTTCAGAGTCACAAAGAAAATGAGCACTCAAATAAAGGATTTCTCAGCAAGGCAAACTTACTTCTGCAGAAAGGTGCTGCTCACTCTTCTGATTGCTGCGAGAGCACACTGAACAAAGGAGGGAAGGGGTTTTTATCCCTGAGGCAGTCAGTCCCTGCTACTGTGTCTGGTCCCCATTGACTGGAGTCGGATGGCACAATCTAAACTGATCCCGATTGACTATTGCAAATGGAGCAGTGGTAGGGGCTACAGCTGCAGAAAGAACAGTTTTTGGAACTAAGGGAACCAAATAAGGAACAGATGTGGGTTGTTACAGATTGGGAACGGATGTGGGTTACAGAATGGGAATGGATGTGGGTTACAGATTGGGAATGGCTGGAAGGTTGTTTACCATAACTAGGGGCAAGGAGGCAAGGAAGTTAGGCTTTGAAAATAGAGGACAAAGAACGAGGGAGTTGAACAAGTGGAACCTTTGAATAAGAACTTACTGTATCCAACAGTGCTTTGCCCATTTTTTAGTCAGATTATTTATTTTCTTGCTATTGAATTGTTTGAGTTCCTGACATTTTCCAAATGTTACATGCTACTCAGATGTATAGTTTGTAAAAAATTTCTCCCATTCTGTAGGTGGCCTCTTCATCTGTTGATTATCCCTTTTATTGTGCAGAAGTTTTCCAGTTTGATGTGATCCTATTTGTCTGTTTTTGCTTTTGTCCTCTGTGCTTTTCAGTTTTTATTCAAAATAATGCTTTCCCAGACCAATCTAATGAAATATTTCTATGTTTTGTTCTGGTAGTGTTAGTTTGGGGTCTTACATTTAAGCCTTTAATTTGTTTTGAATCGATTTTTGTAAGTTGTGAGAAATAGAGATCCAGTTTTATTCTCCTTGCATGTGAGGATGCAGCGTTTCCCAGCAACGTTTATTGAAAAAAAAGTCTTTTCCCTAGTCTGTGTTCTTGCGGTCTTTGTCAAGAATCATTTGGCTGTAAGTGAATAGAATTATTTTTTGTATTTTCTATTCTATTTCATCTTTCTTTGTGTCTATGTCAATACTATGTTGTTTGGGTTTCGGTAGCTTTGTGGCATATTTTGAAGTCAGGTAGTGTGATGCTTCAAGCTTTCGTCTTTTTGCTCAAGATTATTTTGCAGCTATTTGTGGTCTTTTGTTGTTCCATACAAATTTCAGAGATTTTTCTATTTTGGGGAAGAATATCATTGATGTTTTGATAAAAGTATATTAACCTGTAGATCACTTTGAGTAATATGGGCATTTTAACGATATTAATTATTTCAATCTCTGAACAGAGAATACCTTTTATTGTGTCCTGTTCAATTTCTTTCATTAATGTTTTATAGTTTTTATTATAGAGAACTTTTACCTCTTTGGTTAAATTTGTTCCTAGCTTTCCTTCTTTTTTTTTCTTTCTGTTGTTGTAAATGGTATTATTTTCTTGATTTGTTTTTCAGATAGTCCAATAATGGCATATAGAAACACTAGGGGTTTTGTATGTTGATTTTGTATCCTGCAACTTTATGGAATTTCTTTATTAGTTCTAACAGGTTTTTTATGAAGTCGTTAGGGTTTTCTATTTATAAGATCATGTCATCTGCAATCAGGTAAATTAGCTTCCTCCTTTCCAACTTACATGCTTTTTATTTCTCTTTCTTGCATAATTTATCTGGTTAGAACTTTCAGTATAACGTTGAAAGAAAATGGTGAAAATAGTTATTCTTGCTTGAGTCCAGATCTTAGAAGAAAAGCTTTCAATTATTTTATGGGACAGTTTATGATCAGACTGTGATCTATCTGACTAAACAGTTGCACTTGAAAATGTGCATTCTGCTGTTGTTTTATAAATGTCAATTAGTTCAAATTGATTAATAGTATTTTTCAATTATATTATTTGCTTCTGACTTTCTATTTGTTTTGTGAATTTTTGAGAGTTTGTTGATGTCTCTGACTACAGTTTTATATTTTTTAAGTTCTCTTTGAATTTCTAGCACTTTTTGTTCCATATATTTTGAAGCTTTCTGACTATACATATAAATGCTTAGACTTTTTATATCCTGTGAAAAAATTATATTTTATCTTCATGACATAAGTTTCTTTATACCTTGTACTATTTGTTGCTTTTAAATCTACTTTGATAGTAATATAGCTATCCTAACTTCCTCTCAACTGTATTAACATTGTATATATTTTTCCACCTTTCATAAAAACCTATTTTGTACACCATTTAACAAATTCTAATTACCTTGTTCTTCCTAGACCCTCAGCCCAATCTCCCCAACAGACAGTGTACCCCAGGTCTTACCTACATTCTCTGCACCACTGTTTCAAAATTTACTCAATATACTAAGCTAATAAATCCCAGGGCAGACCTTATTTGTTTTCTATCACTCAAAGTTAATTATCTTTTATGTCATAATATCCAGTGTCTTGAATTTTTTTTTCCATTTTTGGGGGGGCTTTTCTTTTTGCTTGTTGTAGATGGAGTGTAAATTGGTTCCTGTTACATCATTTTACCTGTAAATACAAAATCTCAGTTTTGAAAAAAATTTACATTTACTTCTTTGAAATAAAATGAAACTTCTTCCCATGTGTGTGAGAGTCACTTTTACCTCTTTCTTTTTGTTGTTAAGTTTTGTTCACATTTTTTCATCAATTTTCTGTTAGATATTTGTACTTTACCTATAATTTTTTTTTTCATTTCTGATGAAATGTTTTTTTCAACTTTTATTTTAGATTCAGGGGGTACATGTGCAGGTTTGTTACAAAGGTATATTGTGTGATGCTGAGGTTTAGAGTACAACTGAATCTATTACCCAGCTAGTGATCATAGTACCCAATAGGTAGGTTTTTCAGCTCTCATCCCATTATTCCCTGCTCTGCTTGTATTCCTCATTGTCTGTTATTTCCATCTTTATGTCCATATGTACTCAGTGTTTAGCTCCCACTTATAAGTGAGAACATGTGATATTAATGTCCTCCAGTGGCATCTATGTTGTTGCAGAGGACAGGATTTCATTATTTGTCATGACTGCATAGTATTCCATGTGTATATGTATCACATTTTCATAATCCAGTCTACCATTGATAGGCACTTAGGTTGATTCCACGTATTTACTATTGAAAATAGTGCTGTAATGAACATAAAAGTGTATGTGTCTTTTTGGTAGAACAATTTATTTTTGTTTGGCTATATACTCTGTAATAAGATTGCTGAGTCAAATGGTAGTTATTTTTACTTCTTTGTGAAAACTCCAAGGCCCCAGCAATACATCATTGTGTGATGGAAAATAAAGTGCTTCTTATAAAAAAAAAACAGAAGGGGAGGGTATAGCACTTATTCCTATATTGTTTTTGCATGCATTGTGAATGTCTCTCAGGTGAGGTGTATAGGAAGCTATAAAGCAAACTTTCTTAAGGGTCTCAGAGAGTAGAACAAACTTTTTTATGCTCTTTTCATTTCTCTCACCTAGTATTTCTGCTCTTTGGGAATCCAAGCTCAGGGATTCAAAACACAGACATGACCATTTTCTTCCTCTCTCTCTGTCTCCTCAGTCTTCCCACACTAATTCCTGCAAATAGACAACTTTAATTTTCTTTCCCCTCATCATATTCTTTCTCCACCATAGAGTGCCATGGCTTGCCAGTTACATTGACCTAGATGGAAGAGATATTAATACTCTGAGAATAAATTCTAATATTTGAACCAACAAATTTGGTTTTAAAAAGCAGGCGGGATTTAGACATCTTCTGTATTCCTAAGCCTACACTCCAATTTTATTTCCTTCTTTAGAACGTCAAATACCATCCCTATTCTGCCATGTAACAAAAGTATACTTCTAATTTGCAGCTGAGAATTTAATTTAAGAGGAAATTAAAATGCACTGGACTAATTGTTACAAAACATTATTTTGAATGAAATGTTTATTTGTCATCTTCAATTCTTCTTTGAGTTTCCTAATGGCATAGTTCCCTGGTTTTCTATTAATTTATGTTTTTACTCCTTTTCTGTGATATATTTTGAAAATAATTTCCTCAGACTATCTAAATCAGTATTTATCTATTTAATTTTTACATAGCCAGTTTTCCGTATCTTTGCTTTTGTGCCTTTCCTTTTTAATTTTATTTAGGGTCTTTCATCTCTGAGATTTAAAAGTTTCTTCCTAAAATTTTATTTTCTAGCATTTAGTTTATGCACTTTAACATTTAAATAGACTTTATTTATTAGTGTACTTGTAGATCACAGCAAAACTGGGCAGAAAGTACAGAGTTACCCTATGCTCCCGTTGCCCCACATAAGCATTCAATTTAATTTTTATATTTAGGCAAGTAATCAGTCAAGTTAGCCTGGTATATTAAATTAGGTATGAGATTTTCAGTAATGCAGGCAGGTCACATTAATTTGATGTGACTAAACACATATATCTGCTATAAATTGTCAATTTATATAGCCAAAAGTATGGGACCTAATGAAAACTGGCTCCACAGAGCAGAAGCTGATATAAGATATCTTAAAACCGCTTTGCCTCCATTCCTTGGTTTCCTAAGGAGCAATGTGTTTAGTCCTTCTTAACATTCCATATGTAGGATATTGTCAGATAAGAGAAAGCAAATTCTTGCAAATTATCTATTCATTCTCAGGTTTAAGTTATCGTTTCAAAGATACTGTACTAACACTTTATGCACCTCTGTAAGAAAGTGTTTAAAAGGGGGCCGGGGGCGGTGGCTCAAGCCTGTAATCCCAGCACTTTGGGAGGCCCAGACAGGCGGATCACGAGGTCAAGAGATCGAGACCATCCTGGCTAACACGGTGAAACCCCGTCTCTACTAAAATACAAAAAACTAGCCGGGCGAGGTGGCGGACACCTGTAGTCCCAGCTACTCGGGAGGCTGAGGCAGGAGAATGGCGTGAACCCGGGAGGCAGAGCTTGGAGTGAGCTGAGATCCGGCCACTGCACTCCAGCCTGGGCGACAGAGCAAGACTCCGTCCAAAAAAAAAAAAGAAAGTGTTTAAAAAACACTGGGCTCTTCTATTTATAAGTCAGCCTCAGCACTCATATTTGTCTTTTGGGGGCAAAAGCAAAATCTATCCCCAAGTGTTCCTGAGCATTACTTTGCCTTCCACTTTTTAGTGTCCAAGGTCAATCACCCCAGTGAATCCCAGCATGGTTTCAAGTAACGAGATTGGAACAACCAGGATAAAAAAAAAAAAAATGTTTGTTTCCCCTTACTGTTGATGGGTGGTATTGTATCAATTCACTGCAATTCCTTTTGTCGTCGGACACAAAACTACTGGTTAACATTGGTTATTTTGTATTTATTTATTTATTTTGAGAAGTGTCTGTTCATATCCCTTGCCCACTTTTTGATGGGGTTGTTTGTTTTTTTTTCTTGTAAATTTGTTTGAGTTCTTTGTAGGTTCTATATATTAGCCCTTTGTCAGATGAGTAGATTGCAAAATTTTTCTCCCATTCTGTAGGCTGCCTGTTCACTCTGATGGTAGTTTCTTTTGCTGTGCAGAAGCTTTTTAGCTTAATTAGATCCCATTTGTCAATTTTGGCTTTTGTTGCCATTGCTTTTGGTGTTTTAGACATGAAGTCCCTGCCCATGCCTATGTCCTGAATGGTATTGCCTAGGTTTTCTTCTAGGGTTTTTATGGTTTTAAGTCTAACATTTAAGTCTCTAATCCATCTTGAATTAATTTTCGTATAAGGTGTAAGGAAGGGATCCAGTTTCAGCTTTCTACTTATGGTTAGTGATCATGCTGCTATAAAGACACATGCACACGTATATTTATTGCAGCACTGTTCACAATAGCAAAGACTTGGATACAACCCAAATGTCCATCAATGACAGACTGGATTAAGAAAATGTGGCACATATACACCATGGAATACTATGCAGCCGTAGAAAAGGATGAGTTCATGTCCTTTGCAGGGACATGGACGCAGCTGGAAAGCATCATTCTCAGCAAACTATCATAAGAACAGAAAACCAAACACCGCATGTTCTCACTCATAGGTGGAAAGTGAACAATGGGAACACTTGGACACAGGAAGGGGAACATCACATAGTGGGACCTATTGTGGGGTGGGGGGCTGGGGGAGGGGATAGCATTAGGAGATATACCTAATGTAAATGACGAGTTAATGGGTGCAGCACACCAACATGGCACATGTATACATATGTAACAAATCTGCACATCGTGCACATGTACCCTAGAACTTAAAGAATGATTTTTTTAAAAGCCCAGCAAACTCGTAGTTAAAAAAAAAAAAAAAAAAAAAAAAGCTCTTTAATGCAATTTTCTTCCTTTTCTACCAAATTTTGTCTATCACTCTATACGTTGTAACAGAAAACAATTTCTAAATTAGAGTGTTGCTACAAAATCCACAAATGTTTATTTTTGTCTTTTTAATCTTTAGCTCAGACCCAAATAGTACAGTTTTAGATCATGTCTTGTGCTGACTTCACTTAAACAGCAACAATTGAAAAGAAAAGAAAAATAAGGCCGGGCGCGGTGGCTCAAGCCTGTAATCCCAGCACTTTGGGAGGCCGAGGCGGGCGGATCACAAGGTCAGGAGGTCGAGACCATCCTGGCTAACACAGTGAAACCCCGTCTCCACTTAAAAAATACAAAATTTAGCCGGGCGAGATGGCGGGCGCCTGTAGTCCCAGCTACTCGGGAGGCTGAGGCAGGAGAATGGCGTAAACCCGGGAGGCGGAGCTTGCAGTGAGCTGAGATCCGGCCACTGCACTCCAGCCTGGGCGACAGAGCGAGACTCCGTCTCAAAAAAAAAAAAAAAAAAAAAAAAAAAAAAAGAAAAATAAGCCCCATTGTCTAAAGTAGCTAGGATACAGAGTGTATCTGATATAAAACCTGTACCCAATTTGTCTATGGATGTAACGGCAGAGACCAAAGGGACAATAACATGCTTCTGAAGTTTTGTGTATAACTGCTTTAAAAGCTTTAATTTCTTAGGTCCCATTATGTATCTTTTATCATGGGAAGCTTTAGAGTTGAATTTAAATTACTTAAATGTCTTTAGATACATACAGATATTTTCCCTTTGTTCCTGGCCCTCTCTGATTTGTCAAGCAAAACTTTTGATTCCATTGAGGGAAGTCATTGGCTTGATGCAGACAAACATAATAAATGTGGATCTTACTAATACCCTTCAGGCTTCATTCACAAAACAGTGCTAAATACAATTATACTTTGGAGATTTTTCTGTTATTATAATATTTTTGATATTTTTCCTGGATATATTTTACATTTGTAATATGGAAGCTTCATAGAAATAGTTTCAGGAGTTAAATTTCTCAAAGTATAAAGTTTCTAAACTTAACATTTTTTCAATTTGCCACATGGTTATTAGATGATCAGAAATGTTTTAAGGAAATAATTATTAATTTATTTATTGAATTATCACAGGAGTATATTGACCACCAAGTACTCATGTTTAGTTGGCTCAAAGAATGATAGACATAAACCAGTCCTTAGAATTCTGATTTTCATTCTTATTCTCTCTCTCTCTTACTCTCTCTCTCTCTCTCTCTCTCTCTGTCCCCCCTTTCCTCCCTCTCTTTTTCCTCTATTCCCCTGTCTTTTTTCTCTCTCCTTCTTCTTTCCCTCTTTCTTATTTTTCCTTCCTATTAGATTAGATACTATGATAATAGACACTATGTATACTGCAGTGTTTTACAGGTAAAACAAGATTTATCTGTCTTATTGCCTGGCTGTATAAACAATATCTTTAGTTCTAATCATTCCCTAAACTAGGAAGCAGGCCTTCACCAGACACCAAATCTGCAGGCACCTTAATATTGAATTTTCTGGCCTCCAGAACTGTGAGAAATAAATGTTTCTTGTTTAAACCATCCAAGTATTTTGTTACAGCTGCCCAAAGCAAGACAGCTGCCATATGCCCTGACCAAATTTTCCCTATTTATTAACATCTAACATTAGTATGCTAAATTTGCTACAATTATTAAAGCAATGTGTAGATTTATTATTATAATTGATGTGCAGATTTTATTTAATCTCCTTATTTTTTTTTAATGTACACTCCTTTTTATATTTTAGTGTCCCATCCTGGATATTACTTTACATTTAGGGCCGGTTTCTTAGAAATGAATTCCTTCACTCTACTGTTTTTCTTAAAACTTATTGTTCTTCATTCAAGTTTGAAGATTAATTTACTGGGTATAGACTAATTTTGTGGGGTTTTTTTCTTTTCACATTTTAAATACTTAGGTTCAATTTTTTTTTTTTTTTTTCCTGGCATGGCTTCTGATGAGAGTACACTATATTATTATTTCTCTATAGGAAATATGGTGTTTTTTTAATCTATTTTATTTTTGAATTTTCTCTATGTCTTTGTAGCTTTTTTTTTTTTTTTTTTTTTTTTTTTTTAATTTTGCGTTAGCAGCAGAGAATTTATAGGGGTCTGCAGCAACACAATTCTTGCCTCCTCAGAGGAAATAATTATTCCGAGGAGCATAAGGCAGAATGACAGACTGACACAGGTTCTTGAGCAGGAGTGAGAGTTTCTTAAAAATTTTTAGAGCAGGAACGAAAGGAAGTAAAATACACTTGGAAGAGGGCCAAGAGAGCAACTTGAGAAAACCAAGTGTGCTGTTCAGCCTTTGACTTGGGGGTTTTTATACATTTCAATGGTTCTAGGGTTTCTGTCTCTCCTTCTTTTATTTTCTTTTGGGATAGGCTGTTCGCATGCACAGTTGCCTGCCAGCACTTAGAAGGGACCACCTGCAAACATGTTTACTGAAGTTACGTGTTTACTCATTTGAGGTGTTTTTCCCTTACCAGTTGAGCGTTCTTAAAAGAAGGTTATATACCAGTTAAACTCTGCCATTTTGCCTCTTAGTTCACATGTTTGAGCCCTTGCTAAACTCCTGAGATCTTATCAGGAAAGTGAGTGATGACCAGCTTTAAGTGTTTTCTGTCTGTTGGGAGACTGCCTTTCCCTGGTGCTGGCTGTGACCAATTATTAGTTTAGAGAGAAAGTTTAACAATTGCCTGAACATCACCTGACGGTCACCTGACATACCTGGGGGGGACCTCTCCTGCCCTGCTCGTGTCTGGCTAGGTACCTACTCTAGCATTTGAATATGATATGGCATAATGTAAATTTTTTTATTATTATTTTTTGTCCTTATACTCTCTGGGTGTTCTTTGATTTTCTGAGATCAGTAATTTTGTACCTGTAATTAGTTAGGGATTAGTTTTGCATTGTTCTCAGTCATTATTACTTCAAGTATGTATTCTGTTCTTTCTCTGTTATTCCTATTATGCATGTTACACGTTTTGTGATTGCCTCACTATTCTTGACTATTCTGGGTTTTTCTCTTTTTCCTTTCTTTAGCCTCTCTGCAATATTCAGTTTGGGACATTCCTATTGACCTATATTCAAGCTGATTCCTCCTTTCCTAAACCATGTCCAGTCCACTGATGAATCTACCATAAGGATTCTTCAGTCCTGCTATGGCATTTTTTGATTTGTAGCACTGCCGTATGATTCTTAGTTTCTCTCTCTCTCTGGTTGCATTACCCATCTGTTCTTGCGTGTTGCCTACTTTTTCCTTTAGAACCCTTCACATATAAATCATAATTATTTTATATTCTCTACCTAATATTTTCAATGTCTGTGTCATATCTGAGTATAATTCTGATGCTTGCTTTTCTTCTTTAGACTATATTTTATTTTGTCTTTTAGAATGTTTTCTTTTTTCTTGCAAGACAAACATGTGTTGGGTAATAGGACCTGAAGTAAGTAAACCTTTTGTGTGAAGATTTATGATGCTGTTGAGAGGTGAAGACGGCAGGGCTTCTGGGTCAGGTTAGTGACTTGCAGAACTTTTCTGTCTAGCTGAAGGATGGTAAATGCACCCATCAGGGCTCTGTGTCTAGCTAAAGGTTTGTAAATACACCAATCAGCACTCTGTAAAACAGACCAATGAGCATTCTGTAAAACAGACCAATCAGCACTCTGTAAAATGGATTAATCAGCGCTCTGTAAAGTGGACTAATCAGCAGGATGTGGGTGGGGCCAAATAAGGGAATAAAAGCAGGCCACCTGAGCCAGCAATGGCAACCAGCTCCAGTCCACTTCTGTGCTGTGGAATCCTTGTTCTTTTGCTCTTTTGATAAATCTTGCTGCTGCTCACTCTTTGGGTCCACACTACCTTCATCAGCTGTAACACTCACTGCAAAGGTCTGCAGCTTTGCTCCTGAAGCCAGCAAGACCACAAACCCACCAGGAGAGATGAATAACTCCGGATGTGCCACCTTTAAGAGCTACAACACTCACTAGGAAGGTCTGCAGCTTCACTCCTGAAGTCAGTAAGACCACGAACCCACCTGAAGGAAGAAAATCCAGACACATCTGAACATCAGAAGGAACAAACTCCGGACACGCTATCTTTAAGAACTGTAACACTCACCATGAGGGCCCGTGGCTTCATTCTTGAAGTCAGCGAGACCAAGAACCCACCAATTCTGGACACAATGTGACTAGGTGTTGGTCTGTGTTTATTGTTTACTATACTTGTAGACATCAGGGAATTCAAATCCCTCTTACGTACTTATTTTGTCTCCCCACTTGATTTTAGAATCCCATGAATACTTCTCCTTACAAAATCTGCATATTTCAAATTTTCCAGCTGTAATGCACTATTACTTTATTGGAACCTTGTTTTATTAGTGGTAAATTATGAGGGAAGAAATATATTTTTCCACCATATTATTACATCTCGATCTTTAGTGAACCTATATCTTTGGAACCTCAAAATCCAGTGTTCTCTGATGGTGTAGCTTTCCCCTCCTCTCTTAGATCAAACAGAAGGCTGGGAGGGGCTGAAGCTGAGAAAAGGCTCTGGTGAGGTCTCTTTTCATGAAAAACAGCCTTTCTTATGGAAAATGTTCTGCAAGCTTTTTACAATGATTATCCTTCCCCTTCTACTGCCAGAGGTAAGGAGGGATCATTTTTGCATCTTTATAAGGTGAATCTGGTAGAGTTTTGGATATGATATCTGCAAAAGTATTGGGCTATACCAAGACTGTTGCCTCCAGCAGTTTTGCACTCACACTAAGCTACTTGAAACTTCCAGCAATTCATCCAATTACGACTTACGTGTTTCTTCCACATTATGCTCCTGCTGCTTTGCTCCAGATGAGCGAATCTCTACTGGAACTGTGTAAGAATGTGTCTATCTTTTCAGATTCTGGGTGCCAGTTTGCCCTGCAAGCTCACTTCTCTAATAGGTCCAAAAAAGTCATTGATTTTTAGGGTTTCAAGGTTTTTTATTGTTTATTTATTTTAAGGTCAAAAATGTTGTCTTCCAAGCTAAAACAGAAATTAATTTGCTATGCAATTGATAGAAACAGAAACAATTACTCTGATCAAAGCTAAGAAGTATTTTATTCATTCATTCCTACTGACTAATTTACACTTTTTTTTTTTTTTTTTTTTTTGGTATATAGTATGTTCAAAATATCATGCTACATATTTTAGATATAAAAAAATGCAAAAATCTCCATCCCATATTTTACGAAAATTTTATTGTGTATTTGATAAAGTAAAATTTATTGACAAGTAACTACAATGGGGTACACTATAATTTATGATATGTGTGTGCATACTATATATATATATATATATATATATATATATATATATATATATAAAATACTTGTTTGCATTTGTATATGTGTGTGTGTGTAAAATGCCCAATCTCTTTGGAATTTGATAAGAAATATCACAGAACACAGAGATACTTTGAAATGTTGCTTTCCTACTCTGGGTGTACAATCTGACATTTAGAGAAAAACAAATGAATAGCACTGGAAATATTAATAATTATCTTCCTTTGTTCTTTTGAAACTTGATTAGTTTGAGTTATAATGGGGAAGCTAATTAGAAAATAAGTAAAAATAGAAAGAATGATCAAATAAGCAGTGTGAAAGCTAAATTGATTGTTTTTACATTAATTGAATTTAACCTACATTATTGAAGAATTACACATGCATTAATCCCCCTGCTTCTGTGCTGTGTTTTGCAAAACTATGTAAATTATATACTTTGTCCTTTTTTTTTTTTAACACACTGTCAGATCTAGGGTTGGTAAAATTTACGCTCAATATTTGTAAAGTGTTAATTGATACCTTGCAACAGTGTGAATGACCTCCTCTTGTTTCTTGCACTTTACGAAATCGAATAATAATCCTGAGTCTCTTAAATGAAAGAAAGTTCTTCAAAGATTTATAAGCTCATGACCTGCTATTGTTCTTTTCAAGCTACTGTGACCTTCTTGGCCCATCATTCATTTAATAAAATGAATTCTGTTTTATGGTACTGCAAAGTCTCTATTTAGAAAATCAGTGACCTTTTCTCTCATAATAGCAGTGTTTTTACAAGTCTAGCCCTCTTAAAACTAAAATCGGTTGAGTTTGTTTTTTGCATCTTTTCTAAACTGTAGAAGAATGAGCAACATCAACAACTAGTGCCCTCCCTGGCTTGAAGTTTTGCCAAGTTGTATAAAAGCTCAATATATAGTTGCATTTAGTTTTGTGGATTGCATTAAATAAAATGTCATTCACCATTCATAAATGCATACTTCATATTGCAGGAGGTTTTACAGTGAGTGAAAGACTATTGATACTTTATAGATACGTTATGCAAACTTGTGATATAATTATTCTATAGTATTACTTCTGAGTATATGTGATTCTGTATCTTGTTTGTAACATCTGATAACAATATTCCTAATGTTTTATAATGATTTTATCTTCTAGGCCAGAATATTTATCAATATTATGTGTGTGTTAGATAGTAAAAGTGATGGTAATCTACAATGTTCTTTACATCCCCACTGGCAATATTTCTTTCAGGTCCTAGTTGCATAAAACAAAAGCTATCTTGAAATGTACTCCTTACAATTGTAGACATTATGGTTTGCAATCCTCTTGTCCATTTTGACTGATGTATATTATAGGCCTGCCCTGAAAATTACATACTGGGTAACTGTCTTCCAAAATATTTATGAATATATAGAAATATAATAAATTTAGTACATTAATGTTTCATATAATATATAAGGGTTTACTTAATAATTATAAATTTAGTCAAATGTAAAGAAAGAAATAACATCAAGGACATTCTAAAAAGCATTAAAATTTACTCTTGGAATGCATTATATCATTGTATTCTTAGTAAAGTTAATTTTCCAACATTTTTTTTTCAGATTCACTAAGTCAACCTACACTTGTGCGGTAATGAGTATGTCCAAGTTATATTTATTTCTCAGTGGAGACTTAACTGGAATTAAAACTTTGCCTAGGCAATGTGTTAAACAAAAAATATGCATATGGAAAACCGTGCAGTACTCATAAATTCGTCTTCTCAAAAAATGCTTTGTTAGCAATAGCAATAACACCGAACATCTAATGAGACCCTGTTCCATGCAGCAACTTCTCGAAACACTTTATGCCATTGATACTATCATTGGCCCCATTTAATAGAGGACAAAAATAAGGTTCAGGGAGTTTTCTATGACCTCAATTGTCTCAGATGTGGTATGTACAGAACAAGATTATACACTTACTTACTTACTTGCACTTGAGAAACTGAAAATCATACTCCCTATCTAATTGGTAATAAATGCAGTATGTAAAATATTCTGCTAAAAATTCATTGTTATGATTTCTCATAACTTTTGGAACTTGAAAACAATGGGAACTTTCTTCAGGTTATAGAACAAAAAAACCACAGTTCAGAAAGTTTAAATACATTGTTCCAGATACTCCTCACTAGTGAACAGAATATTAAGAATTTTAATCTGGGTTTTACTCCATAGTCTGTGTTCTTAACCCCTGTAGTGACTGTCTTTATAAAAGTTGTCCTGTATTCCTCAAAACAGCTCTGTATTAGAGTTATTTTAGCCTTTCAAATAGAATAGTATCTGCTTAACAGCAGCTCAGTGGCCCAATTACATCTTTTCATTTTTCAGCTAGATGTTGAAGTGAACAGTGTTTTAAAATATATATTTAACTACATATTTGTATAAATTATTATTTAGTATTTTCATTTTATTCTTCTCATTATGATAATTAATGGCTGTGATAATACATGTATTTTTTTTATTTTTTTATTATACTTTAAGTTCTAGGGTACATGTGCATAACGTGCAGGTTTGTTACATATGTATACTTATGCCATGTTGGTGTGCTTCACCCATCAACTCATCAGCACCCATCAATTCATCATTTATATCATGTATAACTCCCCAATGCAATCCCTCCCTCCTCCCCCCTCCCCATGATAGGCCCCAGTGTGTGATGTTCCCCTTCCCGAGTCCAAGTGATCTCATTGTTCAGTTCCCACCTATGAGTGAGAACATGCAGTGTTTGGTTTTCTCTTCTTGTGATAGTTTGCTAAGAATGATGGTTTCCAGCTGCATCCATGTCCCTACAAAGGACGCAAACTCATCCTTTTTATGGCTGCATAGTATTCCATGGCGTATATGTGCCACATTTTCTTAATCCAGTCTGTCACAGATGGACATTTGGGTTGATTCCAAGTCTTTGCTATTGTGAATAGTGCCGCAATAAACATACGTGTGCATGTGTCTTTGTAGCAGAATAATTTATAATCCTTTGGGTATATACCCAGTAGCGGGATGGCTGGGTCATATGGTACATCTAGTTCTAGATCCTTGAGGAATCGCCATACTGTTTTCCATAATGGTTGAACTAGTTTACAATCCCACCAACAGTGTAAAAGTGTTCCTATTTCTCCACATCCTCTCCAACACCTGTTGTTTCCTGACTTCTTAATGATTGCCATTCTAACTGGTGTGAGATGGTATCTCATTGTGGTTTTGATTTGCATTTCTCTGATGGCGAGTGATGATGAGCATTTTTTCATGTGTCTGTTGGCTGTATGAATGTCTTCTTTTGAGAAATGTCTGTTCATATCCTTTCCCCACTTTTTGATGGGGTTGTTTGTTTTTTTCTTGGATAATACATGTATTAATAGTACTGTTAGTATTTGAAATATTATCTCTGTAATTTTAGTAGAGTTGTTCTATCAGGAGTTTAATTTGATAGTTGTCAAATAATATACAGCAGAAAAAGAAATACATGAATAAGTTTGAACAAATTCATACATTGAAAATGCTGTTGTAAGCAATGAATATCCTTGTGAACGCTAAACTGTCAATTTTTTGTCCTCTACTACCATTTCTGGAATAAATGTTAGTACTTGAAATAATAAGTGGAGTTTATAGATTTAAATATGATGGAGTGGCACAAGCTACGAACAGTCTTGTCATATGAGAGTGCAATATTTCGGCATGTTATTGATTATAGTTTTCAGATAAAGAACAATTTATGCATCATTTATTATTACTAGCAACAATTTTTATTACCTGTATGTCAAATAAATGGAAAGTTTCATCTAACAGAGAAGTTGTTGACATGAGTATCTACTACAATTGGAATAGATTCTATCACAGTTTACAGTAAAAAGAGCCTACGATATGAGAATTAGGGAGAGTATTAAAGTGGAAGAATGTGCTGGAAAGAGTATTGCAAGGTGAAATTTATATTCCATATGTACTCCATGAAGCTATTGATTATCTGATAGATATTCTTTCTAATGCAGTCCTGGGATCTGACTTGTCTTCTTCCCATTGCTTTTAAACTAGCTTTATCTCAGGAAGCAAGATATTTTCTAGGAAAATCAATGAAAGTAAAACTGAATACTGAAAGTTTTACCACCATATTGGCATCCCTTGTGCTGGGCCACTGATATACTTCTTCAAATTACAGTATTAAGAATACAAAGTTTAAAGGCTGAGTAGTTTCCTGTAATATTCCAACAAGGTAGAAAGTAGAAAACATTCCAGATCATATTTGGAGTGCTACAGGAGTGTAGAATTGAAGTTCTTTTTACCTCAACGCCCACATGCTCGAAGAAAATCTGTTAGAGTTATGTCAGCCTTTATGAAAGTGTGATTCTCACCAGCTTTTTTATGTGGATATTAAAAATATAGAATCCTAGGCCAAACCATATATCTACAGAACCAAAAAACTGGGTTTCAGACCTCAGACTGTGTATTTTAACTAGCACTTTAGAGAATGCCCATGTTAACTTAGGCTTGACAACTAGGCGCACAGTGGCTTTTACATCAGACAAATATGGATTAGAGTGAAAGTTCTGTCAAACGACCTTTCTAAAGCCTTAGACTGCGTTATAACATAGTGCAAACAATGATGTTTATTCCATACTATTCTTCTAAAGATATAATGAAATAATACATAAGAAGCATATGTAGTCCTAAGTATGGCATACATGTAATCAACAAAGTTAGATGGTGTTATTATTATTAGTTATGTATGTGAGAAAGCTACAAAAAATGTTATTGGTTCTTGAGCTAGATGAAAAGTTGGGATTGTGTTTATAACTTGGGGTTGTGTCATAGGCATCACAAGGGCCTTCATCATAGATACTTCTTAATAAATAGTTGCACTTGTTTTTTGACTCACTTTTCCTCTTCCTTCACATTCTGTCAATTAAACCTCCAAATAAATCTCCAATCTATTCATGTCTATGAATTACTATTGCCCTAGTACCCCAGTCCAAACCAACTCACCTCTTACTTAAAATGAAGCAATAACCTCTTAACAAAAAACACTTGTAATCTTTTTAAAACACAAAACTGATTGAGATAGTCCCCTACCTCCATAAAACTAATTTTTAAAACTCCCATTATTTCCTTTAAAGCCCTTTAATAATGCATTTTAAGAAATAAAAATAAATGAAAAGTTCTTGCAAGTTCTGTTCCCTACCTACTCTTCTAACCCCACTTTAAAAAAAAAAAATATGTCTCCTCCATGTCTGTTTCCCGGACACGTTATTTCTTTTTTGAAATAGCCTCATTTATCTCTTCTCACAGGAATGTGTACATATCACCTCTTTTTTGGTTGTGGGTTTTAACCTATAACTCCCTCAGGTTTCCTGGCTGCCTCTGACTAAATTAGTAGTCCTTTACCCAAGTCATTCGCTTAAGGAATTCTGTCTTAATTCCAGTCTAAATTAAATTGTCTCTCCATTTTTCTCTACTTGGAATCTAGATGTTGCTGTTATTTCCTCTTAATCCATAACTCTTTAAAATGAAAATATTTGTTTTGTATACTTTTGCTAGTTGATTTAATGCCTGTATCCACCATGACACTGTAATCTCCATGAAGACACACGGTGTGTTTGTTTTATTCTTTACTATAGTGCCCGGGGAAAGCGTACTCATGAAAATATTGGCACGCATTATATGATTCTCGCCTGAGTAAATGATTGGACAGTTCAGATACTACTTTAAGTACATGTTCTATGTTCATCAACTTGGTACTTTTATTCAAAGTTGTATATGTGTGTATACACACACATATATGTAACACATATATACATATTATAATACACATATATAATACACATACACACACATATATATATCACATATATATGGTATTGGGAAGAAGATGTAGCACAGTATCATTCCTATTATTTTAATAAAAAGCAAGAAAACCTGCAGAATGTTCAGATCCTCAGCTTTTAGGCTCTCCTTTGGGCAACACTCTTTTAGATGTTGACAGCATAAAATTGGTTCAGCACTCAAGTCTTCATTCTGCAGATTATTTCTATGGCTAAATCAGCAGGCCTGAATAATTCTTTCCTTTAGCAAGTGCTGTGGGACAAGTAATCCAATTACTCCAGAGGCTTTTACGACATTAAGTGAAGCAATTCAAGAACTCACTAACAATATCCACTTTTAATATCTAAAAGTATCTTACATTTAAACCTTGAATGTCTTGCTTCTTACTTTCCTCTTCACTTTTTTTCTTTCATTTCTTGGAATTTAAGCATAGATGTTTTTAAAATAGGGTGAAATTATTAGTGCTTCTATGTGATTGTGTCCATGAAGGTGTGATAAAATGCAGAAGCTCTATAATTTCTATGAAGTAAAAGTTGACTTTGGATGTCTGTCTTCTAGGATAGCTAAGCAGAGTGAGTGCCAGATATTTTGCACACATTACTTCATTCAACCATTAAATATTCCCAAAATAGAATATTATTATTCTATTATTCTAATATATTATTATTCACATCTTGCTGATGGCAAAAATTAAGACAAGGGTTAACTGGCATACACAACAAACTAAGCATATTTAATTCACTCCTACGTTTTTCTATTTAACTCAGGAAAAAATCCTAAATTATGTAAGTAAATAAAACAAAAGTTTTGTTTCATAAAATAGAATACTAAAAAAAAATAAATGTTATTATATATACAATAAGAAGTATTAAAGGTTATAAAAATAAATATAAATATATGTGTGGGTGAAGGAGGTGGAGGAAATGAGCTATTTCAGATACTGCATTCAAAAACAGCATCACTAAATATTTTGTATTCAAATACAGATTTTGATGTAAAAAAGAGAGTGAATTATCAAATTATTCAGGTTACTACCTTCCCAGGAAGAGGAAGAGGAATAGCAAAGGTGAAGGCACTAAGGAAAGTATAAGTTTGGCAATGAAGAACAGCAAGGTGTTCTATAATTGAACATAGTTAATAAGGCACAGAATGGTAGCAGCTGAGGATGGAGAAATAGTTCCTTAAAATTTGGGTCCAAAGAGGCCATAGAAATGACATTAAATATTCTTCTAAGCTTTAGAAATGTCACTGAAGGGAGGACTTGGAGGCACAAACAGGCATATTTTTAAAAAAATTACTATTTTGAGGTATAATTGACATAAAATTGACTTCTCTAAAGTGTACAATTCAGGGATTTTTAGCATATGCAGAATTGTGCAACCATGACTAGTATCTAATTTTATAATAGTCTCATCATCTATAAGATAGATCCAGTATCTATTCCTCACCGTCTCCTTTCTTCCATTCCCTGAAAACAATTTAATAAATTGCATCAAACAATCTTCTGATGCAATTGACATGTTTGTATGATTAATTGTTTAATGCCTATTTCCCCCATTGGGCTATAAAAGTACCTAGATGAAAGAACAAAGTATGGCTTTAATTGTCACTCAACAAATATTATTGGTATAATTGAATGGATTATATAAAGAAAATATTTCTTAAAATTTTACAATTAGATTTTACTTGAAATAAACCCCTATTTGTCTCCTTTACCTCTCAGTAATTTATGGAGTATTTGTATAATCTATTTTATAGATTCTTTTAAAACCACATTGCCAGGGATTGTTATATATTCCTTGTGCATTTTATTCATATCTCAACTAAAGTACAATCTTAATTCCAACTTAGGTTTTCTCTTTCATCTGATAATTTTGTTTTAGCTGTAACATTCATTAGGAGTATTCTAAAAATATCTTTTTACACTTTTTCATAAAATATCCATGTTGCTTTCATCATGGCATGAATCAAGACGACTAATGAATATAACATCACTCATTAAATATATCACTTTTAGGCATATTCATTATTTTTTGTTTTCTACACTGAGAATTGAATTTGGATTTCTCCTAAGGGTCATTTATCAAAGCGAAAGCTAATATCATTGTAATGTTTTTCATTTTCTTGTGTATTTACCTTTTTTCTTTTCTTTTTTTTTTTTTTTTTTTTTTTTTTTTTTTTTTGGCGGGGGAAGGATATCACTCCGTTACCCAGGCTGGAGTGCAGTGGCATGATTACAGCTCACTGAATGGGCCTCCCAGGCTCAAGTGATCCTCCTACCTCAGCCTCCAAAGTTGCTGAAACTATAGGCACGTGCCATCATTCCTGACTAATTTTTAAAATTTCTTGTAATGATAGAATCTCATTATGTTGCCAAAGCTGTTCTCAAACTACTGGGCTCAAGAAATCCTCCTGTCTTGGAATTTCAAAGTGCTAAGATTACAGGCATGAGCCACTGCACTTGGACTGTTTACTTTTAAATTATTTCACCTTCATTAATGAATTGAAAAATAAAATATTGGAATGAGATGAAGAAAATGGAAATGGGGTATGCCCACTCTCTAACTCAATGATATGCTACTGTACACTATTTTACAGCAAACAGAGTTAATATAATCCTCAGTAAAGTGACACATTATTTTATATCCTGGAACTTGAAATCTGCTTGTAATAATTAAAGCCATGAATATCACGTGAATAAATGCCATGCAGATGTGGACATCTCAAAAGTCTACAAAAGTAGTGGCAGATGTTTGGATTAATATGAAGGGTGGGCATACATAGTAGACTGGAGACACCACAGGCCACCACAAAATAGAAGTTACTTTTTCCATGCAAATTTCAACCCCAACATAGCAGATGGAATTTTTTTAAGAAGAAATGGGAAACTCAATTTTTTTTTAATGTGATACCTTCCATCTTAAATTATACTATTTAAAAAATTTCTCAACACTGTATTTCCCAACTCTCCATGATCCAAACACTGTACATCTTGGCTAATTTTCTACTATGGATGAGGACTACTCTATTATATTGTCTTATGGAGAATGTTTGTTTATTGGTTTGTTGTTGTTGTTGTTTTGTTTGTTTCTGAGACTGAGTCTCACTCTGTTACCCAGGCTAGAGTACAGTGGCACAATCTCGGCTCACTGCAACCTCCACCTCCCCGGTTCAAGCAATTCTCCTAACTCAGCCTCCCAAGTAGCTGGGACTACAGGCACCTGCCACCACGTCCAGCTAATTTTTGTATTTTTAGTAGAGATGGATTTTTGTCACGTTGGCCAGGCTGGTCTCAAACTCCTGACCTCAGGAGATCTGCCTGCTTAGGCCTCCCAAAGTTCTGGGATTACAGGTGTGTGCCACCATGCCCAGTTGTTTATTGGTTTTTAATTTTTTCTATTCTGTGGTAAAGTGAGTGAATCACAGTCTGTGAGGATAGAAATGGTTGTCAAAGGTAAAATAGTACCTCTCTGGGAGGAAGCCCAAAGACCTTTGAATAAAAAGCAAAGGGATAATTAAAAGGAGAAAGCACTTTATATTTCATACTTAATTCCTTCTCTTATAATAGAGCCAATTCTATCTTCATCTACAACATTGCTCCCTAAAGCCCCAAGGAAGACATCTTTGAGCTTGTGTGGGTATTGAACCTTATCATTGGCATGCAAAGGCATTAGTCTTTGGCAAAAAGGGAGGGGTGAGAATTAAATCTTCAAAATAGCTTCAATTATAGCAGAAGGATTAGTATGTAGCATTTATCTGTGAGTTCTCACATGCATTTAAGATCCATTGCTTTTTTTATTTTTTCATGGAGTTTTACAGTCTCTCTCTCTCTCCCCTGAAGAGAACAGCATTATCCTTAATTAAAACTCCTGAGAGAGTTTTAGAGGTCTGTAGTTCAGATTGTATTGTTTGAGTCTTTTCATTTAAGAATTTAATCTCATCCTGCCAAGTTTTTGATTTTGTTTCAAGAACAGTGATTTGAGGGGCAAAGAATCAATTTAGTTCCAAGTGCTTGGATACTTTTATTATATGATTCATAATGATAGCTCCTTAACCTGCTACATGGAGATTCAGATTTTGCTATGTCAATAACAAGAGTAAAACAGGCTCACTGAAAATTTACAGAACTATTTTTAAAATCTATTAATTAAACACCTCATAAAAATCATTACTTGGTGTGTAGGCACTGAGCACCTTGAAAGTTACCCAAAAAGAATAATAATGTATGGAAGAAATACTTTATTAAGAAAGCAAATAGCAGTAGCCTATACAGACAGATGGGCATACAAAATTCAGGGCTCATGTCTTCACACCTCATCTTCTCATCTGTAAAATTTAGAATTAGAGTATTACCTACCTTAGAGACTTTTTTTCAAATTTAAGAAGATTAAATTTGAAAAAAAAAAAAAAGATATGTAAGGAATTTGAAACTAGCTGGATGCATCAGTTATGCAGGAAAAACAAAAAGTAAATATAATGTTCATGGAGCTAGGTCTCCCAAGGCTTTTTGCCATTGAGATGTTAAATACAAGCATACCTGGAAAGTCAAGACAAGACATAACCCTAACATAATTTGAGCTATTTATTGCTTTTCTTAAACTCTGGAAGTACCCAGAGTTGTGTGTCCATGTACATGCATTTTATTTTTTTATCTCATCTGCCAGACTTTTAAGTCAGAGAAAAAGTCAGCAGTACCTTAGCTGTACAACAATTGTTGAATGTCAATATCCTCATTAAGAACCATTCCACATAGAATAGCTACACTTTGGAGATTTAAATCCATGAACATTCTTAGTGTAGCACTTCCTAAGCTCTCATATGTCTTGCTTAGGCATGGCTCTGCCTCTCAGCTATTCTTTATCCTCTCAATCGTATATATTTACCACAGCTCAACATTCTTTTCTCACATCCATGACATAATATTTCCTGTAAGTTTTTTTTCTTTCATTCTAAATCCTGTCCAAGGACCATAATCACAGGTGCATGATTCACCAGATTATTTATCAGGCCTTGGTTGATAGAAAAGTGATGCAACTTTGAAAGAAGTGCCTGTGATTTACCTTCTCTTTCTTCCCAGAATAACCTCTGTTTTCTTTCAAAACAGATGTCTTCAAATGAAGGATAATGAAAATAACCAATTGTTTACAAGATAATATTTTCATATTCCTTCTATTTAGTTAATTTGTATTTTACCATATAATTATTTTTCTCTCTGGAACATACACTCCCAAATTGAGTATTTTCTGAAGGGGAAAAAAGTAATTCCAAATTCAGTATGATCACTATAACATCTCTCTTTCTGGCAATATTTCAAGTAGTGTATCACCTTGTACCACATCCTATTTTAGGCTTTAATAACGTAACTCCAAGATTCAGGAAACTATGATGAAAATGCTCCCACATGTAGCTAAGTACTGTAGACTAGGTCCAAATTCCGTCACCACCACCACAATTTTAATGTTGATAAAGCCATAATTTTCTGGCTTTTGTTCACTGTTCTATTCCAAACTCAGGTCTACGAGAAAAGAAATACTTTAAAAAATATATAATTTTATTATTTGCATTTTTAGAAAAAAGAAAAGGGAAACTTTTCTAAACACAATTCCTCTTTTCATGTCTCCCATCATATGCATTGCTAATCTCAAACCTTCATTTCCAATATTTTATAAGAAAGAAACCATTTTTTGCCCAATGCTATCCATTATAAAGATGTAAATGGCCTGAAAACTTTAGTTTTGACATACTGGGCACACTCAACTCTCTA